>NW_025999962.1:6387809-6407833 GCF_001458135.2 Marmota marmota marmota | reverse complement strand
CCTGACAATGAAAACTCAATAAAATCTAATAATTAACTCTCTCTCTCTCTCTCTCTCTCTCTCTCTCTCTCTCTCTCTCTCTCTCTCTCTCTCTCTCCCTCCCTTTAAAAAAAAAAAAAACCACAAAACGTTGAAAGACCTGAATAAACGAAAAACATGATTTTTCATGGACTGTGAAACCCGTCATTGCTAAGAAAACAATACCACTGAATTGATCTAAGAAATTCAGTCACTATCAGGCTATCTGCTAACAGCTGAGCATGGTGACACAGGTCTGTAATCATAGCTACTCTCCAGGAGACTGAAGCAGGAGGATTGAAAGTTCAAGGTCAGTATGAGCCATCTAGCAAGATTTTATATATATATGGCTGGGGATGTAGCTCAGTGGTAGAGTGTTCCTGGGCTCAATCCCCAGTACCAAGCAGGTGTGAGAAAATGTGGGCTTAGCCAGAAACATTAAAACAATCTTGCAAAACAGCAAAAAATTTGAAGAACTAATACTTTCTGATCTCAAAATTGGCACTGGCATAAAAACAGTCATTTTGACCAATGGAACGGAACTGACAGTTCAGAAATAAACCCATATATTTATGGTCAAATGATTTTTTTATAGGGTTGCAGACAATTCAATGGAGAAAGAATAATTTTTTCAACTGATTACTAGAACAACTAGAATCTACATTCAAAAGAATGAAATTCTTTAAAAAGTTAAAATGGATCACAGTCCTAAAAGTAAGAGCTAAAATATAAAGATGATAGAAAAAATAGTCATAAATCTTGATGACCTTGCATGAGGCAATGATTTCTTAGATAAGACAACTAAAGTACAAACAACAAAGAAAAAATAAATTAGACTTCACCGAATTGAAAACTGCACATCAGGGCTGGGATTATGGCTTAGTAGTAGGGTGCACTGGGTTCAATCCTCAGCAACACATAAAAATGAATAAATAAATAAAGGTATTGTGTCTATCTACAACTAAAAATATATTTTTAAAACAACTGCATCAAAGGACACAATGAAGAAAGTATGGTGCTGGGGATGTGGCTCAAGCGGTAGCGCGCTCGCCTGGCATGCGTGCGGCCCGGGTTCAATCCTCAGCACCACATACAAACGGAGATGTTGTGTCCACCGAAAGCTAGAAAATGAATATTAAAGAATTCTCTCTCTCTCTCTCTCTCTCTCTCTCTCTCTCTCTCTCTCTCTTTAAAAAAAAAAAGAAAAATAAGTATAAAAACAATACCCAGAATAGGATATGCAAATCATATTTGGGTATCCAGCCTATATAAAGAAATCTTAAATCCAACAATAAAAAGATGAACCAGGTGCAGTGGTACACACTTGTAATCCCAGCAACTCAGGAGGCTGAGGCAGGAAGATTGCAGCCAGCCTCAGCAATTTATCAAGACCCTGAACAACTTAGTGAGACCCTGTCTCAAAAGAAAAAAATTAAAAGGGCTGGGGATGTGGCTTAAGCACCCTTGAGTTTAAGCCCCAGTACCAAAAAAATAAAATAAAATAAAATAAGTGAATAAATGTAATAAAAGATAGATGGGAATTTTATTATTATTATTTTTTTTTAATGAGCAAAGGAGGGGTTGGGGAGCTCAGTGGTAGAGCATTTGCCTAGTATGCCTGGAGGCCCTGGGTTCCATCCCCAACACTGGGAAGGGGGGGAAAAAAAAACAGGCAAAGGACAGACATTTCTCCAAAGAAGATATAAAAGTGGCCAATGAACACATGAAAAGATGTTCAACATCAGGAAAATGCAAGCCAAAACTGAGATACAGCTTCACACCCACAAGAATGGTGATAATCAGACACAAAGACAAGTGGTGCTGGTGTTGGATAGAAGGGAAAGCAGCATGGGGCTGGCGATACAGCTCAGTCAGTAGAGTGCTTGCCTCGTGTGCACAAGGCCCTGGGCTCGATCCTAAGCACCAAAAAAAAAAAAGGAAGAAAGAAAGCAGTATGGCAGTTCCTCTAAAATGTCACCCCCGGGATACACCCAGAAGAACTGACAGCATGTTCACGCAAAAACTCCATTTACATGAAATGACCAGAAACAGCAAGTCCATAGGAATGAGCAGCTGAGAGGGTGCCAGGGCCAGGTGAAGGGGAGATGAGGACTGGCTACTCTTGGGGTTTCTTTCTGGGGTGAAAAAAATGATCTGGGGGCTGGAGCTCTGGCTCAGGTGATAGAGTGCTCGCCTAACATGCATGAGGCACTAGGTTCGAGCCTCAGCACCACATAAAAATAAAATAGAGATATTGTGTGCATTTAAAACTAAAAAATAAATATTTTTTAAAAAATGATCTGGAATTCTGGTGATGGTAGTACAGTTCTGTGAATATAAAAACTGCATGCTTTAAGATGGTGATTCATTTTTGGCATTCCTGGGTAGTGAAAGGGTACTTTTTTATGGTATATGAATGATATCTCAATTTAAAAATAAAAAAGAAGGGGCTAGGGTTGTGGCTCAGTGGCAGAGCACTTGCCTAGCATGTGTGAGGCACTGGGTTCAATCCTCAGCACAAGAAAGAGAAGAGAAGAGAGAAGAGAAGAGAAGGAAGGAGGAAGGAAGGAAGGAAGGAAGGAAGGAACATCAACAACTAAAAATATTTTTAAAAAATAAATAAATAGGGGCTGGGGATGTAGCTCACTGGTTGAGTGCTTGCCTCATATATGTGAGGAACTGGGTTCGATCCTCAGCACCACATAAAATAAATAAATAAAACAAAGATTAAAACTTTAAATAAATAGGAAGACACAGACCAACATCTGATTAATAATTCTGGGCTGGAGTTTGTCTCATGAAGCCTGAACTTTCAGGGATGTTTAACCTGCAGATGGGGAGCCTAGAAAGTCAATGGGGATGGTTCTGAAAGGCCAACAAGAAGAACAACACTGGCCAAGCACAGTGGTATACACCTGCAAGCCCAGGGACTCAGGAGGCTGAGGCAAGAGGATCACAAGTTCAAGCAATTTAGCGAGACCCTGTCTTAAAATAAAAAAACAACAACAAGGGTTAAGAATGTGGCTCAGCAGTAAAGCGCCCCTGGGTTCTACGGAAAGAAAAAAAAAAAGAAAAGGAAGAGAGAGCATTTGACAGCCTGTGCAAGGCCCTGGGTTCCATCCCCAGCACTGGACAAAAATAAAATCTGTTCATAATGTAAACTTGAGCAAAATTTGTCCCAGGACAAGTAAAGTTGCCTTAGGATATACTGAGTTTCTCCTGAGAGTGAAAGAAACTGAGACCTTCCTTCAATATAATGATAGAAATATGTATACATAAAAAAACTAGATAATTCATTTTATCAGTTAATGATCAGTAGTGACACAATGATCCCATCTGAATCTGACTCTTCATCATCCTTCTCACTATCCAGAAACAAACCCAAAAGTGAGTATAAACTGCAGATGACATCTCCCAGCTAGTATTCTTCACATGACATCAAAGTCACCTCATATTTGTGAGGTCTGGAAGGTCTACTGTGTGCAACACACACTGGGAACAAAGGGGAGAACTAAGGGACAAACCAAGTGATAGAGTCACCTACAATGAGCAGGTTTGGATAAATGTCTAGGAAGAGAACTCAACAGTGCTGATCTTAGGCAACTAACTTGACCTCAGCCATGTCACCTGTGCAGTGGAGATTGGAGTCCATCTGACTCCCTCACCCCGTGGTTCTAACAATGAGCAAGTGTTGGCCAGAATGTGGAGGAAGAGCTCTGTGCGTGGTTGGCAGTGATATGAAATGGTGAGAGGGTTCAGCCTTGGTGGAAAACAGTTGGCGGTTCCTCAAATAATGCAGTCAGCAACGCCACCACTGGGCATGTACACAAAAGAATTACATTCGGGATGGGAACAGATTATTTGCAAATCGATATTCACAGTATTAGTCACAATAGGCCAAAGGTGGCAACAGCCCAAATGTCCGTTGACAGATGGCTAGATAAACAAAATGTTTTCTATACACACTATGCAATATTATCCAGCCTTAAAAAGAAGGAAATTCTGAAGCAACAAAATGCTATAATACAAGGGAACTTGGAAAGCACACTCTGGGTGAAAGGAGCCAGACGCAAAAAGACCCAATATCCCCTGACTGCACCACTGCGCACTCTCTGAAGCTCTCAAAACTCACCTTGGAGAAAGAGTGGAAGTGGCCATGGGGGCTGGGGAGGGTACAAGGAGTTGTTATCTAATGGCAGACTTCAGCTTCGGACAATGTCATCATACTGTCACTGAAGCGTACACTTAAAAATGGTAAATTTTGTGTTATGCATATTTTGCCACACTAAGATCAGGTGAGGTCAGGTCACGAAGGGTGCTGCTGTAAGCACCAGGTGGGAGCTGGTCCACGCAGGCAGTTTCTCTCTTCCTCCTGGACACTGCAGTAAGGCAAAAGGACTGAGCTCTGTATAAGGCCTAGAAGGTGGAGGAAACGGCGCTGGCGGTGAGGTGCTCCCTGGCCTGACGCTGCAGGCGGAGGTCAGAGGTCGGCAGGGAAACACTTCGGAAGCACCCCGTGAAGGGGCATCTGGAGGTAAAAATACAGGTATGAGGGCTGGGATTGTGGCTCAGCGGTAGAGCACTTGCCTAGCACCGGCGGAACCCGGGTTCGATCCTCAGCACCACATAAAAATAAAGGCATTGTGTTGTGTCCATCTACACCAAAAAATAAATATTAAGAAAAACAAAAGAATACAGGTCTGAAATATAAAGGCCCTGAATGGCACCAGCAGAGGATGAAACATGGCAGGAAAAGATTATTGTGGGAAACCACAAAAAATGAGGCAATTATTGAGGAAATAAATGATGGAAATTTTCCAAATTGGATGAAAACCAGAAGATCACAGAGCCAAGCTCAGTGAATCCTAAACAGGAGAAATACCCAGAAAATAATACGGAGATATGTTATAATAAAAGTGCTGAAAACACTTAAAGTAGCCAAAAGATAAAAAAGACACAGATGGAACAAAGATGTCATCAGAAATTATGCAAGCCAGAGGACAATGAAGAAACCCATCAACTGGGCTGGGGCCGTAGCTCCTTGGCAGAGCGCTTGCCTAGCATGCACCACATAAAAATAAACACATTCTGTCCATCTACAACTACAGGAAAAAAAAAAAAAAAAAACACCAACCTACACTCTATTTTTTTTTTTTTATATTTATTTTTCAGTTCTCGGCGGACACAACATCTTTGTTGGTATGTGGTGCTGAGGATCGAACCCGGGCCGCACGCATGCCGGGCCGCACGCATGCCAGGCGAGCACGCTACCGCTTGAGCCACATCCCCAGACCCCCAACCTACACTCTATAACCAGAGAAAGTACCCATGACAAATGAGGCCAGGGATGAGTTCCAGGACTGTTAGTGCACAGGCTCTGGAAAGTGGAATTTTTGCAGGGTGGAGAGCACTAGGAATTGAATCCAAGGTTCCTTATACCTCTAAGCTACATTCCCAGTCCTTATTTTTTTATTTTGAGACAGGGCCTCCCTAAGTTACTGAGGCTGGCCTTGAATTTGGGATCCTTCTGCTTTACCTTCTGAGTAGCTTGGACTACATGCATGCACCACTGTGCCCAGCAAAATGTGGAACTTTTTTAAATTACCAAATTAATGTAAAAGAAAACAAGCAAAGGGGACAAGCAGTAACAAACAACAGAAAAACAAATAGCAACATGCTATACTTAAACTCAATCATAAGGATGATTACAGCGTATGTTCCAAACACTCCAATGAGAAGGTAGATATAGTAGCCAGGTATAAGGGAGCACACCTATAATCTCGAGGACTCAGGAGGCTGAGGCAGGAAGATCACAAATCCGAGGCCAGCCTGGGCAATTTAGCCAGACCCTACATCAAAATAAAAAATTTTAAAAGGCTGGGGCTGTAGCTCAGGGTTAAAGCACTTGGCTGGTTTGCGAGAGGCCCTGGGTTCGGTCAACAGAGCTGCAAAAACAAACAAACAACCCCCCCAAAAAACGAAAAGCACATAGCCAACACTCTGTGCAACAACAAGGAGCACAGGCCTTCTCCCAGATCTCTGGAGGGACAAGGCCCTCCACCTCCACAGTTCTCGATCTCCACAGGACATCCCAGCCTGTCACAGACAGCAACACAGAGACAAGAACAGAACACTTGTAGAAGAGGTAATACTGGTTTGATAGGGCTTTTTTGTTCTTGTTTTGTTTTTTGTTGTTTTTTGGTGCTGGGGAATGAACTCAGGTCTTCACACATGCCAGGCAAGTGCTGTACCCCTGAGCCACAGCCCAAACCCCCAAACTGTTTTTATTCTCAGTGTCATGAAAGTAGACCAGCAAACAATGGTTGAAAAGGCAGTTGACAGATCCTAGACACAAGTTGCTTGCAGGTATCAGGTTTGCAAATATTTTCTGCCAGCTTGTGACTTCCTTTTCATGCTGTTTTTTGTGTCTTTATAACCCTGGAGATTGAACCCAAGGGCGCTCCGTCACTGAACCACACCCCAGCCCTTTTTGAGACAGGGCCTCATTAAGTTGCTGAGGCTTGCCTTGAACTTGCCATCCTCCTGCCTCAGCCTCCCAAGTAGCCAGGATCACAGGCGTGCTCCATGATACCGGCTCATTTGGTATTAACTCTTTCATCATTTGGCATGTAGAACGCATCTGTACAAAGGAAGCACTCTCCAGCGGACTCTGCAGTGAGACCATCGGGACTGGACATTTTTTTCCCCGCACTTTTTTTTTTTTTATTGGTGCATTATAGCTGGAGACTTTTCTGTCAGGATATTTGGTTTGTTTATGGTACTGGTGACTGAACCCGAGGCACTTTAACACTGAGCTACATCTCCAGCTCTTTGAGACCAGGCCTGGCTAAGTTGCCTAGACTGGCCTTGAAGTTGTGATCCTCCTTCCTGAGTCACTGGGATAGCAAAGGTGCAGCAGTACCAGTTTGTCAGATTTTCCATCATGAACGTGATTTCCTTAGCAGCTGCAGAGCTATTCAGTTCACCTGTTTCCTACTTGGTGAGGGAGGTAGTTTGCTCTGTGGAGGAATCCATCTCTCCCCTGGGTGTGCAGAGCTGCCTGCAGTGCTCCCGTGTTACCCAGGGTCTGTAGTGATGTTCCCTATTTCATTCCTGAAGTTAGTAATTTATGTATTATTTTTCTTTATCAATATTTTTAGAGGTTTGGCAATTTTGTTGAACTTTTCAGACAACTGGCTTTTTGTTTTATCCTTTTTAAAAAATATTTTTATTAGTTATTGATGGATCTTTATTTATTTATTTGCTTACATGTGGTGCTGAGACTCTAACCCAGGGCCTCACACATGCTAGGCAAGCGCTCTACCACTGAGCCACAACCCCAGCCCCTGTTTTATCCTTTTTCTTATGTTTTTCAACTTCATTGAATTGTATTCTTATTTTCTCCTCTCTATTTGCTTTTGGGTCTTGCTCTAGTTTCTTGAAGTAGGAACTGAGATCACTGATTTGAGCTTTTTTGGTATAAGGGTCGAAGCCAGGGGCACTTAACCACTGAGCCACATCCCCAAGCCTTTTTATTTTTTATCTTGAGACAGGGTCTCACTAAATTGCTTAGGGACTCAACAAGTTGCTGAAGCTGGCTTTGAACTTGCAATCTTCCTGCCTCAGCATCCCAAGTTGCTGGGAATAAAGGTGTGTGCCACTGCGCCCAGCTTAGTTTTTGGTTTTTGGTACTAGGAATCAAACCCAAGGGCACTTTATCACTGAGCTACATCCCTAGCCCTTTAATATTTTGTTTTAAGACAGGGTCTCACTAGGTTTCTTAGGGCCTCAAGATTTATTTTATGGCTCAAGATATGTTCTATCTTGCTATATGTTCTGCGGACACCTGAAAAAGGACACACAAGCTGGTGCTGTTGGGTGGACTGTTCTATGATATCTGTGATCCAGCAGATCCTCCGGGTTGATGGTGATGTGGAGTTCTACCTCCTTGTGTATCTAGTTTTCTATCAATTGCTGAGAAACAGTGCCGAGGTCTTCAACTATAATTATGAAGATGTCTATTCTACTTCCAGCTCCTTTGGGTTTTGCTTTCCATATTCTGAAGCTCCGTTCTTTGGTACATATGCACTTAGGATTCCGTCTTCTCGGTGGATTGACCCTTTAACCATTGTATACTGTACCTCTCTGACCTTGCTAATGTTCTTGTTCTAAAGCCTACTCTTATTAAAGTGGTTACTCCTGCCTTTCTAATGTTTCCATGTGTATCTTTTTCTCACACTTTTCTTTTAATCTATAATCATTATATTGGAAGGGAATTTCTCATACATAACAGAGTTGGGTCATGCTTTTAAATTCAGTTTTTGTGTGTGTGGTGCTGGAGGTTGAACCCAGGGCCTTGTGCATGCGAGGAAAGCCTCTACCAACTGAGCTATAGCCAGCCCTTAAATTCATTCTGCTCTCTTTTCATTGGTATATTTAGACCCTTTTCACTTAACATAATTGATATGTTAAGACTTCAGTCAGGAGAGAGAGAGAGAGAGAGAGAGAGAATTTTTTTAAATATTTATTTATTTTTTTTAGTTATCGGCGGACACAACATCTTTGTATGTGGTGCTGAGGATCGAACCCCGGCCGCACGCCTGCCAGGCGAGCGCTCTACGCTTGAGCCACATCCCCAGCCCCCAAACAAAAATTCTTGAAGGAGGCATCTGAAAGGACTCTCCTGCACAAGCAGTTGTCATGGAAACAGAAGGGTTACAAGACCAGCTGTAGATCACCCGCCTTCCCTCCCTGTTCCCCTGGGCCAGGAGTGGACCTCCATGGCAGCACAGGGGATTCGGAATGTTGACCCTGATTTTCCCTCACAGCCTCTGAACTCCAGGAAGACCCTGCGTCAGAAGGAGGGACAAGGAAGGGCAGCAGGAGCAAGGGGAAACCTGGGCGGCCTCCCGGTGAAGGGCCAGCACGAGGCCCTGCCTCCCCATGAGGCTGCCCTCCACTGCCCGGCAGGCAGCGAATGTAGGAGCTCCTTCTCCACCCAGTGCCTCTGCCAGGCCGGGCGGAACCTCCCAAGTCACAGGCCCTGCTAACCTGCTGTGATCTTATCCTGAAGATACAGATTGGATTCTCTGATCTTAACTAGACAACCTCAGGGCCACAGGCCACCTTCTCTGCCCTCGTCCCTGCACCAGCCCAGATCCACTCTGTAACCTGAACCCAGACACTATGCTTTGCACACGGCCTTCCTGTCAGTCTAGACAAGACTTACTGTGAGAATGGAAAATTTTTTTTTTCTTTGCAGTACAGGGGATGAAACCCAGAACTTCACACATCTAGGCAAGCTGTACCATTGGAGCTATTTATTACCCCTTTTATTAAATTTTATTTTGAGATAGGGTGAGGCTGGCTGGAACTTGCAACCCTCCTGCCTCAGCCTACTGATTGGCTAGAATCACAGGGTGTGCCACCATGACTGGCTGGCTTAGTTTCTTCCTCTCTTTCCTTCTTTCTGATGCTGGGGATGCAACTCAGGGCCTCACGCATCCTGTTTGGATCTTAATTGTCCCCCAAAGGCTCATGTGATGGTGCTACAAAGTGATGCTGGATCCCTTAAAGGGCAGGACTAGCTGGAGGAGCCAGGTCACAGAAAGTGTCGGAACCAAGCCCCTTCCTCTGTCTCTTTGCTTTCTGGCCACCAAGGTGACAGGCCTCCTCCACCATGAGCCTCACCATGAAACACTGAGCTGCCACAGGTCCAAAGCATGAGCCTAGTAACCGTGGGCTGAAACCTCAAGCCAGAGTAGATCTTTCCTCCTTTTAAGTTGGAATCTCAGGTGTTCTCCCACTGAGTGTGTCCCCCAGGTGATGCTACTAACACAACAGAAAAGCTGGTCATGGAGAGCAGTCCAGGAAAAGGATGGTCCAACAGAGACTCTGCAACTCTCACATCCCACCCTGGCTCAGCCAGCCATGGCCTGCAGAGTCCAACAGCCTCCATTGCTGGGTTCCTGGATCTCCTGGCGATGGCATAATGATGAGTGAGTGACAAGTGCGGCCTCCCTGGAGTAGCTGGTCAGTGACCTTCCTCCCCTATAAATTCCTGAGCAGCATGGTGTTCATCAGCCTCTGCATCCTTGCTGAGCGTGGAGGGGACCCAGAGTATAGCAAGTGCTGTCATGGTGCCGGGCTGGGCCTCACAGGTGAGGATCCAGCCAAAGTCTGCATATGGCTTGCCAAGGTGCTGAGTGTCCCCTGGGGACAGCTGACCTTCCTAGGCTCTCTCAGCCTCTCTGCAAGTCCTTTTCCAGTTCACACTGTAATCGTCCACAGTACTCAGCACAAGGTCAGGGGCACAAAGGAAGCTCTCACTCAATGAGGTGGGGGCTCCTCTTTTAGAAATACCCCAATACCTGCCCACGGGATGCCTTCCCTCGAACCCGCAGGGTGCTGGCCCAGCAGCATACCTGGGCGCCTGGTCATGTACCTCCCTACTTTGTTCAGCACGGGCACCCACCACCCACCACCCACCACCCAGTCTGGCTAGCCTTGGCCTGTAACCAACCAGCAGCTGGCCCCAGCCCAGACAGGACTTCCTCCTCAGTCCACAGCAGCCATCTGGCTGCCCTCGGGCTCCCTCTAGCTTCTTAATGTTCTCCGGACTCATGTCACTGGCTGACATTTCTCCTGCTCATTTGTCTCCATCCTGTTGACAGAGCCTAAGTATGTGTGACTCTTCACCTACATTAACAGAGCTAATGGCTCTGAGTACTCACGGCCCGCCAGGCACTATAAAGCTCACAATATAAATATTTTTGCAGTAGAAATTAAACCCAAGGGGGCTGGGGTTGTGGCTCAGCAGTAGAGTACTCATCTAGCACGTGCGAGGCCCTGAGTTTGATCCTTCGCACCACATAAAAATAAATAAAATAAAGGTATTGTGTCCAACTACAACTAAAAAAAAAAAATTAAACCCAAGGCTTTGCCCATGGTAGGTAAGCACTCTATCACTGAGGTATACCCCAGATGTTTTTATTTTTTTATATTGAGACAGACTCTTGCTAAGTTGCCCAGGCTGGCCTCAAGTTCTGATCCTCCTGCCTCAGCCTCCTGAGTAGCTAGATTACAAGCAAATGCCCCCATATCCAGCCATATTTAGACTCTTTTTCTGGGCATGTCCTTAGAAGTAGATTGCTGGATTACCATCTTAGTCTCTTGACCCACCATACTACTCTCTACAGTGGTGAGGCCATTTTACGTTCCCATCAAAGAATTCCCCCCAAGGGCTCCAAGACCCCGTCTCAGTAAAATATAAAAAGGGCTAGGGATATGGCTCAGTGGTCAGTGCCCCTGGATTCAATGGAAGGGAAAGGAAAGGAAGGCCAAAAGCCAATGGCAGAAAAGAATCAAATACTCGAACATAATGGTTCTGAGCAACCCAAGAAAGGAGGGATAATGGGGCTGGGGATGTGGCTCGAGTGGTAGCACGCTCGCCTGGCATGCGTGCGGCCCGGGTTCGATCCTCAGCACCACATACAAGGATGTTGTGTCCGCCAAAAGCTAAAAAAAATAAATAAATATTAAAAAAAATTCTCTCTCTCTCTCTCTCTCTCCTCTCTCACTCTCTTTAAAAAAAAAAAAAAAAGAAAGGAGGGATAAGGACTGAGGGGACAGACAGAAAGCAAATAGTGGCATTAATAAAAGTAACCATTTCAATAATTACATTAAACGTAGGTGGAAAAAGCAATCTAATTAAAGCCAAAGATTGTCACACTGGATAAAAAAAGGAAGACTCAGCTGGGTACAGCAATGCACGCCTGTTATCCCCACGGCTCAGGAGGCTGAGGCAGGAGAATCACAGGTCCAAGGCCAGTCTCATCAACTTAGCAAGGCCCTGTCTCAAAATAAAAACAACTTGGCCCTCCTGCCTCAGCCTCCTGAGTCACTGGGATTAGAGGCATGAGCCATCATGCTCCGCTAGGAACTGGATCTTAAGTGCAATGGAGAGCTGTGAGAGCACTTTAAAAGGAGGGCAGCATGATTTGACTTAAATTTTAAATATATCAGTCAGGCTGTGTGTGAAGACTAGTTTTGGTGTTACAAGTGAGGAATCAGGAAAACATAAGGAAGTTCTGTCGGTTTGCAGGCAAGAGACAGTGACTCTGTCCAAGCAGTAAGGAACAGTAGATTTTGGATGTCTTCAAAATAGAATGAACAAGCCTTTCACTTTATGCCCAAGTTCTTTTGTTTGTTTGTTTTTTCTTTCTTGGTACCAAGAATTGAACCCAGGAGCACTTAATCAATGAACCACATCCCCTGCCTGGTTTTTTTGTTTTTTGTTTTTTGAGACAGAGTCTTAGTAGGTTGCTTAGCTTGCTAAGTTGCTGAAGCTGGCTTTGAACTTGCATCCTGCCTCAGCCTCCCAAACCACTGGGATTACAGGTGTGTGCCATCGTGTCTGGCACTTTATGCACAAGTTCTGATGCATAAAGATCTGAATATTCTGCCTGGTGCTAGTCACTGGGTTTAGGTGTGCAGCTTGGGGGTAGATTTGCAGTGCAGAGGGTTTCAGACTCAGACAGACATGGATTTGAATTCTGGCTATGTCACTTAGTCACCGTGTGACTTCTACACATCCTCTTATAGCCTCCTCACCTGCCAAATGAGGTCCCCAAAATTTAGCTCACAGGGCAGTTGTGAAAGTTAAGTAACATGGTGTAGGAAAAGAACTTTGCACAAGATCTGCCGCTGTCGTTCTGAGGAGCTGCTGGACATCTTCACATTCATTCCACTGAACCCAAGGCCAGATTGGATATCTTCACATTCATTCTTCTGGCCTCCCTGCTTGCAGTTCCCACCTGCTCCAACCTGCCCTCTACTCTGCAGCAGGACCTGACCTACAACATAAATCAAGTATGGCACTCAGGCTCCATAAATGTTGCAAGGGCCCACTCCCTAGCCTGTGGCCATCCAAAGCATTTCCAGCCCTTGGATAAACTGCTGTTCCCCGCTACAATGCTCTGGCTGATGCTGTTCCCTCTGCCTGAAGTGTTCTTTCCCTCATCACCTGTCACTCACATGACAATTGCTCATCTGTCAGACACAGTTCACCAGCACTGAAACCAACACCCACTGTCCACCACCTAAGCAGAGCTGCTCTCTTTTCTAAGTGTACGTAGCCCATAATTCCAGTAGCACATGGGAACTCCCCAGGGCGGGTCCTGTCATCTTAGCTCTATGCTGGCCAGGCCCCTCAGCTACTTAGGAAACATCTGATAAATGAATGCAGAGGGAGGCAGGTGCAGACCTTCACAAACACACCTCTTCACAGGTGTCTCTTTAGTGCCCATCAGTGAGCTTCTGGGGGTTGGTTTGTTTTGTGGTGCTGGGGATGGAACCTGTCCTCAGGCATACTGGGCAAGCCCGATACTGCTATGCTACAGACCTATCCCTGGGAGGTTTGCTTGTGATAGTTGGGAGAAAGGGCTTTGGGATCAGAGTGCCAGTCCACCACATCCTCCCTGTGTGACCCTGAACATGCTACTTAACCTATGACTCAGTTTCTTCATCTGTAAAACAGACATGAAAATAAGTTCACAGGGCTATTGCAAGATCAAAAGAGATTATTTACATGATGTGCTCAGCTGAGCACCTGGCACACATAAAATGCTTAATTTAATTAACAAGCTTTTTAAAAGTACAGAAAATGGGCTGGGGTTGTAGCACAGGGGTAGAGCGCTTGCCTAGCATGTATGAGGCACTCAATTCTCAGCACCGCATATAAATAAAATAAAGGTCAATCGACAACTTAAAAAAAGTTTAAAAAACCAGGCATGGTGGTACATGCCTGTAATCCCAGAGGCTCACAAGTTCAAAGCCAGCCTCAGCAATTTAGCAAGGCCCTAAGCAACTTAGTGAGACCCTATCTCAAAATAAAAAACAAAAAGGGCTGGGGATGTGGCTCCATGGTTAAGTGCCCCTAGGTTCAATCCCCATACCAAAATAACAATTTTTAAAAACCTGATCCAAGATTTCTAAATTTAAGTCCAGTGTTTTCACATATTCCCAAAGTATGAAGAGAAAGGTCATATTTATGAATGAGCACAGCCTTGGCAGGTTTGATAACTGCACTGAAAATAGAAATTGCTGCTTGGGAGGCTGAGGCAAGAAGATGGCTTGATCGAGGTTAGCCTGGGCAATTTGTCAAGACTCTGTCTGGGTTGGGGAGATAGCTCTGTGGTAGAGCCTTGCCTAGCATGTGGGGGGCCTGGATTCAATCCCCAGTAGGCAGGCAGGAAGGAAGAAAAGAAGGAAGGAAATAGTTCTTAGGAATCCTTTGCTCTAGAATGTCCAATCTAAATCATCAAGAGACAGGTTGGACTCAGCCATGAGACTCCACTTTGCAGCATTAATTTAAAAAGGACTTTTTAGAAAACTGAGGCTGACACAGCACAATATCTCTGTTTGATAATGAACACTATCACTGTGAGTTTTTTCCCAGGTACTAGAAGTGAGTACATCATGTATATGGCAGGCTCTGAAGGGTGATCTGCATGTGTTTTATAAACAGGAGGGCTGGAGAGCTGAGGGATACCCAGTTACAGCTCCAGCCGGTTCCTTCCCATCATGTAGGTGCATGTGGCTCTTAATCTGTAGGTAGAGGAGCCACTGCCCTGCTCATGCAAGGGAGCACCAGGGTTGACGTACAAAGCTAGAAATCCTGATTGCATTTGTTAAATGAAGACATTACTTTGAAAAATTTCTAACCACTATTCAGGTCAATGAAACTCTTTTTTTTTTATAAATATATCTATATATATACATATAGATATATTTTATTTTTAAGTTGTTGATGAACCTTTATTTTATTTATTTACTTATATGTGGTACTGGGGATCAAACCCAGTGCCTCACACATGACAGGCAAGTGCTCTACCCCTGAGCTATAGCCCCAGCCCCCAATGAAACACCTTTGTAGGCTGAATTCAGCCCACAAGGCTCCAGTTTGCAGCACTCTTTTAAAAAGAATTTTTTAGGAAATTGAGGCAGCGTAAAAGTGAACTACCAACAAGGTAGTCTTCCTTAATCTCTGCATGAGTACACACAATGCCTGTCGGCCATCGCATCTTCCTCGGTCAACAGTACAGCTGATACTCTTTTTTGCAGCACAGCCAGACCTGCGTTAGGCATCTTTTGGTACAAACAGAAGAAAGTAATTCTGCTAAATCTTCCTAACTCAGGTCAGGTGGAAGCTTCTCAGGCCTGTTTCCTCTGATCCTAACATTCACTGTGCACTGAAATAACCAACATTAGTGGGCACATACTCTATGCCAATCCATTTTAGAATATTTTGCCTGTAAAAACCCATCTACTCCTCACAGCATACCTATGAGGTAGGTACTACTACCATCCCCACCTTCCATAAGATGAGGTGACCTGCGGCAATCACACTAGAAGGAAGCTCTTACAGTCTATCATCATCTTAAACATTTTTTATTTTTTTAAATATTTTTGATGTTGTTGTTGGACCTTTATTTTATTCATTTATTTATATGCAGTGCAGAGAATCGAACCCAGTGCCTCACACATGCTAGGCAAGTATTCTACCACTGAGCCACAACCTCAGTCCCTCATTTTTTATTTATTTATCTATTTTTTTGTACTGGGGATTGAACCCAGGAGTGATTTACCACTGAGCTACATCTTCCATTTTATTTTTTTATTTTAAGACAGAGTCTTGCTAAGTTGCTGAGGCTGGCTTCAAGCTTTCAATCCTCCTGCCTATAATCCCAGTGTCTTGGGAGGCTGAGGCAGGAGCCACCACACTAGGCTTATCTTAATCATTTAGTGCACTTTGGCACTGAATGTTGGGTGGGTGGATGAGTGACGCCCCATAAGGCATCATGTATATGGCAGGCTCTGAAGGGTGATCTCAACCACACAGGTGTTTGTTCAACTGCCATTCTATGCCTCAGATGTGCTGGCTCTAGACATGAACAGATCAAGGTTAGAGGGCTCGAGTCTTGGTGGTGCCAGACATGTAAAAATAACAGCAATGTCACTTGATTTTGCTTGGAAAAGTCAGGGAAAGCTTCCTGGCAGAGTGGATGTCCTAGCTGAGCCTTAAAGCTTCAGTGAGAGTACATGTTCTACCAGCAGGTGGGGGAGGAAGGACAGCCCAGGCAGAGAGGCGGCACATGCAGAGGTACCAAGTGACTGAGCCTTTATCCAAAGATCTGCTGCCAGCCCTAAACAGCTCGTTTGCAGGGAACATAACACGCAGGGCACATTGCAAGTAGCTACAGGGGGAGACAGCTTCTTGGTACCCAGGACTTACTTTGGCTGGGTAGGTAATGGGGAACCAAAAGGGAGTTTTATTTATTTATTATTATTATTATTTGTACTGGGGATTGAATCCAGGAGTGTTTGACCACTGAGTCACATCTCCAGCCCTTTTTTGTATTTTATTTAGAGAGACAAGGTGTCATGAGTTGCTTAGGTCCTTGCTAAGATGCTGTGGCTGGCTTTGAACTCCTAATTCTCCTGCTTCAGCCTCCTAAAATGCTTATTTAGTTATTTATTGGCACTGGACATTGAACCCAAAGGCACTGAGCTACATTCTCAGATCTTTTTCTTTTTATTTATTTACTTTGGTGTTGGGGATTAGAATCCAGGGCCTCATGCAGGCTAGGCAATGACTCTACCATTAAGCCACATCCACAGCCTTCCCAGACCTTTTTATTTTTTATTTTGAGAAAGGGCCTAAATTGCTGAGGCTGGCCTCAAATCTGTAATCCTCCTGCCTCAACCTCCCAAGTTCCTGGGATTACAGGCATGCTCCACCATACCCAGTAAAAGAAGTTTTATTTGGGGGGCATTTTTACTGAGGTACAATTTACAGACCATAATATTCATTTCTTCTATGTGAACAATAAGTTTTAGTTAATTTAGAGTTGTACAACCATCATCACAATCCAGTTTTAAACATTTCAGTCACCTCAAAAAGATCCCCTCTGCCCAGGTAAGCACTTTACCCCTGAGCCACACCCCAGCCCTAGAGTTCTGTTTTTAAAAAGTCACTCAGAGTTGTGGAGGTTGAGTGGAGACGGCAAGATCAAAGGGGGCCTCCATCACTCTTTCCCTCCCTGCTCAGGGCCTTTTTATTTTTTTTTTTTTGTACCGGGGATTGAACCCAGGGGCACTCTGTCCCCTGCCCTGTTTTGTATTTTATTTAGAGACAGGGTCACACTGAGTTGCTTAGCGCCTTGCCAACGCTGCCTTTGAACTCATGATCTTCCTGTCTTAGCCTCTGGAGCTGCTGGGATTACAGGTGTGCACCACTGTGCCCAGCAGCTGAGGGCCTTTTGATAAATACACCCTCAATCACCTTTGTCACTGTGGAACGCCCACCAGGCCAGGTTATTTTGCTTGGAAAGGAAAAGCTTCCTGGCAGAGTGGATGTCCTAGCTTTTTCAGAAGAACACCTAATCGGTTGGCCCATGTGTGAAATTCCATTAAGCAAGGCTTCACACAGTCAACACAGGAAACCTGTGGCATCTTTAGATTTGTCATCAGTGGGAGAACAGGGCCTTGCAGTTCAGGTGCTTAGGGCCCACACCTGAGTTCTGCTTCCCTCTTCTGAGATCTCAGGACTGTATTAAGGCTGCTCAGCACCTCCCACAGCACCACATCTGATTCCGGAGGGAGGCTATTAGTGTTGCTGTGGATTTACAAACACTTATCTCCCCCTGTTCTGAACAAGGCAGTAAGCTATTTCTTTTTTAAAATGCTTGTTAACTTATTTCAAAGTGATCAGCTGCAGTGAGCAAAAGGTAGGGTGGGTTATCATGAGGATAAAAAAAAACATGCAGGGCTGGGGGCATAGCTTAGTGATAGAGGGCTTGCCTAGCATGTGCAAGGTCCCCAGTGCAATCCCCAGCACCACACAAAATAAATCAATAAAAATAAATTCAGAGCTAGATGCAGCAGTGCACACCTGTGATCCCCGCTACACAGAAGGCTGAGGTTGTAGCTCATTGGTAGAGTGCTCACCAAGCACATGTGAGGTACTGGGTTCAATTCTCAGCACCACATAAAAATAAATAAAATAGTAAAGATATTGGGCCCACCTACAACTAAAAAATAATAATAATAATAAAAATAAAAGAAGGCTGAGGGAGGAGGATCCCTTGAGCCTAGGAGTTTGAAGCCAGCCAGATCCTATCTTTTTTTTTTTTTTAAGACAGAGTGAGAGAGGGAGAGAGAGAGAATTTTTAATATTTATTTATTTTTAGTTATCGGCAGACACAACATCTTTGTTTGTATGTGGTGCTGAGGATCGAACCCGGGCCGCATGCATGCCAGGCGAGAGCGCTACCGCTTGAGCCACATCCCCAGCCCAGATCCTATCTTAATAAAAAAAATAAAAATAAATAAAAAGATTAAGGCACCAGGCACAAGACGTTCATTAAGTATTTGTTGACTCTGAACTGTAGCAACAAGGTGAAGACTGTTTTCTTGGCACCTCCAGAGCCGGTCTACTTAACTCTCCTAAGTTTCAGTCTCCTCATTTCTAAAAAAGATAAGAACTTCTCCCGCCTTTTAATTTTGCTTTGAGGATAAATGAGGCCAGGTAAGTCCACCACCTGGCACACATCAGCCATCTCTTTTACAGTCCTGAGGATTGGGAAGGAAAAAAAAAAAAAAAAGGCATCTCCCAGTATACTGTCAGTATTCATGGTGGTGCAGACTTCTCTGTGTGTAAAAAAAAAAAAACACCCTCCTCCAAAATGTGCATTGGATAAGCATCTGCCAATCAGCTTTCTACATCCAGAAATGCCATCACCAAATTAACTGTCATTATTCCATAAACAAACAATTCTGTTTTTTTTTTTTTTTAACTCATACTTCAAAATCCCTACTTACTTTTCTCATGTTCCTTCGAATAATTTGCTAGGAGGCAGACCTGTCAATAGGAAGGACAAAAAGTATTATTATGTTATACTATGTTAATTAGAAATCCCAAAACACTCAGTTGGAATTTTCAGAACTGAATTAACCCTATCCAAATTTCTTCCCAGTTTTGATTCTGCTTAAAGCACTCCTCACACTTGGTCCAGCCCAAAACAGGAAGAAACATTTAAAAAATATTTAAAACTGCAGTGCCATGGGGATCGTGTGTTGCTGGGATACAGCTGTTGATAGCTGGATATGGGCAGATGCAGCAAAGTATCCTGACTTCAACTAGGAACCAGGAGATCAGAGGATGAAATCACAGATGCGGGAGCCTGGGAGCTTCATGTCCTCCAAGGCAATCTAGTATCCTGAGAATCATCTGACTTATTCATAAATCCAGGTCACTAGTCTCTGATCTAATAAACCTCTCTAGGGCACAGTTTCTTCATCTGTAAAAACTAGGCAAATAAAAACGCTCACTTGGTGAGTTAACCGTGAGGAAATAACTCTGCCATCGCGACTGAAAGGGCTTTTCAAATGCAAAGCACTACTTACAAACGATTTATTAGATGTCATCGATCCAGCCTAGTTTACGGAGGAAAGTGTGGCCTCTCAAGATCAAACGCCTTCCAAGTTCTCAACAGCTAGTTAGAGCCAAGGGCGCCCAGTTATTTCGCCCAGGAGACTGTCCGATTCTCAAAGCCGGGTTCAAGTACACTTTTCCCTCAGCCTAGCGCAGTGAACCAAGGGCCAAACCTGCCGGGCTCGCATCCCAGCTCGTCCTCCTAGGACAGGCGCTGGTGCCCTGGGTGGCTCGCTGCCACTTCGGGAAGGATGGTAACCGCACCTGGCCAGCCTAGGCGCTTAATGATGGCAGTTACCCTGCCACCAGTCGCCCCCACTCCCTCCCCGTTTCCGCCCGCACTGTGGTTGCAACCCGACCGCGGTACGGTGAGGCTCGCTGGGTGCCCGTTGCTCTCGCCGAGCGCAGCCCCCTCCCCTCGGCGGGACCCAGGCAAAGCAGTGTCCGCTGTCCTCCGTCCCGACCCGGGACCAGCCCAGGGCGGCGACCCTCTCCGTCCGCGCCCAGCCAG
>NW_025999962.1:6354404-6387751 GCF_001458135.2 Marmota marmota marmota | reverse complement strand
CCACCCCCCTTCCCCGCCATCCCGTCTTGAAGAGCCCGCCAACTGAGAGCCGCCCAAGGCGCTGGTGGCGGCGGGTGGCAGACTAGCTGACCCTGGCCCCCGTCGATGCGGGAAGCGTCACTGTCCTTCCCTCTGGATCACTTTGGGACCTCAGCCCAGCGAGGGCGGGACCGGCGCCGACCTGAGTTCACGGTTGTGCCCATGGTTCTGGAGCAGGATGGGCACGCAGCCAATTGCTTGAACGAATAACTCCCATCCTGACCCTTCCCTAAGTATTTCTTTATTTATTGATACTGGGGATTGAACCCAGGGGCAATGAACCACTGAGCCACATCCCTAGACTTTTTTACTTTTTATTTAGAGACAGGGTCTCCCCACGTTGCTGAGGCTGACCTTGAACTTGAGGGAAAGGCGAGAGGGAAGAGGGTGATAGGGATAAAACACAATCTAAAAATCCCTAATGCAAGGGAATTAATCTACCTGTATGTTTTAAAAACGGTGGGTAGAGGGCTGGGGATGTGGCTCAAGCGGTAGCGCGCTCGCCTGGCATGCGTGCGGCCGCGTTCGATCCTCAACACCACATACAAAGATGTTGTGTCTGCCAAGAACTAAAAATATATATATATATTAAAATTCTCTCTGTCTCTGTCTCTCTTTAAAAAATAAAATAAAATAAAATAAAATAAAATAAAATAAAAACGGTGGGTAGAGAATTTGCTGGGTAGGGTAAGGGAGATCTGTTGGGATGACGGTGACCTTGATTTGATGGGTACTAGGATAGAAAGAAGAGGAAATACTTGAAATAGATTTTGGAGAATTCAAGGGATACACTGAGGGATTGAACCCTGAGTGATGGGGAGGGAAAAGTCATCCTGAGTGGATGGTAGTGCTATGTACTAAAATGGGAAAAACTACTAGAAAAACAGATGTGGGGTAAGGGAATAAAGTGTTCCCTTTGGCCTATGAAGTTGTCATCTAGTCAATGGACACATGCCTGTAGAGCTCAGATGGTAAGAGGCATGAACTAGGGGCACTTAAATGGTGTTTACAGCACTAAGAATGAAAGCCATCGCTAAAAAATAAAAAGTAACAGGAAAAGAGGGTCTGGCTCTCAGAATACCACAGAGGATTGGCCAGAGAGGAAGGAGAAGAGGGACCCAAGAAAGGACAGTGTTTCAAGAAGAGTGGTATTGTTAGCTATGCCAAGAGGCCCTAAGAGAAACACACTGACCTGACATCAGAGAAGGTGTGTGAACTTGACCACAAGAGTTTCCATTGAGGAGGGAGACAGATGGAGAATGGAGGGGAACAGTGGTGGAGGTGTGGGTATGGGACAGGTCTTTCAAGAGATTGTGGGATAAAATTGCACAATGGCAAGGGACAGAGGAGGTGCGTTGAAGAGATTTATTGTACAGAATGGGAGACATAGGCACGTTTTTGTTGGTATTGGGAATGACTCAGTAGAGTGAGAGGTCAAAGATCCCAGAGGGAAGGTCAGTAACACAGAGAAGGTTCTGGAAAGAGGAGGAAATGAAGTCCATGTGTAGAGTGATGACTCAGACTAGCCAAGGAGGGTGACTTGGCTGCAGTCTGAGATCCAGGCCCAGGAGGTCTAGAGCAGAAGGAACCGCCACTGTTTGGAGCAACCTCTGTTGCTTAGCATCCTGCTTTTAATATGTCTCCACCGAGTTCCTAAGTAACAGTCATTTCAACTATGCTAACAGCTCAGGGCCTCACTCGTGCTAGGCAAGCACTGTACCTCAGACTAAGTGGAACCCTTAATCCTTCCATTCAACCACCCAAACCTATACATTCCTCCTACTTGTTGTTACCACTACAGAACACGGTGCCACCACCCACCCAGCCAAGGCTTACCTCAGACTCATTCTGGATTCCTCCCTATCTCAAACCTACCCCATACAATTAGTTCTCAGAAAATTCTCAAATCCTTTCATTTTTTTTTTTTGCCTGCCTTGGTTTAAGCCATCATTATTTAACTGCCTTCAAAAAGCAGCCTGTGGTATTCTTTAAAATCTTACTACCAAGAAAACTTTAAATCTTATTCTCTTCTTGGTCATTGAGCACCTACTGTATTCTAGACTCTATTCTTGGTTCTAGAAATATAGTAGACAATGAGAATAAGTCCCTGCCCTAATGGTGGGAGATAGACAAGGAAACAAACGAACAAGGTAATTTTAGACAAAAACAGTGCTATAAAGGATTGCAAAATGGGTGAAGGGATTCAGAGTATGGGGAGGGAACAGCTAATTTATTTTTTATTTTTTAAAATAATATTTATTTTTTAGCATTTGGCAGACACAACATCTTTGTATGTGGTGCTGAGGATCGAACCCGGGCCCCACGCATGCCAGGCAAGCGCGCTACCACTTGAGCCACATCCCCAGCCCCAAGGGAACAGCTAATTTAGAAGACCCCTGAGAAGATGACAAATATAAAATACCACTATTAACTGGGCATGGTGGTACATGCCTGTAATCCCAGCATCTGGGGAGGCTGAGGCAGGAGGATCACAAGTTCAAAGCCCCCTCAGCAAAAGTGAGGCGCTGGGCTGGGGTTGTGGCTCAGTGACACAGCGTTTGCCTAACACATGCGAGGACCTGGGTTCGATTCTCAGCACCACATTAAAATAAATAAATAAAATAAAAGTATTGTGTCCAACTACAACTAAAGAACTAAATAAATATTTTAAAAAAGAAAGTGAGGCACTAAGCAACTTAGTGAGACCTTGTCTCTAAATAAAACACAAAATAAGGCTGGATATGTGGGTCAGTGGTCCGAGTGCCCCTGAGTTCAACCCCAGTACCACCCCACCCCCTACAAAAAAAGGAGAAAAGCACCGCACATGGAAACAGCAAAAGAGGAAGAGGGTGACACAAGAGGAAGTTGGAGAGAAAATTAGAGCCACGTGTCATTCAGGACATTGTGGAGAGTTTTGATGGCAAAGAGAAGCCATTAGGGGTTTTAAGCAAGAGAATGAAAATGATCTGGTTTATGATTTGAAAATGTTACCGGTGGCCAGGCATGGTTTCACACACCTGTAATCCCAGAGACAGGGTTGGGGTGGGGATGTGCTGAAGCATATTAAAGAGACTCTGCCTCAAATTAATAACATAAGGGACTGGAGATGTAGCTTAGTGGTAGAGCACCTCTGGGTTCAATCCCCAGTAACAAAATATTTTAAAAAACAACTTGTGTGAATTAAAGAAGGTGAGATTCAAGCAGGAGACCCATTGAAAGGCTGTTTCAGTAAGCAAGTGACTTATAGTAGGGTAGTAGTGATGGAGGGTACAGGACGAATTTTGGATGTGACAGAACCAATGCTATTAATAGCATGGATACAAGAACTTAAGGTAGAAGTAGTAGAAGTAGTTCACATATGTGTGCTGCATCTTAAATTCAGGAATATATTTTGCATATATTCAGCCTCCACTCATGACATTTAGACTCTCAATTAGTTAATTGGGAAACAGCCTAATATAGGCTAAGAATTTAGACAAAAATCTAAATTTCAATCTTGGGTGATCTTGGAAAGTGTCCAAAACTGAAGAGCCACCCTTTCCTCTTCTTCAAAATGGGTCTGACTGTCTTATGGATCTGAGTTAATGTCTGTAACACTCTACAACCATGCCTAGACCTCACGGTGTGTAGGAGATGGTGGGGAATCCAAGTGGGATGGGGAAGAGAAGCATTCATATTCAAGGTTTTATTTATGAAATAGTGATGGGGGGCAATGTTGACGAGGATGATGATGATGATGATAATGATGATGATGATTTGGTACCAGGGATTGAACACAGGGGCACTCGACCACTGAGCCACATCTCCAGCTCTATTTTGTATTTTATGTAGAGACAGGGTCTCAACTGAGTTGCTTAGTGCCTCGCTAAATTGCTGAGGCTGGCTTTGAACTCGCAATCCTCCTGCTTCACTGGGATTACAGGCGTGCGCCACCACGCCCCAGCAATGTTGAGGCTTTGAGTGAGCTGGACATTTATAGCATTGGGCATAAGAGTATTAAAGGTTCTGCCTGAATTGGATATTAGTCCCCCTTCTAGGCATCCTGACCCAATACTTTATATTATTATCTCTCCCTCTCCTCCTTTCCTGATTGCTGAGGATTGAGCTCAGAGGCACTCTACCACTGAGTTACATTCCCAGCCTTTATTTATTTTATTTTGATACAAAGTCTTGCTAAATTGCCCAGCCTTGCTTCGAATTTGCGATTTGCAATCCTCCTGCCTCAGCACCCCCAGTAGCTGGGATTACAGTCGAGCACCAGCACCTTAAATCTCTAACTAGGGAGGATGCAAGGCTATTGCTGGCGCCTACAAGTATCTATTATAGGTGCCCAATAATCACCTAATAAAGAATACGATCGGAATGAGAGCGCAGGTTATTTTAACAAGAAAAATAGGTGCGAGCAGTACCAGCACTGAGGTTTTCGCGTCGCTGTGGCAACGCGCACAGACGAGAACTACAAGTCCCACAACCGCCCACGGCTTTCCAGCTCCCCGGGGGGAGGGGGGCACGGAACCGGCTTTCCCTCTTTCTTGCAGCGTGATTGGCCCGCGGCTCAGGGAGGCAGCCAATGAGTGCGCCCCGGGAGAGCGGCGAGGCCAATATGGCTTCCTGCACCTGGTGACGGTAGAAGAAACTGAGGTCTCATGGAGAAACCCCGGAGCATTGAGGTGAGAGGGAGGAGACTTAGCACTACTGGGAAAGGGAACCCGGAGAACCTCGCTCGACGGATCCGTCTTTAGGCCTTTCGGCGACTCTGTGAGCGTGGAGGGCAGAGGGTGGACGGATTGGTAAACTGAGGTAGTAGGTCCAGCTAGGGCCAGAGGCAATCGCCGTCACTTTTTGCTCCTGTGGTGCTGGGACCCGCGTCGCTTCGCGAGTTCAGGGAGGAACATCCCGCTAGCCTGGGGAAGGGGACGTGGGTCCAGCTCTGTGAGCACTTGGATCTTTGTCTTCCTCGTCTCGTGGTCGCGTTCCTAAGGGATTGTTGAGGCCTTTCGCATCCAGGTGGGAAGCGAAGGGACGTGAGGTTTAATATTATTCCGTGCCTGAAGCGTTCGCGTGCATGGTCTCCAAACGCCCTCGCCGTCCTGGGATGTGGCTTCATGTCTATGGTTAAAGCAGCGGAGACTTAGAGAGGTAGTGAGTTCCCAGAGGCTCAACACAGCTGGAAAGGGAAGGAGGTGGGGTAAATCAGCCTCCAAAATCTTGTCATTGCCCTTTCCACTCCGCTACAACAACCTGTAACCTACCCACCCTTCAATCATTTGGCTACTGGGCTCCTTATTTTTAAATTCCGTTTCCTTTCTAGCATATTTGCATGTGCTGGGAAACTTTAAGGATAAAGGAGAATTAACAAATGGAAAATAAGAATAATAGCTAACACTTTCAGAGCTGTCACTAACTGCTGAAAGTAGAATGAAGCTTTACCTCTGACCTCAATTTTCATAATAATCCTCTAAAGAAGTCTTGTTGTTATCTCCATCGTATTGATGAAGAAACCTTCGGTAGCAAGGCTAAATATCTTGCACAAAATCACAAACGCAGTTGATAAGCCACGTCTTAAACCCAGGCAAATCTGATTTGAGAAACCATGCTTTGAGCCAATAATATTTGCCAGTGTTTATTGAGGACTTAATATATGTAAGTCGCTGTTCTGAGTGCTTTATAGTATTATCTCTTTCCCCTTAAATCCTTTTAAATCAGTATTGTTGGGTTGGGGTTATAGCTTAGTGTAGAGCACTTGCCTGCACATTTGAGGCACTAGGTTCTATCCTCAGCACCACATAAAAACACATAAATAAAAAAGATATTGTGTCCATTTACAATTAAAAATACTTTTAAATAAAATAAGTAAATAGGTTGTGTTATCCTCATTTTGTGAAAATGAAGGCACTGAGAGATTGACATGTTATAAGTTCTTAGCTAGCAAGCACTAGAGATGGTATTTGGCACAGATCCCCAAACTCTACCTTGCTTCACATATATCCCATTCATATCTCATAGCCTGTGAGCCAAAAATTTTCTTATTTCATAGATAAGAAAATAGAGACCCAGGGACTGGGGTTGTGGCTCAGTGGTAGAGCACTTATCTAGCATGTGTGAGGCATTGGGTTCGATTCTCAGCACCACATATAAATAAATGAATAAAATAAAGGTCCCCCAACTAAAAAGAAAGAAAGAAAATAGAAGCCCAGGGCTGGCTGGGGTGGTGGCTCAGTGGTAGAGCACTTGCCTAGCATGTGTGAGGCACTGGGTTCAATTCTCAGCACCACATATAAATAAATAAAATAAAGGTCCATTGACAACTAAAAAATATTTTTTTTAAATATTTTTTTAGTTATACATGGACACAATATCTTTATTTTGTTTATTTATTTATTTTTTTATGTGGTGCTGAGGATGGAATCCAGGATCTCTTATGAGTGCTCTACCACTGAGCCACAGCCCCAGTCCCTAAAAAATATTTTTAAAAAAGAAAGAAAGAAAGAAAATAGAGGGCCATAGAGGTTGAATGACTTGCCTAAAGACCTGTAGCTAGTTAGAATCAGAGCTGAATTTAAAGCTGTGCTACAACTTAGTGAGACCCTATCTCAAAAATAAATAAAATAAAACAGCTGAGGATGTGGCTTAGTAGTTAAGAGTCCCAGGTTCAATCCCCAGTACCAAAAATAAATACATACATACCTAATTAAAGGGCTGGGGCTGAGGTCAGTGGTAGATAGCTTACCTAGCACATGTGAGGGACCAGGTTTGAGCCTCAGCACCATATAAAAATAAGTAAATAAAACAAAGGCATTGGGCTGAGGCTGTGGCTCAGTGGTAGAGTGCTTGCCTAGCATGTGTGAGGCACTGGGTTCTATTCTCGGCACCACATATAAGTAAATGCATAAAATAAAGGTCTACACATCTAAAAAAAATGAGTTCATTAAAAAAATAAAGAAAAAAAGGTATTGTGTTCATCTATAACAAAAAAAAAATTCTTTTTTAAAACAGAAAATCAGCCGGGTACTGTGATGCACACCAGCGGCTTGGGAGGCTGAGGGAGGAGGATCTTGAGTTCAAAGCCGGCTTCAGCAATGGCAAGGTGCTAAGCAATTCAGTGAGACCCTGTCTCTAAATAAAATATTAAAAAAGGTTGAGGGTGGGGCTGGAGCTATGGTTGAATGGCAGATTGCTTGCCTACTGAATGTGAGGCACTGGGTTCGATTCTCAGCACCACATATAAAATAAAGGTCCTTTGACAACTAAAAAATATTTAAGAAGAAAAGGGCTGGGGGGGTCTGGGGTTGTAGTTCAGTGGTAGAACACTTGCCTAGCATTTGTGAGGCACTGGGTTTGGGTTTGATCCTCAGCACTATATACAAATAAATAAAGGTCCATTGACCAAAAAATAAATTAATTAATTAAATATATATATATATATATATATATATGTATTGTNNNNATTTTTTTTTTTTTTTTTGGCATTGTTTTTAAAGTTTTTTTTTAGTTGTTTGATTTTTTTTTTAGCTTTGTTTAATTGTTGATGGATCATTATTTTGTTCATTTATTTATATGCAGTGCTGAGGATTGAACCCAGAGCATCACACATACCAGGCAAGTGCTCTACCGCTGAGCCACAACCCCAGCCTCTTAAATTGTTTCTTTTTTGGGGGTGGGGTGGGGTTGAGGTACCAGGAATTGAACTCAGGAGCACTCAACCACTGAACCACATCCCCCACCCTATTTTTTGTATTTTATTTAGAGGCAAGGTCTCACTGAGTTGCTTAGCACCTCGCTGTTGCTGAGGCTGGCTTTGAACTCACAATCCTCCTGCCTCATTCTCCAGAGCTGCTAGGATTATAGATGTGTGCCACCGAGCTGGGTTTTTGTTTTTTTTTTTTTTTGAGTTGAAGTTATTTGGGGTATAGATGCTGAACAAAGAAGAATGACTTTATAATATAAGTTTTCTACTCTAGAAAGAATTTTTTTTAATATTTATTTTTTAGTTTTAGGTGGACACAATATCTTTACTTTTATGTGGTGCTGAGAATTGAACCCATTGCCTCACGCATGCTAGGTGAGCGCGCTACCACTTGAGCCACATACCCAGCCCCTAGAAAGGAGAAATTTAAAAAAATAATTTTTTTAGTTGTAGATGCTCACAATACCTTTATTTTGTTTATTATAGTTTTCTTTATGTGGTGCTAGGGATCAAACCCAGTGCCTCATGCATGCTAGGCAAGCACTCTGCCACTGAGCCACAACCCCAGCCCCCTAGAATGTCTTTTCAAGGTATTTAAGATATTTTCACATTGTCAAACAAACTTCAGGTTTCCAACTTAGAGTTTTTTTATTTTACAATGGTGGGAAAGCAATATACATTCAATAGAAACTGTACTTTGAATTTTAGCCTGTTCCCAAGTTATCAGTAAGTAGCATAATCTCTCATGATGCTGGACAGTGACTGTAGGGCACAGCTTTGTCAGTGACACAATCATCTGGGGGAAATTGCTTAGTACACTGTGGTGTACAGCGTTGCTCAGCTATGATATTTAATAGGTTATATGTACTAAATGCAATTTTCACTTAAAATATTTTCAATTTTTCATGGACTTATCAGTATGTAACCCCCTTGAAAGTCAAGGAACAACTGTATTCTATTTCTTTCTTTCTTTCTTTTTTTTTTTAACATTTTTTAGTTGTAGATGGACACAACACCTTTATTTATTTTTTTGTGGTGCTGAGAATTTAACCCGGTGCCTAACACTTGCAAGGCAAGTGCTCCACCACTGAACTACAATTGCAGCCACTGTGTTCTATTTCATCCATGTTAAAATATCCTTTGGGGGCTGGGGTTGTGGCTCAGCGGTAGAGCGCTTGCCTGCCTCGCACGTGTGCGGCCCTGGGTTCGATCCTCAGCACCACATAAGAATAAATAAATAAAGTGAAAGTATTGTGTCCAACTACAACTAAAATATATATATCATCCTTTGTAGATCCACAGGAGCCTAGTGAATTCCTAACATTTTCTGTCTTATGCTGTTGTGTTGAATTATGGTGAAGAAATGTATAAAAAAAAGTAATGATACTTGTGTTTGCAAAAAAGGGGTATTTCAAATGTTTCCCAAAATGTTGACAAAGAATCAGAAAGGGGGTTGGTAGCAGATCTGCAGATTCTCTTCCCATACACTAAAACCAACCATATTTTTTTCTGCCTGGTCTGTGTCATCCTTCTACTAGGAGACCCCATCTTCAGAACCAATGGAGGAAGAAGAGGAAGATGATGACTTAGAGCTGTTCGGAGGCTATGATAGTTTCCGGAGTTACAACAGCAGTGTGGGCAGTGAGAGCAGCTCCTATCTGGAGGAGTCAAGTGAAGCAGAAAATGAAGATCGAGAAGCAGGGGAGCTTCCAACCTCCCCCCTGCATTTGCTCAGCCCTGGGACTCCCCGATCCTTGGATGGCAGTGGTTCTGAACCAGGTGCCTTCACAGTATCCCCTGAAGATGGAGAGGAGTCAGGAGGTTATGAAGGAACAGGGAATGAATACAGGCGGTTTGACCAGAGCCATCCAGATGTAAAAGACTGCTTGATCTTACGGATCAGATGTCTAAGGACTTGGCCACGGGGGTCATTCCTCTATTGCGGTCTGGTTTCAAATTGTGATTTCATTCATTCTTTGATTCAACTAATGTTTATGCAGCACATATTAGATGCCAGTCAGGAACGTGGTACTGCTTTTACATTTGTGTGAGAAGGCTGGGGATTTTTCAGTCTGCATGTGGAGAAGATAGGAAATCTTAAGGGCTGTGGGGTGCCTTCCCAGAAGGGATAAATAATACCTTGTGGAGGACTAGGGGTGTGGCTCAGTGGTAGAGCACTTGCCTAGCAGGTGAGGCCCTTGGTTTGATTCCTAGCACCACCAAAAATATAATAATAATAACTTGTGGGCTATTAATAATAAGTTGTTGGGGAGAAATGAGGGATTTGGTGGTTGGGGGTACAGGATAAAGTGACCTCCAGGAAAGAGGATTTGGGTGGAACCAGGAGCAGTGGCTCACACCTTTTATCCTGGCAACTTGAGAGGCTGTGGAAGGAAAATCACAAGTTTGAGACCAGCCTGAGCAATTTAGCAAGTCCCTGTCTCAGAATAAATTTTTAAAAAGGCTGGGGATGTGGCTCAGTGATAGAGCCTGCCTGAATTCAGTCTTCAGTACTGCCAAAACAAAAGGATCTGGATGGGGTGGAGCACTAAGAATCCCATGGGTCATCTGGAAACCAGCTGGGCTTCAGAGATCTAATGCTTGGATAGCTGCTGGGCCTGTGTCAGGGCCTCCAGTGTGTGAAGAGAGGCAGGCTAGACAGGCTTTGATGATATCTCCGTTCCTTGATCCCTAAGTTCTGTTTTTTTTTTTTTTCCCCCAGCACTGAGGACTGAACCCAGGGGTTCTTTACTATTGAGCTACATCATCAGGCCTTTTTTTTTTTTTTTTAATTAATTTATTTATTTACTTTTTGTGGTGCTGGGGATTGAACCCAGGGCCTTGTGCGTGCAAGGCAAGTACTCTACCAACTGAGCTGTATCCCCAATCAAAAGTCTGTCTCTCTCTCTTTTTTTTTTTTTTTTTTTTTGCCTTTTTTTAAAATTTTGAGACAGAGTCTAGTTGTTGAGTCTGATCTTGAACTTGCAATCCTTCCTCAGCCTCCCAAGTCACTAGGATTACAGGCATGTTCAACTGCGCCTGGCTTCTTAAACTTTTTGGAATAGTAATCTAATACTTTTTTTTGGTGGGGGGCATACTGGAGATTGAACTCAGCCACTGAGCCACATCCCCAGCCCTATTTTGTGTTAGAGACAGGGTATCACTGAGTTGCTTAGCGCCTTGCTTTTGCTGAGGCTGGCTTTGAACTCATGATCCTCCTGCCTCAGCCTCCTGAGCTGGGATTACAGGCATGTGCCACTGCACCCAGCTATAATCTAATACTTTTTGTCAGTTGATCCTTCTTTCTATTCATATTGTCTTTTCTTCCATTTTCCTTTCTTTCGTCTTTCTCCCTTCTATTTTCTCTCAACCATTTCTTAGAGTCTTAGAACTTCAGCACTAGAAGGAATCATTGGAAACCAGCTAGTCCACAGGTTTCCTGACTGCAAATTAGAATCACCTGGGGAGGTTGTAACACTACAGATTTCAGTGTCTCATAGCAAACCATTTCATGAGAATCTTAGGTTCTGGAATTTTTTAAAAGCTCCTCGGGTGATTGAAACATGGATTTAATTCAGTCTCCTTACTATTTAAATAAAGCCACAGAGATTCACTTTGGCACTTTTCTCTTTTCCTCCTTTTACACACATTTTCCCCTTTCATCGTCTCTTGAAAAGTTGCTAACACCTGCTTATGTACCCGGTCCTTCTCATGCATTTCCCCTAGCCCCACCGATGACATAACAAAGGCAGGCCAAGCAGCATAGCTTGGGTGAGACAGATTCACATACACACGCCAGACTGGGTGTGTGGCATGCTGGTAGTCCCAGCTATTCAGGAGTCTGAGGCAGGAGGATCCCTTGAGCCCAGGAATTTGAGGCCAGCTTGGGCAACATAGGGACACCCTGTCCTGGGCAGGGGGAAATACACACACACACACACACACACACACAGCAGTCCCGCCTCCTGCCTCCTCCCCTTCTCCAGCTGTCAGCCTTAGTGGGTACTGGGGCTTACCTGGTTAGTGTAGTGCCCAAGGTTTTGAAGGGCCCATCATTTTGTTGGATTTGAGGTAACCATATTGGTAAGTCATGTGCTAAATTCTCTTCCCAGCCGTTTGTGAGATGTGTGGTATCGTGGGCACACGGGAAGCCTTCTTCTCCAAGACCAAGAGGTTCTGCAGTGTCTCCTGTTCCAGGAGCTACTCCTCCAACTCCAAAAAAGCCAGTATCCTGGCTAGATTACAGGTGAGAGGCAACCACTTGCACCCTTCCCTGGGCCCTGGGTGCTGAGACACGAACCACCAACTGATCCAAGGCTAGGAACCAGCAAGGGCTGGGGAGGAGCTCTTTGCTTATGGTTCTCTGAGGTTACAAAATTTCTTGGTATTTAGTATGCCCTCAAACTTCAGAGGACAGAGGAATTAATCCCTGGAGCTACCCTCTATTCCCTACCCCCCAGGAACTGATAAAACTATCAGTTTTATCTTGGGGGAGCCTGATGTCCTTGGTCTTCATGCTACATTTTATTTTATTTTATTTTATTTTTATTATTTTTTTATAATCTACACGTATTTTCTTCTTTCAAAGAGAGAGAGAGAATTTTTTAATATTTATTTTTTAGTTTTCGGTGGACACAACATCTTTATTTTATTTTTATTTGGTGCTGAGGATCGAACCCAGTGCCCCACACATGCCAGGCGAGCGCACTACCGCTTGAGCCACATCTCCAGCCCCATGCTACCTTTTATATATGCCTTGAAGGAAGCTGGGAAACAAGCATGAGGATCGCAGGCCACAGGGGCTCAGAAATCAGTGTTTTGTCCGATTCCATGTCATAGGCAGTCGCATAGATAATCTTTCCAGTCTCTAGTGGTTGATGTTTATAGAACTTGGAGACATGGAAACACACTCCTATCCACACATTGATTCATGTGTGGAGGTCCAGGGACTTGGAATGACACCCAGGTGGCTCTGTGGGAAGACAACAGTGGAATTTTGGCAGGATCGTAATCACAGGTGCCGGCCTCCAGTTGTCCACATGTGCAGCACTGGTTTGCAAACTCGTCTGCATGTCGGCATTGCCTGGAAAACTTTAAAAATACCAAGGCTTGTGTCTGACTCCCAAAGATTCCAATTAAACTGGGATGGAGCATGGCCTAGACCTGGGGATTTTAAAGAGCCCCCAGCCAATGCTAACGTGCTGCAAAGCTAGAGAACCACTGCCCTGACATTTATTGGAAGTTGCTGCAGGCTGGATCTCTCTGGTTAGTGCTTCATATGCTTTGTCAACTTTGAGACAGTTACAATTGTTCCCCTCATTTTGTGGATTTTAGTCAGAGCATGGAAACGTCCCTGTCCTCAGGGAGCTAATGATATTGATGACAGCTACAGGACCTATTTGCTGAGGGCTTGGCCTTCCTAATCCATCAGTGGTCCTAAAATATGGATATCAGGGCCAGGGTTGTAGCTCAGTTGTAGAACTCTTGCCTAGCACGTGGGAGGCCCTGGTTCAAGCCTTAGCAGTGACGGGAAAAAAAGCCTGGATTTTAAAAAATTCCTATTTCATTATACTGAATTTAAAAATAAAAATAAATTTAAAATTCCCCTTTTAAAAGCTCAGGAGTTTTAATACCTTAAAGAGATATCACTAAAAATTTTAGGGCTGGGGTTGTGGCTCAGTGGTAGAGTGCTTGCCTAGCATGTGTTAGGCACTGGATTCAATCCTCAGCACCACATAAAAATAAATAAACAAAATAAAGGTATTATGTCCATCTACAGCTAAAAATATTTTTAATACATTGTAGAAGTATTTGACTGAAGGTCTGCTGGGATTTAAGCCCACATTTCTTTCTTTTTTCTTTTTTGTAGCTGTAGATTATTTTATTTGTTTTTATTTTTATGTGGTACTAAGGATCGAACCCAGTGCCTCACACATGCTAGGCAAACACTGCCACTAAGCTATAGCCCCAGCCTCTAAATCCACTTTTCTGCCAGGTACTGAGGCACACACCTATAATCTCAGCTACTTAGGAAGATGAGACAGGGGAGGATCACAAGTTCAAGGTCAGCCTAGATAACTTAGCAAGACCCTCTCTCAATTTTTTTCTCTTTGTTATTTTGAGACAGGATCTTCCTAAATTTGCTAAGGCTGACTTCAAACTTGGTGATCCTCCTATCTCAGCCTCCCAGGTTGCTGAGATTACAGATGTGCTTTTAAAAATACAGGGTTGGGCCAGGTGTGGTAGTGTATGCCTATAATCCCAGCAATTTAGGAGGCTGAGGCAGGAGGATCGAGAATTCAAAGCCAGCCTCAGTGGGGCTGGGATTGTAGCTCAGTGGTAGAGCACTTGCCTAACACGTTTGAGGCACTGGGTTCGATTCTCAGCATCACATATAAATAAATAAAATAAAGGTCCATCAACAACTAAAAAAAAAATAATAATAATAGTAATAATAATAATAAAGTCAGCCATAGCAACTGTGAGGCACTAAGCAACTCAGTGAGACCCTGTCTCTAAATAAAATACAAAATAGGGCTGGAGACCACACTGGATCAGTGGTTGAATGCCCCTGGGTTCAATCTCCAGTACCCACCAAAAAATAAAAAAATAAAGGTTATTGTGTTCACCTACAAATAAATAAATAAAGGGTTGGGAATATAACTCAGTGGTAGAATGCCTAGGATGTGTGAGGCCCTGGGTTCAGTCTCCAGTACTGCAGTAAGCAAATACACAAACCCCCATTTCTGCTTCACTGATCTCTTCCTGCCCTTTCTCCTCAGTATTGAAGTTACAAGATACAGGGCTGGTGATGTGGCTCAGTGGCGGAGCACTTGCCTACACATACGAGGCTCTGGGTTCTATCTCCAGAACCACATAAATGTAAAATGTTGCCTCCCATTTCAGAGAGTTTCTTGTCCCTCTGTAGCCATTCTCTTGCAGGCCCTGAGGAGCCCAGGAGGGGGGAGATGAGAGTTAAAGCTGAGGGAGAGGTTCCTAGAGGAAGCAGAACACATGTCCCTCCCTGCCCTGCAGCTCCAGTGATCCCAATCCTTCCCTGTACCCACCCTCTGAGCCAAGAGCTGTTGCCCATCCTTCGGTTTTACAAAAGAAACTGAAGCCCTGAAGAGGTGAAGTAACTGGACCAAGAGCAGGACACTCATCTTCTGTTCCCTCCAGGGAAAACCACCCACCAAGAAAGCCAAAGTCCTTCATAAGGCAGCCTGGTCTGCCAAAATCGGAGCCTTCCTCCACTCCCAAGGGACAGGACAGCTAGCAGACGGGACACCAACAGGACAAGATGGTGAGACAGCAGAGGCTGGCGTGGGGGTCAGGGCGGGGTGGCCTTCCCTAGGAGCGAGGATGGGAAAAGCCTGCTGCAGGGTGGCCAGTCCCAGGCTTGCTGTGGATGGTATCACCCCACCTGGGTGGGTGTTGTGGAAATGACTTCAGAAAATCCCTCAAACACCCTTTGGTTATCAGGGCTCCTACTCTTGATCACTCAAAAACCAAGATGTAGCTGATTTTGTTTCTTTTTGCTTTTATCCCGAGGGCTTCTCTTTCCTTGGAGCAGTGGAGGCCCAGGTCTGCTTCAGAGGGCTTGTGAAGCAGGGAGGGTAGTAGAATGGAAAGGGTCTTTTTTCTCATTTTTCTGAATGTAGCAGTTTCTGAGCAAATCGTATGTAGGCCCAAAGCAGCTCTGCTGTGTTGGTCTGAGTTCCTGACTGAAGTTGCCCTCCATAGACAGGAGGGTGGAGGGGCCTAAGTGTGCGCTCCTCCCATCTGTTCACATCATCTGTAGCCATTGGGAGGCTGGAGGAGGCCTGGGAGTTAAGCCAAGGACATTTGAATTTCCCTTGGTTTGGAGGAAAAAGGGGAGAGATTTCCCTCTGAATGTTAATCTGCTCTTAAGTCTGAGTGTCTGGGGCATGTAGGTTGGTCCTCCCTATCCTGATGGCCATTAGTGAGGCAGGTATAGTGATATGTGAGGGGCTGTGGTGCAGAGCTATTAGGGGCTGCTGGCTGAGGAAAGGGCCCTGCTTCTGTGCCTTGCCTGGATCCTCAGGGTGCAGGTCCCTAGCAAGGCTGTGTGGGTCCTCAGCCTCCACTCTTCCTCTTTCTGCTCTGCAGCTCTGGTCTTGGGTTTTGACTGGGGGAAGTTCCTGAAGGATCACAGTTACAAGGCTGCTCCTGTCAGCTGCTTTAAACACGTGAGTGCCCTGAGAGGGAGGGTGGGACAGCCAGGGATGGGCACGGGCTGGCTTTGGTGCTTTCCACCTCACAGGACAGCCGCACTCCCGAGAGAACAGTGGGCAGGTCTGCGTGGAGAAGCCCTGGCTTGCCATAGCTCCATGTGCCTTTCTGTCTGCTTCTCAGAAAACCCCCTGCTAACACCTGTTAAGGTTCCCCTCCCACCTACACCACCACCACCACCACCACCACCACCACCACCCACCCCCCGCTCAGCTGCACCTCCTCCCTGAGGTCCCTACCTGCTTATTTACACTAGGTTAATATCTAAGGACCCTTCTTTTTCTTTTTCTTCCTGGTGCTGGGGGTGAGATCCAGGTCTTCATGTGCACTCTCTACCACTGAGCTACCCCCAGCTCTTCCCTGAGGGCCTTTCCAATTCTGAAGCCCTTCTCCCATTTCTCCCCACTATTTAGCGTTTTTCCTGTTGAAAGCATAGTGCTTTTATACTGGCTGGGCCCCTTGGTGGCAGGAGGCAGGTGGGGATAGCTCCTGGGCCAACCTCTGCAGAAGACTTCCTTGCTCCTGTCACTGAGGAACCAGAAGGGCAAGATCCTGGTGGGGTGGGCTTGAGGTCAGGAACTTAATACCTAGCCACTGTAACCCACAATAGCCTGCAGGCCTGGGGGGACACCTGTAGCAGGGTCTTCATTTGTCTTTCACTGCCATTCCCTGAAGTCCAGACGTCTTGAGTCCTGAGGACTCCTCTAACCAGAAAAAACCCCACTGTCTACCCTCCTTTCTGAACTGCTCCTGAATGCTGGGAAGTGCCTCACCACAGTTGACAAGTTGGCTCTCTACTCGGTTAACTGGCACTACTCCTCTGAGTTGCTGATGAAGACTGCATCTTCCTTACTGGGGCAACCTCTTCTTTGCCCAGATTCTCTAGGGCTCCCAGCACTGTCCTTGCAGGGGAGTTACATTGTACTTGCATTTAACACACTAGATTCAATATGCTCTGTAGAAACCTGCCCCTGTGTGTCTGGGCCAGCACAACTATTTCCTGGTTCAGTGACAAACCAATATCTGTGCCCAGGGAAATGGATAGAACACCCTGACTGGCTTAGGTCAGGCTTGAGAATGAAAAAATTATTCTGCTTTCTCAAGGTAGAATCAAGGTACCATTGGCAGAGAAGCATTTTATGTACTGGGAAGGCAGCCTCAGGTAGCCCACTACTAAGGAGAAGGACATGCCAGGGATAGCATGAGGCCAGGCAGTTCTGTGAACAAGGGGTCATGATACTTACTGCCCAAGTTGAGTGACGATAGGTATTGGTGTTTGCACCAAGAACAGTGCCTGGCACACAGTAAGTGTAACAAAGAGACTGAGGCTTGCCAAGATGTGTTATACCCGGTTGATACGACTGGGGGCTGGCCCTGTAATGTTTAGAACTTAGGTCTGTGACTCTGGACCTCCACCTGTCCCCTGGCCTGCCCCCATTCTCCCACCCCTGTTCCAGCTCAGCTCTTCAGGGATAGTGGGCTCGCCCTGCTCATCTCTGAGTACTAGTACTAGCCTAGTTTTCTGTACACAGCGGCGACATGAAAAGTTGAGGTAGAGAAGGACGTGACTCAGGCCTGAGGGGCTCTCTCCTGCCAGCCCAGGAAGCTCACTCCCCACCTTAAATGCTCTTGTGGCCACACAGGTCCCGCTGTATGACCAGTGGGAGGACGTGATGAAGGGGATGAAGGTGGAGGTGCTCAACAGTGACGCTGTACTCCCCAGCCGGGTGTACTGGATCGCCTCTGTCATCCAGGCGGCAGGTGGGTGTTCCTCTGGCCAGGGCAGCACCTGAGATGTCTGTAGAGTGACATCTCGAGCCGGTAGGCAATGGTGCAGGCAGAAATGGGCTTTATAAATTAAAACCCTCCCACTGGCATCTCTGTCCTGCTTCTTGGGATTGTCCTGCCTTAGAGGGGACGATGGCGCTGGGCAAGCTTGGAAACTGTAGTTTTATTGTGGGGATAGTCAGGGTATAGAAAATCAGTCTCACCACCATACTACCATAACATTTCCAAATAATTGGCTTGGATTTGTTTTGTTTTGGACAACAGGGGCTTCATTTGCCTGGAAGGAGTTCTTGGAATAGGAAGTGGGAATTCTGACTTAGGCTGGAGAATAAGAAAGGCCTAGGAATGTTCCTTTCCCATCCCATCCTCCCTCACCTTTCCTTTCAGGGTACCGGGTGTTGCTCCGGTATGAAGGCTTTGAAAATGATGCCAGCCATGACTTCTGGTGCAACCTGGGAACCGTGGATGTCCACCCCATTGGGTGGTGTGCCATCAATAGCAAGATCCTGGTGCCTCCCCGGAGTGAGTTGATGAGAACTTTCCCTGTCCAGGTTCCCGAGGGCCCTGTGTAGAGGCAGAGCCTCTTGGACTAGAGCAGAACCCACTTGCCTCTTGCTTCCTTCCCTCCTGTCCTCCTGGCTTCTGGGCCAAGCCATGTTGTGGAGTCTGGTTTTGTAAGACAAAGTCATTGCTGGCCTGAAGTGACATAAATAAATTGTTCAGTCCCCTCTGATGATCTCTGGGTGGGTGAGGATACTGCCAGGCTGTAACCAGGATTATGCCGGTGTCTCCACAGCCATCCATGCCAAGTTCACTGACTGGAAAGGCTACCTCATGAAGCGATTGGTGGGCTCCAGGACACTTCCTGTGGATTTCCATATCAAGGTCTGACAGGAGCCCTCTGGGACTCTTAGCTGCTCTCCCTCCCACTCTTCCCGTTTTGCTCTGTCCTTCCTGTTATTCATTGCAGTATTGAATTAATTTTTCTTGTGTGGGTGCGGTGCTGGGGATTGAACCTGAGGCCTTGTGCATGCAAGGCAAATGCCCTACCACTGAGTAACACTGCCCCATCCCCTCAGTGCAGTATTTTTCTGAGACCCCCTTGCTGGGATGATCTTTGGTGGCTCCACATTTCTGCAGGACAGAGTCCAACACTACCTTGGTGGTGGCAGCCTACCTCCCCATCCAGACCCTGATCTGGCCACATCAGTCGTGTTGCTTTGTTAGCCTTTGCTTTTTCAGATCCTTACCTTTGCTCATTTGCATTTTCCAGAGTTTTCACATAATAGATTTTATTATGTACTTGTATACAGAGCACCATGGGAACACAAAGAATATAGACACTGTCATTCAAGAATCCCTGGTCTGGCAAAGGAAATGAAAGTCATATACACAATTAATTATGTAGAAATAGGAGTGTGCCCCAGAATCATCTGTGTAGTATTTAATTTTTTTTTAAACTACTTTATTCTTTAACTTAAGTCACATGTGCACATGGCATCCAATCAAAAGGGTCAGAAGGTCTGCAGGGAAGACTCTCCCATTTTCTGCTGGCCTCCTCCTGTGTAGGTGCCTGGGCTGCATTGAGGTCTCCTGTTCCCATGTGGCCCTAGTAAGCCTCACAGCAGGGCACAGGGAACACATTGCAAGGACTCCCAGGGCTGGACTGGCCTGTCTCAGAGGAAGAGCCAGGATCCAGCAGCCTTCAGGCTTTTGAATTTTGTCCTGATAGGCAGGATGTGTCTGGCGTGGAAGGCAACAGTGGAATGTAAAGATGGAATGGAGGTTGGGCCTGTCCCACCCAAGGCACTGGTGGAGAGGTGGTCCACCGTGGGCCTTAGCTAGTGGAAAGTCTCCCTGGGAGAGGGAGTGGCTCAGAGCATCCTAGAGAAGCATTCCCTGGCTCACTCGCCTTTGCTTAAAGTAGAAATGACTTGAATTTACCAGGTACTACTTACCTGCTACTTACCTTCCATGCAGGTGCCTTTTCTTGTTCTCTATACTCTTTGTTTGGCTCAGCAGCACTGAGCCAATCCCCAGCCCTTGTTTATTTTTTAGAGAGAGAGAGAGATAGATAATTTTTTAATATTTATCTTTTAGTTTTCGGTGGACACAACATCTTTATTTTATTTTTATGTGGTGCTGAGGATCAAACCCAGCGCCGCCCCGTGCATGCCAGCGAGCGTGCTACTGCTTAAGCCACATCCCCAGCCCCTTGTTTTGTTTTTATTTTAACTTTTTATTTTGAGATAGATCCTGTTAGTTGCCAATGGCCCCTCGTGATGGCTGGGGTTGTAGCAGGCATCAGCATGCCTGGCTCCATGTTCTTCTTCAGCAAAACCAAGCTTTGTCTCCTGTGTGTCCCATAGTGCCCATAGTCGACAGACTGGGTGATCGGAGGTGATCATTCACTTTCTGTGCCAGCACCTATCTTAGGATAAGGCTGGTGATGATGTGTGATGCAGACTATTAGGAATCACAAGGTGGCCTCAGTTTTGCTTAAGTTAAAAGGGGTTGATTCTGGGTAGAAAGACAGGGTTCCCTGTGGACAAGTCGGCAAACATGGGCTGACCGTCACATACCCTCCTGTCCTATAGTATGCTCAAGAGGGGACACAAGCCAGGCATGGTTGTATACACCTGTAATCCCACCAACTTGGGGATTGGACCCTGTCTCAAAATAAAAATTAAAAAGGGCTGGGGTTGTGGCTCAGTGATTAAGTGCCCCTGGGTTCAACCTCTGATACCAAAAACAAGAGGGGACACTAAAGCCGAAGGAGGTGGTTGAGGCAAGATGACTGGGCAAGGACTGGAAGTCACCATGAGAGCACTCATGGGGACCAGAGTTCCAGACAGGTTTCTCGGGAACCAGTGCTTAGGAGGCCACTGCCCCAAGAAGAGGGGGAAGCAGCGTGTGCCTTGACATGGAGAGGCGCAGCCAGTGAGCAAGGTCTTCCCCCCGGAGGCACTCTGTCACTCAGCAGTCGCTCCAGAAGATTGGGGCTGGGGAAGGCAGGATAGGGTGTGTTTGTGGAGGAAGTGCCCATCCAGATGTGGCCCTTTGAGCCCTGTAACATAGCCAGTGCTTGCTAGTGTTCTGAAAGAATAAAGGCTCATCAGCCAAGGCCGGTGTGCACGACGGTTTGTGCATTTGTTCACTCGAGAAGAACATTCCCTGGTCACTGCTCTGTGCCAAGCTCTGTGCTGAGCAGCTGCTCGCTGCTGCCTGTGCAGAGCTCAGCATTCACTGTGTTGTCCTAAACAAATAAGGGGGTCAAGTGCCACTGGGTTTGGGCCCTGCCTTGCGGCCATAGAGGAAGGGGATGTGTCTGGCAGGCGGCCCAACCCAGGCCCCTGCACTGTCCACCCTCCCAAATGAGCTGGAGTTGCTGCCATGAGGACGGACAGTTGGTGTCAGGGTGTATTCTAGGTCTTGAGCTTGGGGCCTGAAAGATCTGTCTGGCTAAGATCCTGGGTTCACTCTTCCTGATGGCTTCTTTGTGACTCCAAGGTGCTCCTGACATGTTTGGAAATAGCACCGCTCATATAATGTCATCACCAAAACCCAGGCGGGCCACCTCTCCCTGAGCCAGCAGTGGCCTGGAGCTGGAAAGCCCCTCAGTCATGCCCCACCACTGTGGCTTTGCAGGGCAGCACATGGATGTCTTGGTCACTGTCCCCTTGTTGGGACAGAGGGCATGGATTGCTACCAAGGTGCTCTGGAAGCATTTCAGAACCACAGCCCTTTGGAGTCAGAGCTGCATTTGGACATGTGGAGACACATGTCTTTTTTTTTTTTTTTAAATATTTATTTTTCAAGTATTGGCGGACACAACATCTTTGTTTGTATGTGGTGCTGAGGATCGAACCCGGGCCGCACGCATGCCAGGCGAGCGCGCTACCACTTGAGCCATATCCCCAGCCTCTGGACACAAGTCTTGGAACTGCAGAGGGCCAGGAGGTAGAGGGGAGTGTGAGGTGCCTGGGGGCCAGTGCAGACCACGGTAACACAGGTTCCAGGCCCAGCTCTGGCACTGGAGTCTATTCGACTCTGGATCACTTCCATTTTCTTGGTCTAAAGTAGGTCTTGTGGGTCCAGCCTCTTGATTTGACTTACTGAGTTCGGTGAGGTGAAGCGGGGCACCCACTGAGAGCCGTGTGCCTGTCTTTGATGCTTTTCTAGGGAATCAGGACAAATGTGAACCTATGGGAAGGGAGGGCCACCTGCCCCGCCCCTGCCTTTGTGTCTGGAGTGATTCTACCACACCCTCCCTGTCCTCCACTGACTTGAGAGAGGGGGGCAGTCGGAGGAGGCAGCAGCACACCTGTGTCCTGATGTCGTTGCAGATGGTGGAGAGCATGAAGTACCCCTTTCGGCAGGGCATGCGCCTTGAGGTTGTGGACAAGTCCCAGGTGTCACGGACCCGTATGGCTGTGGTGGACACAGTAATCGGGGGTCGCCTGCGGCTCCTCTATGAGGATGGTGACAGTGACGATGACTTTTGGTGCCACATGTGGAGCCCCCTGATCCATCCAGTGGGTTGGTCACGGCGTGTTGGCCATAGCATCAAGATGTCAGGTCAGTAGAGCCCCAGGCCAGCGTGACCCCAGACTGGGAGTGCCCTGCCTCTCAGGACCATCACCACCCTGCAGAGGATGGTACTGGAATCCAGAGAGGCTGAGTGACATGACTGAAGTCACTCAGCCTAGTGTGTAAGTGGTAAAACCAAGATTCGAACCCAGATGCTCTGGCCCTGATGTCATGAGGGTCTAGGTCTGGAGGGCCGTGTAGTCCCCACAGAGCTTCTGATGCTTCCTGATTAAGCCTGTGCCCTCCAGTCTAGAGGGCTGGCACATAGCCCAGAGCAGAGGCTGAGTAGCCGGGGTTTCTGGGAGGCGTGGGCATGGTCCCGGAACCACCTTCCAACTCCTTTCTCTTCCTCACTCCCTCCGTCTGCTCAAAAGAGAGGCGAAGTGACATGGCCCATCATCCCACCTTCCGGAAAATCTACTGTGATGCCGTTCCTTATCTGTTCAAGAAGGTGAGGCAAAGCCATGGGTGTCTTCCTCCCTGGCCACCGTCCACGCCAGGTCTCAGGAGCCTGGCTTCTCCCTGGGGTTGGCTCTTCCCGCCTCTGCTTCCCAGGCCCAGATTGTACAATGCCTGTTCCTCCCACCTTCCCCCAATCACCCTATTCCTTTTAAGGTACGAGCTGTCTACACAGAGGGCGGCTGGTTTGAGGAGGGGATGAAGCTGGAGGCCATTGACCCGCTGAACCTGGGCAACATCTGCGTGGCGACCATCTGCAAGGTGAGCCTGGGCCACCCTCCCACCTCTGTCGTGGCTGATGGTACACAGCGGTGCTCTCGCTGGCTGCTCCTGCTGTGTCTGTCTCTGTGAGTGGAGCCTTGCCTGCTTCGTGTCAGGAACACATGCATATTGAATACCTGAGCCTGGCCCTGACTCAGGTGCCAGCCCTGCCCTGTCACTTCACCAGGGCCTTCCTGCCTTTGGCCATTTCCTTTTGTGCAGGCCTAACCAAGGGCCATGCCAGGCTCCTAGCCTCCTCCGTTATTGCCACTGCCTAGAAGCAGCACCTCCCTTGTCCCTGCTGGAGGGTGCTGCTGACCTCTCCGTCCTGCCCGCGCCATGCTGGGCCCCAAGCTCACACACCAACAGTGGCAACAACAGATGTGTTCCCTGTTGGTGTGGTGTTAACTGTTTAGAATAAATCGCCTGATGACACACAAGGGTGTCACAGGAGCGTTGGGCACTCTGCAAGGGCGGCTCAGTATTCTTGGGAAGGTGGGCTCCACATGCGGTCAGACTCACCTGCCTCGGCCCCTGCTACAGCCATCTTCTCAGAGAGACTGCAGCTCATGACAGGCTGTGTGTCTGCCCCACGCCCGCCCTAGGTTCTCCTGGACGGCTACCTGATGATCTGTGTGGACGGGGGGCCCTCCACAGATGGCTCGGACTGGTTCTGTTACCATGCCTCTTCCCATGCCATCTTCCCAGCCAACTTCTGCCAAAAGAATGACATTGAGCTCACACCCCCAAAAGGTAAGACTGGCGTAGCAAGAAGTACTGGCCCTGCAGGATGAGGCCACAGGCCCAGACTGCTGGTCAAGTCAGCCCTGGGGCATGGAGTCTCAGTATGGGGGAGGTAGCAGCCACCGCTAGCCATTACACTGCCTGGGCTGAGTCAGCCCTATGGCCAGTGTATGGTTGGTAAATGGAGCTTCCACTTGTGCCATTGGCCAGTGAACAACCTGTGCAACAAGACTGTGGTCATAGAACAGGTGCCAGCCCAGGAAGGAAGGAAGAAAGAGTTGCTGTGGAGACTGCAGGCTGGGCTTGACCAAGTTGTAGTGAACCTTCAGACAGTGTGTCCCTTATCCCTAACCAACTTCCTGCTTCCCCTACCCTTTCTTCCAGGGTATGAGACACAGACTTTCAACTGGGACACCTACTTGGAGAAGACCAAGTCAAGAGCAGCTCCATCAAGACTCTTCAACATGGTGAGGAGACCAGGGATGGAGCAGGGGGTCTGTGGTGGCCTCAGGACTGGCCCTCCCACTGCTGTCTGTGGCAGCAGTTCCAGCCTCTTCTCTTGAGGCCCTACCGCTGAGATCAGCTATGTCCAGAGAAGTCCCACACTGTGACACGGCGCTCGCTGAGCCTGTTAGCTGGTCCCCTCAGAAGAGGGGAAGGGCTGGTGCCTGGGAAGGGCTCAATGAGTGGGTGTCCAGAGTACCTTCCCCCACAGGCCTTGGTGCCAGCCCCTTGCCCACTGCTGCACCTTAGGCAGGCCTGCTGGGGTGGCGAGCTGGCTGGCCTGGCAAGTGCCTTCTTCCCCCAGGACTGCCCCAACCATGGCTTCAAGGTGGGCATGAAGCTGGAGGCTGTGGACCTGATGGAGCCCCGGCTTATCTGTGTGGCCACCGTGAAGCGGGTGGTTCACCGGCTCCTCAGCATCCACTTTGATGGCTGGGACAACGAGTATGACCAGTGGGTGGATTGCGAGTCCCCGGACATCTACCCCGTCGGCTGGTGCGAACTCACTGGCTACCAGCTCCAGCCTCCTGTGGCTGCAGGTCGGGGCTCCCGTGACTCTGAGGGGCTCTTGACTTTCTTCCTCCTCCTCTTTCCTCCCTGCCCACCTCCCCGCCCCACCCTGCCATGCCAGCTCAGCTCCTTGGCATGGGATGGAGAAGTCTTGGGGACGCTCTGCACAGAGAGTCCTGCCTCCCCCCTCTCCTGACTTCTCTGTCCCCCCTCCCTCCGGCCTGCAGAGCTCCTTCCTTCATCTTGCCCACTCTGTCATAGGCTCGGGTCCTTGTGCACCCAGGTAAACCACCCAGACACCTGAGCAGCCCTGGAGACGAGGGTGGGAAGCCGGGACAGCTGTTCCCCAGGTCCTCCCCAGGCCCACCCTGTTCTCACTACCCAGCTGAGGCTGCCGTCCTTGGGGTGCCCTGTGTGTGAGGGGACCAGGGGCCTCAGGATGTGCCCTGCATCCTCCAGTGCTCTCTTCTCATCTCTTTCTTTCAATCACAGAACCAGCCACACCTTTGAAAGCCAAAGAGGCCACAAAAAAGAAAAAGAAACAGTTTGGGAAGAAAAGTAAGCAAGCCCCAAACCGGCCTGTTCTCGCGGCCACCCGCCCCGCGCAGCCATCTTCCTGTTCCCTCCTCTCCTCACTTGCCTATCAGCCCAGGGGCCTTGCACCCTCTGTCTCCCAGAGCATCAATAGGGAGTTCAGTCTCTGACAGTGGTCAGGACGCTGAGGAAAAAGAACAAGAGATCGTACTTAGAAAGGTCATCTCCATTCCCGCTGCGCAGAGCTGGAACCCAGCATGCCTCGAGGCACCTGCAGATGCTAGGTCTTAAGAAAAAGGCAGAGGAGGAAATAGATACCATTGTCCTGAGATTGTTGCCCTCTCAAGACCCCCTTGGTGGAGGGGAGCACAGGGGGCTGCTGAGTGGGCAGGCAGACTCCACCGGGCTTTTAGGCCCACCCCGAATAGATCCTGAGCCCTGACTGGGCCATCCTCAGAGCTGCAGGCCCTGGGGATAGGTGGTAGATTTCCTCAACATGGCACCACAAGGAGAGGAACACGTGCTTAAACAGGACGAGCTGAGACAGGGACTAGTCCTGGGCAGGACTGAGCAGGAGTGAGGGTATGGTATATGTCAAGTGGGATTTGGGCCGTGCACACTGGTGCACACCTGTAATCCCCGCAGCTCAGGAGGCTGAAGGAGGAGAATCACAAGTTCAAGGCCAGCCTGACAATTTAGTGACACCTGTCTCACAGTAAGATAAAGAAGAGGGCTGGATGCAGTGTAGAAGTAGGGCACAGGCCTGGCATGTGCCAGGCACTGGGTCCAGTCCCCAGTGCCACAATAAGAAAACACGGGCTGGGGAGGTAGCTCAGTTGGTGGAGTGCTTGCCTAGCATGCCCAAGGTCCTGGGTTCAATCCCCAGCAGCCCAAAAAGAAAAAGAAAAAACATGGGGCATAGAAGGAGGCACTGTGCCATTCAGAATGGTAAGGGCTGGGATGTGGCAGGTCACTGGTGGAGGGATTGACGCCGGGGACTGCCCCCCCAAGGAGGTGGTAGTGATCCCCGACTGGAGCAAACCTCTCCGACCTTGGGACGTCCAACCAGTGGGGAGGACTATCAGTTGTAGGCCAGGCCCTTTGCCCTGAACTGGCGCTTTCCCCTCTGGACGAGACCCAGCCCTGCAAGCCTCATATAGATATGACCCTAAGGTTGGGTTCATTCCATTTTTATTCAAAGGGAAAAGAATCCCGCCGACCAAGACTCGGCCCCTTAGACAGGGGTCCAAGAAGCCCCTGCTGGAGGACGACCTGCAGGCTGCGGGGAAGGTCCCATCGGAGCCCATTCCTGACGAGAGTAAGAGCCGCCGGGCGAGATCAAGGCAGGGCTGGCCTGCTCCATGCTCAGAGGCGGCCCCTCTTCTTTCCCACCTGGGCACAGAAGAGTAGAGTCAAGTTTGAAGAGAGTTTTCTGGGCACCAAGCAGTCCTTGAACCACTGGGCCTGTAGAACTTCCCAAACGCCCGCCCCCAACTCTGAGCCAAGCCCAGTCTCTGTCCAGCCAGGTGCCCCGCCCTCTACCTCTGCACCTCTGCCCACTGGATGGACTTGGCAGGGTGGGGGCAGACTGGCAGATGCCAGTATCTCTGGCACACCCAGTCCAGGCAGGCTGTGCTTGGCACCCTGGGCCTCTCTGCTGCAGCCTCTGGGAAGTGAGCAGGAGGGTAGAGGTGGCCTCCCCGGCTCCTGGGGGCCCCCTCTGCAGGAAGCCAGGTCCCTTGTCAACCTTCCTGGGCCTGCACACTCATTCTCTGCTTCCCTCTAGTCATTGCTGTGTGTGTGAAGGAAGAGCACCTGGACATGGCTTCTCCTGACAAGGCTCCTAGTCCAGAGCTGCCTGTCCCCCTCGAGAACATCAAGCAAGAGACTGATGACTGAGCCAGCCCAGACCATGGAACAGAGGGGAGGCTGGGGCTCCTGTGCCACCACCCTTCCACCCCACTTAAGATGGGAGACTGAGCCTTTTTTGTGTATGTCCTGCCTCTTATGTGGAGGCTGCCTGCTGAAGGACCCGCCTCTTGCCTCCACCCTCCTCTGGAGGCCTGTGTGCCTGGGGATGCCTGAGGCCCCAAGCTGGTCTGAGTGACTCCCTGTGTGGCCCCAGGCTTCTGAAGCTGGTGCACTTGCTGCCCAATCTGCTGTGCCCCCAACAGGTGTGGGCACTGCTGCCATCACACTGGAAGACGAGGGACAAGACAGTGTGTGATCCGCCTGTATGTTTGCCCAAGAATAAAATTATGAAGCAGCTCTGATGGGAAGGTCCCCGGGCTGACAGAAGTGGGACAGGAGCAGCTCTGCCTAAAATCAAACCAAGCAGAAGGCACTGGAGGAACTGTGCAGTGGCAGGCAGCTGAGAAGCACTGACCAGGATAATGGGCATTGGTGACCTGTCATGGCCTTTACCTCTCTTCTCTGGTTCGTATTTCCTAAAAGGAAAGTGGGGGAGGCTTGCAGTGGCCTGGGCCAACTTGATGACAGGGTGGAGGCCAAGCTGCTTACTGCTGGGGACAGCAACAGGGAGCTCAGCTCTCCTACCTTGGGGCCCCCCCCCCCACAGTGCCTGGCCTGCCCCGGGTTCTAGCTGGGGTTGGATCCACCTGACATTTTCATTCTTTGTCCCCACTGTTAACCCATGTCTGGTATGGCCTTGACCTAGGGTATGGCCGGTACTGCTGCCCATGAACCTTCAAGGACACTCTTCCCCGTCCTTCACAGCACCCCCTGGAGTAGGGGACAGGCAGGTATAATGGGTGTGTCTCCCAGCTCGCTTTTTTTATTGTCCTTTTAATTCCTGATTCCAGTGGCCTCGGAAACTGCACTCTAGAGGTTCACCTGGTGTCTGCCCAGTTTCCAGCTGCTTTTGCTTCTCCCAGTTAGTCTCCCTCAAAACTGAGCTGTCCTGCCTCTCGTGTAGCATCCTGGAACCCAGGGTAGAAACAGCCCTTTCCTTCCCACCTGTGTGTTGGATGGTGCCATGTGCGTCCCTCTGTCCTGCCAGGGCTGCAGCTGTGCTGCTGTGTCCAGCTGCCTTCAGGGCCTGCATGGCACTTGACTCTTGTGCAGGCAGCCTGGACTCGGGTCTGTCAGCTGCTTGCTGAGGTGTGCAGACTAGGCTGGCTCAGGACCCACAACGGGTCTGTGCCTGAGATGGGGCAGGCATCAGTCATCACAGGCTGGGCACTTCTGGACAGATGCAGAGAGAACTTGGTTCTTTTCCCCTTGATAAAGCCCTGTTCAACACATGCCCAGAAAGTGGCCCGTTGGCTAGCCTGATTTCCTCAAGAAGAAAATGGGTTAAGAATGGAAGACCACTGGGCTGCCTAGAGACCAGGCAGGTCTCTGCTCAGAACGGCCATTCCTGCCCTCAGCACACACCAGCTCCAGGACTCAGGTGGTGACATGCCAGTGACAGCAGCCCCTCGGGAGGATATTGGGAGGAAGAGTGTCCCAGGGTGCACTTTGGCTCTGCTGTCCCTCAGGAGTCCAGCTGAAGAGAATTCATCTCCTCAGGATCCTTAGCAGTTAGGCATTATTCTGACCCAAGAGCTTCTGACAAGTGGCTTATATGCCATTTGACCTTTAGTTCCTGAATGAAGAAGCTGTGTCCTAGAAGTTCCATGATGAGGGCAGAGCCGCAGGACATGCTGGGCTGTCACTTGGCCCTGGACTGGCTCACACTTCTCCGTCAGGGAGTAAGTGTCATCTATCATCACTGCCGAGTGCCCCGTCTCCATAACAACCACATACTGATGTGTCCCTACATTTCTGCTGTTCCCCTCCCCAAAGGCCACAAGTTCCCCAAAGGGAGCCTGGATCTTATCTGTCCCTAGTGCCTCGCTCAGGCCTGGTACAAAGTTGGGCTCCAGGAGTGTGACCCACATTCCTGGTGCTGTGGGTCTGTCTGACTTGTCACAGGTGGAAGTGTCAACCTGGAAATTTTTACTCAAGTCTCAGAATGAACCATGTGCCTCAACTTGCCCTTGGGTGGAACTGAAGGTCGCGGAGTCTCAACAATGGATTGCTGACTGGGAAGCATCCCCAAACCCTCCTCACTCCCTGCTGCCCTTGCCTGCGGCCCCCTGTGGCCACCACTAGAGATCAGACCAAGCACTGTAGGGGACTACCCTGCACCTCTCAGCCTTTCCAGGACTAGCCTGGAAAGACCACCCTGTTCAAAGGCAGGGCAGCAAGGGAATAACCATGTCTTATTAGAGCCTCCTATGCCAGGCACAAGACCAAGGGCAGGATCAGCCTACTCGCCTTCATGGTCACCCTGTGAGGCACGATGACGTGACTCTGAGGTGAAGTTTTGTGAATTGGTTGCTTAAATCTACAATGCTAAGTGGCAGCAGCAGGGACAGCCCAGTGTGGCCCACCAGTTGCCCCCAGTACTCTGGCACTCGTCCATCAACGTGTCAAAGCACTTTTGTGTGCCAGACACCAAAATGTTGGGGTCTCAAGGGAGAAAGACCGGCAGCCTCCTGCCCTCAGCAGGGAACACCTCCAGCTTGAACACTGCCAGGGTCGAGCCCTTAGCTTTCAATTCCTTTGTATCCTGGGGAGAAACTGCTATTTGTTAAAATAACCCAGAACTCCAGCGCTGGCACTAGGAATTGGTACTGGGGATTTAACCCAGCTGGTGCTTCACTACTGAGCCACATCCCCAGCCCTTTTTTTTTATTTTTGATACTGGGTCTTACTAAATTGCTGAGGCTGGCCTTGAACTTACTGTCGTCTTGCCTCAGCCTCCTGAGCCACTGGGATTACAGGGGTGCACCACCTTGCTCAGCTAGCCCTAGGAATATTTCCGTGTAAGACTGGATCAAATGGTCTGAAGTCCTGATTCTTGCTGAAGCCATCAGACCCGTTCGGCTGAGGCCCTGCCCTGGAGTTGGACTCTTCAGATCTTGCATTCCTGAGCCCAGCTCAGCCCCTCCCATGCCTCTGCTGGGGCTGACTCTGGGAGAAGCACCAACGCTGTTGAATAGCACAGTGCCTGGAAGAAGGTCGGTGCCACATGAGATTGACATTGCTAAGTCACTAAACTAGCTCTGGGTCTGGCTTCTAAGGCAGATCTTGCTCAGCCACCACTGGGGGTCCTTCCTCACTCCCAGCCCCTGGAAAGCTGTTATGGGTTCACTGTGTTTCCTCCAAAAAGATACATTGGAGCCTTTAACCTCTAGTAACTCAGAATCCGAACTTATTTGGAAATAGGGTCTTAACAGAGGTAATGGAATTAAAATGAGGTCCTTTTAGGGTGGCCCTGCTCCAATGTGGCTGGTACTCCTAAAAGGGGACTTGCAGAGACAGACACAGAGAGGCTGATGAGAAGAGGCAGGACATAGGGTGAAGATGGAAGCTGGTGGGATCATGCCACTGTCAGCCACGGAATGTCCCAGGCCACCAGCAACTAGAAGAAGCAAGAAAAGATCCTTCCAATCCTTCCACTCAGGGCTTCAGGGACAGTGTGGTCTGCCAACACCTTGATTTCCAACTTCTAGCCTCCAGAACAGACACATTTCTGTTATTCTAAGCCACCCAGTTCCTGGTACTTTGTTGTGGCAGCCCCCAGGGAGCTAACACAACCCTATCTAATGGCCCTGAGGCCCTGGGACCTGGCCCACCAGCCCCAGGCCAACCTTGTCTGCTTCTTGCTGTCTCCTCTTGATGGGGGTCCTCCTGCCCCCAAGCCTGAAGGTCGGTGTCCGCCTAGCCTTCCTGGCAGCCCAGCCTGGGCAGGTTCTGAAGACAGCAGCTGCAGCCTTCACCCGCTGGCCCCGGGCACTGGGAGGGGTGGCACAGGTGGCCCCCACCCGCAGGTTCAGCCCAGCTAGCCACCTGAGGAGAGATGAGAGGTCGAGGAGCCCACTGTGCTGATGTGCAGTCAGGAGCTTCTTGAGGAGAGTGAGGAGTGGTGGGGAATTGGGCAGTGAGCCTGGGGGCAGCAGCTCCTCTGAGAGTCCTGGCTCAGAGCTTCACCCATCAGTGACCTCAAAGTCACTTCAAGCCTCAGACCCCTTCTCTATGAAAGCGGAATGAGAACAGTAAATTACAAAGGGCTCTGCTAACTAATTTAACTGAATTCTTACAGAGGTCATGTTGAGGTAGATAAAATACTCATCCCTTTTCACGGGTGGACATAGGTCATATGACTTGAGTTTGTTGGTAAAATCTCAAAGCCAAGGTCTGCCTGCCTCCATAGTCTTGTTACTTCCTTGTGTAATTATGTAAAATTAAATAAGATAATACACACAATGAGTAGGTCCTAGTCCTCTAGGCAGGGCAAATATCATTTCCACTTTATAGATGAAGGAAATGAGGTTCAGAGAAGTCCACCAAGCCCTCCCCAGGGAGAATACCTAATCCCAGAAGAGCACATGCTTTCTTGCTCTGGCCGGGCCCACTCTGGCCCCTGCCAGCTGATCAGCCTTACTGACATGGTACCCAGAGACACTTGGGGGCTTGACTGAGAGCAGCTGGTGGGTCCCTGGCTGGGGGTCCAGAGTGGGGTGCCTACCTGTGCAGCGGAAGAAGCTGGCAGTCACAGTGAAAGGGATTGCCGCTGAGATCAATGAGCTCCAGTTGCCTGAGATTGGGCAGGGCGGGCAGAGCCCGAAGCTGGTTCTTCTGCAGGTGCAGGCTCTGGAGCCCCAGCTCCAGGCCTGAGAAGGCTCCAGGAGAAATCTGTAAGAAGGTGCCAGGCCCTGGTGTGAGCTCCTGCCAGGCCTGTCCTGCCCCTGAGCTGGGGGAAGCTCCACCCTCCCTAGCAAAGGAGAGGTTGTGGAGCCCAAGGAGGCGCAGGTTGGGAGGTCAGTGCTGGTCAAAACCCAGGTCACCCTGTTGCCCAATTCATGGTTCTTTCTACAGCTTGAACCCCAACTCCCATAAAGGAAAGCCTCATGGACTCTCAACCTAGATAAACCCAAATTCCTCCCTCCCCTCCTCCATGCCCTGGCAGTGCCCTCCCTGGGCAGGCCTCTAGTTTGTGGCACTGAATTCCACCTGGCTTATAACCCCCACCTGGGTGAATTGTCTGTTTATCTCAGGTCCCCATGCTGAGCCTAAAACCTGGCACTGAAGGGGGCAAATGTCTGATGGGTGAATGTGTGCCACATATAGCCCCATGCTGCCTCCCTGGTCACACACCAGGTGCCCACCTGCTCCAGGTCACTGCTGTTCAGGAAGAGGTGCTGCAGTGACCTGCCCACAGGCCGGAAGTTCCCATCTTGCAGGGCCCTGAGTGGATTCCCAGAGAGCTGCAGCTCCAGGAGGGCAGGCAGCCCCTCCAAGGCCCGAGTGGGCACCTCCCGCAGCTGGTTCCTGTCAAGGTAAAGCTTCTCCAGCTCCCGAGCTGTGCCCAGCGCCCCAGGGGACACTTGGGTGATGCGGTTTCCACTCAAATAGAGCCAGCGCAGGGCCCGCACCCCAGCCAGGTCCCCAGGTGCCAGGTGGTCCACAGCGTTGTCCTGCAGGTGCAGGGAGAAGAGGCTGGGCAGGGCGCGCAGGGCGGCCCCGGGCACCTGCAGGAAGCGGTTGCGTTCCAGGTACAGGTAGCCAAGGTGGGGGGCCCCTTCCAGAGCGGCTGCGCTGAGCCCTGAGAGCCGGTTGTCAGAGAGGTAGAGGTAGAGCAGGCGGCCCAGCCCCGCCAAGGCGCCGGCTTCCAGCTCTGTGATGCCGCAGTGCTGCAGGTGCAGCGACACCAGGTGGCCCAGGCCAGGGAAGGCCGCTCGAGGCACCGACGGGAAGTGGTTCCGCCTCAGGTCCAGGAGCTGAGTGCCATTGGGAAAGCCGCGGGGCACCGCCTGCAGGCCGCGGCCCTCACAGCCGCTGTGGCGGGACTCGGCGGCGCACACGCAGGCGCGCGGGCAGGGCGTGGCCGCCCCGTCCTCCTCCTGCGGGGCGAGCGGAGGGGCTCCGGGCGCAGTGCCCGCCGAGCTCCTCTTGCCTCGTTCCTCCG
>NW_025999962.1:6302623-6354381 GCF_001458135.2 Marmota marmota marmota | reverse complement strand
CTGGAAGGCCATGGCGGGCAGGTAGACCAGGGCGTTGTGGGCCAGGTTCAGCGTGGCCAGCGCGCCCAGGGCCCCGAAGGTCCCAGGCCGCAGCTCCTCCAGCATGTTCCGCTCCAGCTCCAGCCGCCTCAGCGAGCCCAGCCCGTCCAGCGCCTCCTGGGGCAGCGAGCTCAGGCGGTTGGAGCCCAGGTTGAGGAGGAGCAGGCGGCCCAGTCCTCGGAAGGCGCCCTCGGCCACCAGCTCCACCTGACAGTGCCGCAGGTCCAGATGGGTGAGGTAAGGCAGGGCTTGGAAGGCAGCTGGAGGGATCACCTTCAGCATGTTGCCCTGGAGGTCCAGCCTCTGGGTCAGCTGGGAGCGAGGGAAGCAAGGCTGAGCTGCACAGGGGCAGGGCTGGGGACACTCCTCTCCCCTTACCTTCCCCTCGTTTCTCTTCATCCTGCTTCCTGACCCCTCCTCCAGGAAGCCTTCCTCCCCAGCCACTGATAATCCCACTGTGACACTTTCACAGTGTCTTGACACTCACTCTTTACCATAAGGCAGGGACTACATCCCACCTTGCTACCCCCACAAGGTCTGTCACATGGTTGGCAATGATTTGATGTTTATCTATGAGCCACCTACTTAATGTAGTCACACAGTAAGGATTTAAAATAGATTAGCTCCCTGATACTGGTTGCTAGTCTTCCCATTTTACAGAAGACTGAGGTGCCGAGAAAAATACCTTGCCAAGCTCTCCCAACCCAGGCTCCTTCCACTGCCCCACTAACCACCCTGTGCCCATTTCCTGCCCTGCTGACCTCAGGAATGGTATTTGGAACTTCAGTAAGGTTCTGGTGCCGGCAGGCAACATGCAGCCTGGAATTGTCACAGATGCAGGTCTGTGGGCAGCGTTGGGCAGCTATTTGCCATGCTGGACCCAGTGGCAGCAGCAGAAGCAGCGGCAGCAACAAGGGGACATGGGTGGAGCTCTGGGGCCTGGGAGAAGCAGGGGGAGAGTGGCTGTCCACAGGGGTGGAGTCCTCAACACTGTCCATCTCAGAGCCCCAGCCACTGAGCAGCTTCTGCCCCAGAACCCCTCAGAGACTTTCTCCTTTAGGCCTCTTCCTCACCCCATGCATTGCAGATTCTGTTATGGGCTTTGTTTTACATGGGAGGAAACCAAGGCTCAGAGAGTCAACCCAGTGGGTCCTTTTGATTCTCTGTCCACAAGCTCAGTGACAACAGGCCAAACATGAGGAGGAGTCTGGGGGTCACAGTATGCCCCCAGGCTGTGGTGAGCAGCCCATTCTTAGACATGGTGCCAGCTCCTCAGGAGCAAGTGGCATAATGACGCCCATCTTGAGAAGACAGATTGGCAGTCCAAGGGGACCCAGGCCTAGCTCAAGTGTCAGCAGGACTGGAGGACCAGGCGTTGTAGGGCCTGAGACTGATCCTGGGGTGGCCCTTGTATGGCAGGTCAGAGCCACACAAGCAGGCAGCTCAGGAGTCTTGTTTATTTCCCTCTGTCCTCCCTTCACCTTGGTAGCCCTCAGCTGACCAGGATTGGATCAGGGGGAGGGAGACGAGGGTGTGAGTTGTGGATTGTGCTCTGGGCAAGATGTACCTGCTCATCTGCCCACCCATTCATCCGTCCATCCATCCTTCTGTCCACCCATGCTTCTGTCGACCCGCCGTCAGACCCCTTCCCAGCTCTGAGTGCTGCCACCGTGACTCTTCTGGCTTCTCCTCTTCTCCACTCACCACCCAGCAACCAAAGGGAATTTTCCAGAATGCTGTTGAGGCCCTGACACCCACAGCTGAAAACACCCCAGATCTTCCTACTGTCTTTAGTGGAAGTCCTGACTCCTGATCTGCAGCTGAAACCTGCCCTCCTCCTTGTGGTCCCCCACCATGCCATACCGGGAATGGCTTTGCCCAGAGCCCCCTCTTTGCTTCTGCCCAGCTCTTCTTTCTGTTCTCAGTTTGTTTCCCGATGGCCTCTCCTGATGCCTAGGCTGCTGCCCTTCAGGCCTCCCCAGTCTCTGCTCACTGTCACTGTTTTAGTCCCCTTTGAGTCCCAGGGTCCGCCCTGTCTTGGAGCTGCTGGTCTTCTCCAGAGCTTGTGGCAAAGGCTATGGCTCAGGGAGGGGCCTTCAGCAGAGGGTGGAGGGCTCAGGACTGCTCCCAGCGGAGGGACCAAGCCCCAGGAGCACCAGAGCAGCCGCGTTCCCTCCACTGTTACTCAGGACCCAACTCTGGGAAACCCTTGTTGAATCTCAGGCCCAGGAACGTCCCAGAGGCCCTGCCTGCCAGACTCTCAGAGGCCCAGAGAAGAGTGGGGACTTTCCTGCAACCACTCAGCCGATCTAAGGCTGCCTTGCACCCTGGGGGCCCAAAAACTCACCCCTCCATTCCGCCTCAAGCTGCCAGCCCAGACCGGAGGCTCAGCACAAGGGGAAGGCCAGCAACAGTCCTGTCCCTGGCTGGATGTTGGCAGGAACCCCCTCCTTGGCCTGCAGGCCTGGCGGCAGTGACAGGGCTGAATGGGAGGCATTGTCGGCAATCCAGCCCAGCTGGGGCTTCCCCAGGCTGTGGGCAGGGGTGGGAGCAGAGGTTGGAGTTACAGGGCCTCTTGCCCAGAGCAAGCCCAGGTCTGGGTCCTTGGGCTGCCTGAGAGGGGCGGGCTATGAGGAGCCAGCCTATGGGGTCAGCAGCTTTAGGCTTGCTTCTGGGCTCTGTGGGACCCCACTGAACCTCAGTTTCCTGACCTCTGAAAAACACCTAATACTATTAACTAGTTTATAGGGTTGCTGTAGGGGCTAACTGAGGTAGGCCCCCTGGTGCATAGTTGGTGCTCAAGAGTGATTAACCCCTTCCTTTCTGTTTGTGCTTATATGCTTATATTGATATTGTATATACAATATTCTGCAAATTTATTTTTTCACTTAACATCAGATTATTGGGAGTTGTTCAAGTTGATGAGACATGCCCACTCATCTTGACTGCTGTATAGTATTCCATTGTATAAAAGTCTCAAATTCACTTATCCATTCATCTTAGACATTTTTATTCCTGCCAACATTTTTGCTGTTACAAAAAAATGTGACAAAGTATATCCAAATACATATATTTGCAGGTACATGTACATTTTATTTTTATTTATTTTTAATACACTATATATATATATGTATACATATATATATATATATCCATACACACATACATTTTCTTTCTTTTTTTTTAAGGGGGGCAGGGGGAGAGAGAGAGAGAATTTTAATATTTATTTTTTAGTTTTCGGCAGACACAACATCTTTGTTTGTATGTGGTGCTGAGGATTGAACCCGGGCCGCACGCATGCCAGGAGAGCGCGCTACCGCTTGAACCACATCCCCAGCCCATATGTACATTTTAAAAATGAAATAATACACCTAGACTATAGCAAATATTTATGTATCCTATGATTTTTCAGACCCATGTTTCTGATGCAATTGTATAATTTATCAGTTTGCTTAGTTTTTTTTTTTTAAAACCTGAGTCTTGAACATACTGTAACTCAACAAATTCATCATCAGTGAGACTGTAGTGTGTGCTGCTTTTTTTTTTTTTTCCTCTGTCTCTTTTCTGTTTTTGGTACTGGGGATTAAACCCAGGGGTGCTTACCACTGAGCTACATATATCCCCAGTTCTTTTAACAAGTTCTGCCTAAATTACCCAGGCTGTCCTTGAATTTGAGATTATCCAGCCTCAGCCCCAGGTCACTGGGATTACAGGTGTGTGGCAACATGCTTGGCTAGTGTGTATTCTTTTACACCTAAATATTTTTACTCAATTGTTTTGTTTTTGGTACTGGGGATTTGGGGATTGAATCTAAGAGCACTCTACCACTACCACTGAGTTACATCCCCAATCCCCAACCCATTTTATTTTACCCAGGCTGGCCTTAAACTGACAATCCTCCTGCCTCAGCCTTTTGAGTCACTGGGATTACAACTGTGAGCCACCAAGCCTGGTTCATAGTATCTTTGTGACATTCATTCATATCTCTAGCCATAGTTTTATTTTCCTGTTTTCATTTTCTATATAGCATGCCAGCATTCCATCTCATAAACACACCACAACAGTGCCTGGGGCTGGGACTCAGTGGTAGGATGCTTACCTAGCATGTGTGAGGCAGTGGGTTCGATCCCCAGCACCACGTAACAAATACTAAATAACAGTGTTGTGTCCACTTAAAAAAAAAAAAACGATAAAAAATATATATGCTGGGACAGAAGAGAACACTCTGCAGTAAAGTGGCAGTAAAGTGGTGTACTCTAGTATGATGGCTGCTGGTAGGAAAATGCAGCTGAACTGGAGGTTGGTCTGTCTTTCATCATCATCACAAACTAGCAAATCTCACAGTGTCTGCTCTGGCAGACCTCTCCGTTTCTGATTTCTTCCTATCTCACTAGACAAGTCATTTCCATTCCACTGTCAACGGGCATCATTTAGGCTAACCATTTTGAAAAGTGCTGCTCAGCATGTTTGTGGTCCTTTAGTGAAAGTACATGGCCATTTCTGTTGAGATATGCCTAGAAGTGGATACGATATGCATATTTTCAGCTTCAATGGATATTACCAGTTTCTCAATGTTGTACTAATTTGCACATTCTCCAGCAGTGTATGAGAGCTCCCTACGTCCTCACCAACACTTGGTATTGTCTGGCAAATGTGAGCCATTCTAGTGAGAGGATGGCATCTCATTGTGGTTTAAATGTGCATTTCTCTGAAGACTAATGAAATCAAACATGTTTTCCCATTATCTGTGCAAAGTGTCTTTTTAAAACTTTTGTTCATTTTTCTATTGAATTGCCTTTATTTGTAGAAACTGTATTCTGCATATGAATTTTGTATTTTTTGTTTTTCTTTTTAAATAATTTTTTAGTTGTAGATGAACATAATATCTTTATTTTTATTTATTTATTTTTATATGGTGCTGAGGATCAAACCCCAGGGCCTCACACATGCAAGGCAAGTACTCTATCACTAAGCTACAACCCCAGCCCTACATATGAATTTTATATATAAAATTATATATTTTCCCTCTGACTTACCTTTTTACTCCTTTAATGATGTCATTTGATAAATATAAACCTATTCTCATTGCTGCACAGAATCCACAGTGTGAATATACCACAATAATGGCAAACAAGAGGTTAAATACAGCTGGCATGATGGTGCACACCTGTAATCCCAGTGCCTTGGAAGGCTGAGGCAGGAGGATCGTGAATTCAAAGCCAGCCTCGGCAAAAATGAGGCCCTAAGCAACCAGTGAGACCCTGTCTCTAAATAAAAAATAAAACAGGGCTGGGGATGTGGCTCAGCGGTTGAGTGTCCCTGAGTTCAATCCCTGGTACCAAAAAAAAAAAAAAAAAAGGTTAAATACAGTTAAATTTGTTCATCCCAAGGCCTTAAACATATTAGCCTACACTGTCTCCTAATAGTTCAATAATTCTCCTTTGCTTTTTGATTTAAAAAAAATTTTAGATGTTGATGGACATTTATTTTATTCATTTATTTATACATGTGTTGAGGATCAAATCCAGTGCCTCACACATGCTAGGAAAGTGCTCTATCACTGAGCCCCAGCCCTATATTTATTATTTTTAAAAAATTTTGGTAAGGGGCTGGGGATGTGGCTCAAGTGGTAGTGTGCTCGCCTGGCATGTGTGCGGCTCCGGTTTGATCTCAGCACCACATACAAACAAAGATGTGTTCGCCGAAAACTAAAAACTAAAAATAAATATTGAAAAATTCTTTCTCTAAAAAAAAAAAAAAAAAAAATTTGGTAAAAGCTGGGCATGGTGGCACATGCCTGTAATCCCAGCAACTCAGGAGGCTGAGGCAGGAGGACAAGTTTAAGGCCAGTCTTGGAAATTTAGTGAGACCTGAAGCAATTTAGCAAGATCCTGTTTCAAAATAAAAGGAGTTGGGGATGTGGCTAAGTGGTTAAGCTCTTCTGAGTTCAATCCCTGGTACCAAAAAAAGTTGCTTTTGTAATTTTCTTTCTTTTTTTTTTTTTTTTTGAGAGGCTCAAAGTCTTTATTTCTAGGACCACCCAAGGCCAACCAATGCATGGACTGGACAGGCTCTAAAGGGTCGGTGGGGGCTGGGGATGTGGCTCAAGTGGTAGCATGCTCGCCTGGCATGCGTGCGGCCTGGGTTCGTTCGATCCTCAGCACCACATACAAACAAAGATGTGTGTCCGCCAATAACTAAAAAAAATAAATATTAAAAATTCTCTCTCTCTCTCCCTCCCTACCTCCCTCTCTCTCTATCTTTAAAAAATAAATAAATAAATGGTCTCACTGGTCCTGTCTGAAAGTCACATGGAGGGTACACATGTAGGGCATTTGTTCATAGGGAAACCACAATTTTTGTGCCCCTTGTCACAATAACCCCATATTCCTGTTGGGTGTGTTGTAAACAGAGAAGCATTCTTCAGGCCCCCTGCTCTGAGCACACCCCACAATTTTTTAAAATTTTTTTAACAGTAGTGCGTATTGAACCCAGGGTCTGGCACATGATAGAGAAGTGCTTTATCACCAGGCACAGTGGCACATGCCTGTAATCCCAGTTGCTCGGGAGGCTGAGACAGGAGGATCTAAATAAAATACAAAAATAGGGCTGAGGGTATAGCTCTTGTTGAGCACCCCTGAGTTCAATCCCTGGTACCTTCCCCCAAAAAAGTGTTTAGTCATTGGGGTACATCCCCAGCCCTTTTTATTTTTTAAGTTGCTTAGGGCCTCATTAAGTTGCTGAGGCTGGCCTTCAACTTGGGTCTCAATAACTTAAGTTGTTCAGGCCTTGAGTCTGCAATTCTGCCTCAGCCCTCCAAGTAGCTGGGATTATAGGCATGTGTCACCACTCACACCTTCCAACAGCTTTTTGTATGGTGTCTCTAGGATTTTCTGTATATATGGATCATGTCATATGCAAACAGACAATTTTAAATCTTCCTTCTGATTTGGATAGATTTTATTTTTCTTGCTTAAACCTTGCTCTGGCTAGGCTTTCCAATTCTATACTACGTTCAAAGGAAGTGGTGAGAGTGGACATCTTTACGCTGTTAGAGGAAAAGTTTTTTTTTCATATTTATGTTAATTTCCTTCTACACTCAGTGTTGTTTTCTCATGAAAGGGTGCTGAATTTTGTCAAATGCCTCTTTTCTATATCTATTGAGAGACTTTTCTTCAATACCTTTGTTTTATTTTTATGTGCTGCTGAGGATCAAATTCAGGGGCCCGCATGTGCTAGGTGAGTGCTCTACCGCTGAGCCACAACCCCAGACCCTTGTTATATCTTGAGACAGATTCTTGCTAAGTTGTGTAGGGCCTTACTAAATTGCTGAGGCTGGCCTCAAACTTGACAATTCTCCTGATTTACCCTCGTGAGTTGCTGGGATACAGGCTTGTGCCACCACCCTGGGTTTACTTTTTTGTTTTTCCCCTTGGGGGCAGGTACCGGGGATTGAATGCAGGGGCACTCAACCACTGAACCGTATGTCTGGCCCTATTTTTCTTTCTTTTTTTTTTTAATATTGGGGATTGAACTCAGCGGCACTCAACTACCGAGCCACATTCCCGGCCCTATTTTGTATTTTATTTACACACAGGGTCTCACAGAGTTGCTTAGCACCTTGCTGTTGCTGAGGCTGGCTTTGAACTCAGGATCCTCCTGCCTCCGGCTCCTGAGCCACTGGGATTACAGGTGTGTGTCACCACACCCAGCTATGTTGTTACTATTTTAAGTTGTAGTTGGACACAACACCTTTATTTATTTTTATGTGGTGCTGAAAAATCAAACCCAGTGCCTCACACAGGCTAGGCGAGCCTCTACCTCTGAGCCCCAGCCCTGCTGTTAGTTTTTGAACCATTGGTATCACACTATTTTCTTTTCTCAACATCGCTATTGACTATTCATACCGTGCCGGTGGCTGCAGTTAGTGCATCTTTACTGTTGTACAACATTGCATTGTGTGGCTTTACACTCATTTACATTTTTCTGATGTTGGCCCATGAGTAGTTTCTAGGTTCCTGCTATAGGAAAAGTGCTACTAAGAGCCCCCTTAACCATGTTTCCTGGCAGGTTTCTGGTCTAAGCTTTAGACTTTGGTGACTGGGCCTGTGTAGGCGAGCACGTGTGACGCCCTGGGTTCCATTCCCAGTAGGTCATTCAAAAAATCATCATTGGGGGCTGGGGTTGTGTCTCAGTGGTAGAGCGCTTGCCTTGCACATCTCGTGAGGCACTGTCTTCGATCCTCAGCACCACATAAAAATAAATAGAGGTGTTAAAAAAATCCACATAAAAAAAATAATTGGAGTAGCTGTTACTCCTGTGTCTATGGGATGAGTCTCCTGTAAGGAGTACACAGCAGACCCTTCATAAGGATGGTCCCAGGCTGCCCAGGCTTAGGCAGTTAGGATCTTTCAGGCCCAGGATCATGGTCTGGAGGAAATCCCAAAGGAGACCACAGTAAGCAAATTACAGACCCAGGCTATTCTCTCCACCTAGAACTGGTCATGTGGGGCCAGGGAAGTCAGAATCCTCCACTTCAGAGCAAGCAGCATTCTTCCTGAGAAGGCTCTAGGAGTCAGGTACTGATGGCTTGTCCTGAGTGAAATGAGATCTTTGGTTATAGTCTGAACTGAAGCTCTGTAGGTACATTGCCCTAGGGAGGTTAGCCCATGCCACCTAGCAGTCAGAGCCAGGCCAGAGAATCTTGGCCAATTTGAACAGCAAGACTGTTTTCCTCACCCCACTGCCTACTGTCCCTATACTGAGGGCTTGGTGTCCTAACCAAACTGGGAATTTCAAAAGGGAAGTGCCTATGGCTCTAGAGCTCAGAACAGGAGCCAGTAAGAAGTCAAAGCTCAGGGCGGGGGCAGATATTATCAGGGCCCTGGCAGCAACTCTACTATCCTGTTAATGGTTTGGATATGAGGTGTCCTCGAAAGGTCCTATTAATGCAGGTGAAATGATCAGATTATGAGAGGTCTAACCTCATCAGTGGATTAGTCCACTTAGTAATCCCTTCAAATCATTAATCCACTAAGTATTAAGTAGGCAGTTGGTACATGGCTGGAGAAGTGGGTCATGCGGGATGTTAGCCTACGTATATCACATATACTTTACCCCTGGATCCCCCCTCCTACTTCATAGCCACCAAAGCTGAGCAACTTTCCTCCAACATGCCCTTCAAGTTCTGTCTTCCTGTGGCTCAGAGAAAGAGCAATGAGACCTCTGAAACTAGACTTCTCCTGAGTTGTTCTGGTCAGCTGCCTGCCTCCTCCCTCCCAGCAACAAGCTGTCCAAGAGATAGCCAAAGGGAACGCTGCCTAAGAAACCTTGAGAGGAACTTTTCTTGGAAGCCCCCTGTAGGGGAACGCAGGCTCCCACGAGGTCTGCTGTGAAGGTAGGAGGTAAGGAAGGTCTGCTGGGGAATCCTCATACATGTGGCAGTGGAGTGAAGGACCACAGGGAGATGGCCTTGACATCCTGTGTGGTTTGCCAGTTGGGCCCAAATCTCTGAAGTGACCTTGCCAGTCAGGTCCAGTGGCTCTTGACTACAGCCAGCAAGGCTGGGGGCCTATGGACAGTGTAGCCCAGCTGGGTCCAAAAATGAAGGAACAACGAAGAAGCTAAAGAAGGTGAGACCAAAAGTGGAGTAACGGGCAAGGTGCGGGCATACAGGTAAAACAGGCCCCATCTGCTGGGCATTGTGGCACATGCCTGTAGTATTCCCAGTGGTCTGAGAGGCTGAGACAGGGGGATTGCAAATTCAAGGCCAATCTCGGCAAAAGCGAGGCACTAAGCAGAGCAAGACCCTGTCTCTAAATAAAAAGTAGTCAGGGGACATGGCTCAGTGGTTGAGTGCCTGTGTTCAATAAATAAAAATTTAAAAACAGGGCTGGGATTGTGGCTCAGTGGTAGGTAGAGTGCTCACCTAGCACCGGCAGGACCCGGGTTCGATCCTCAGCACCACATAAAAATAAAGGCATTGTGTTGTGTCCATCTACACCTACAAAAAAATAAAATAAATTTAAAAACATGACTGGAGATGTGGCTCAGTGGTTAAGTGCCTCTGGGTTAAATCTCTAGTACCAAAGGAAAAAAAAAAAAAAAAAGCCCAACTCGGCACCACTGCCCAGAGGAAGACACCTGACAGTGGAGGATGCACCTGGGCCCTGAGGGAAGAGGTCAGAGAATGTCCCACTTCAGGGGAAAGACTCTTCTTGGTCTCTGCAGCTGGCAGACATGACTTTATTTAAGCTCCCAGGCACAGCCCAGACAAACACAGAGCACAAGGAGGAAGCACAAGGTGGGCACCCGTGGCCACTAAAGGAGGTCAGAGGGCACCTCCTGCTCAGCCCAATCCCATCTCTCCCTTGACCTCAAGATGCAGCTCAGGCATCAGGGGGATCTGCCACTCTCTCTCTCTGGGCTTAAGAACAGGTCTGGGCCTGCCCAGCTCAGTCCCCAATGGGCACCAGAGCCAGCACAGCCTGAGGCAGCTCCTGCTCCTGGACTGTCTGGTGCCAGCCCCTGGCTCCTCTTCTGGTCCATGTGGCATGGGGGCCAGGGCCTTGCCCTCTGCTGACAAGCACTCGACCCCACTCTTGGCAATCTCTGGCTGAGCAGTCAGCACAGCAGGCATGAATAGGACGACGGCAGTGCTGCAGATGCAGGCCACGCAGGAAACAGCCCAACTGTGGCAGAGGGTAGCACATGGACAGCAGCTTCCCAGGCTTTGTGCAGCCCAGGAGTGGGCAGGAAGGCTGCAGAGGAGGTGAGACAGCCACCAGGGACTCAGGCCTGAGGCACAGATCAGCAGAGTGCCCTCAGATGGCAGTGAGTTTAATGGCAAAGCAGCCTGCACCCCTTGCCCCAAGGGCCAGTTCCTCATGGTGGACCAGGATCAGTCCAGCAGAGAGACGCGGAAACCCCAGCCAACAGGAAGCACACACACCACACACATACTCAAGGGACTGACATGACACATGAGACAAAGACCCTCCCTGCCTCTGGTCAGAGTCCTGTCTGTGGGGGGCATAGGCTGCAGCTCAGTTCATCCAAGTCCCCGGCACAGGCTGAGGGATAAATCGAGGCCAGCTTTGAGTCTAGACCTTGTAGAGCGTCTGCAGTAGATTGTGGCGGGCAAAGGAGCAGGATTCTAGGGCACCATTGGGCCTGCAGGGAAGAAAATTCAGTGAATGGGCTGAACATGTCAGGATCTGGAGCTCAGCCTCCAGCAGGGGCTCCCCAGCTAGGGAGGCCATTTTGTGCCAGACTCAATTTTTCTAGTTTTCGCAATGACTGCCCCTCTGCCTTTTGCACACTGAGGTGCTGGGCTTGATTCCTAGACCTGGTACCTCCTGAACAGGATGAAGTAAAATGTCAACAACGTCACACTCACTTGGTCATGAATGCCAGAAGCAGGGGTGCCAGGGCCTTGGGGAAGTAGTCCTGCTGCACCATGTGGTTCAGCACCATCAAGGGACCATATAAGTTGCCAATGGCCTTGATCTTATCTTCACTCTGCAAGGCAACACAGAAAGGGAGGTGAGCCCCAAAGTTACTTGGGGGCCCTTGATCCCCACTACCTAGATTCTGCTGACATAGCCATGTGGCTGAGGCCTAGCTAAGATCCCTTCTTAAAGCCCAAGGCTATTTAAGCAGATCCAGACTTCAGTATAGGCTGTGCTGGGAGTGCACCTTCAGCAGCCTGCCTCCTCCCTCCCAGGCCGCCACTCCTTCCAGCCTCACCTTGAGCAGACCCATGTGGACGAGGAGCCTGGTAACGAAGACATTGGAGTTGAAGGAGGAGCAGCTGAAGGCCTTCTTCATGAGGGCATCTACAGGGGCAGGAGTAAAGTGCACAGGATGCAGGACAGAGTTAGGCATGGGTCAAAGAACATTCAGAGCCCCTCGAACACAGTTCCCTGTAGTTTGACACCTGTCACCTGGTTGCCATTTCTTTGAAATGAGCTAGATTTTTTTGGTTGAGCAGAGGAGAATGGAAACAGCCCTCCCTGCCCTACCAAAAGGTGGACATGAGACAGCTGAGACAAGTGAGGTAAGGCATGCCTTGTAATCTCAGTGAGGCAGGAGGATTGCAAATTGGAGGCCAGCCTCAGCAATTAGACCCTATCTCAAAATAAAAAGGGCTGGGGAATAGTTCAGTGGTACAGGGACCTTGGGTTTAATTCTTAGTACCCCAAAACCAAAAACCCCACTCCTCACCCCCCAAAAAACAAGAGGTAGATATGAGGAGAGATCACAGGACATGGATACTAGATATGGTGGGGGCAGAGATTTAGTGAGGGAGAGCACCACTGGGTGAGGTTTTAGATATTTTGACAAGGCAAGGGGACCTGCAGGAACTGTTAGATTTTTTTATGGGAAAGTGAATTCAGGCCTTTTGTTCCTACAAATGCCCACAGTGAACCCTTGAGGAAGCGTCCTGGATATTCCCACTGACCCTGCCTCCTCCCCAGCCTTGCTTCTGAGGGAGGATCAGCTCCTGCCTTCCAGCACCAATCAAGGAAAGAAGTGCCACACGTGCTCCTATTCCTTTCTCTCCTTTGCCATGAGCTGAGCTCTTCTGCAGGGCCCTTCTTCTCCTCTCTGCTCAGCCAAATCTGGTCCACATCAAAAAGATGGCAATAAGGTTACAGGTGACAGGTACCAGACTGGAGGGGACTGAGAGAATGGGTTGGGGGCACTTGGGGGAGGTGGACTGCAGATCCCAGGAAGCCTCTCCATAGGTGACCTTCAGAGGGCAGAAACTGCATATAAAGAGGCTCCCAGGTGGGACAAAGGCCCTTCCCTCACAGAACTTATCCACAGGGCCTTGGAGATGTGACTACCTGTTCTAACTGTGTACAGCCATATGGCTCTGGGAAGGGCCGCAGTTTCCCCAGCTCCAAAATACAGGAAAGCAAGGTGGGCATGGTGGCACACACCTGTAATCCCAGTGATGTGAGAGGCTGACACAGGAGAATCATAAGTTGGAGGCCAGCCTGAGCACCTTAGTAACATCCTTTCTCACAATAAAAAATAGGAAACCACCCAGCCTGCGTTACCTACTGCATCCTGCACTGCTGTCCTCACTGTGGCTTCATCCTTGAACACAGAGGACACCTTCAGGAAGGCAGAGACCACTTTCTCTGGGTCAGATGTATCCGTCTGAGGTCACAAGAAACAAAGAGTTGGTCATATGGGCCCGGGGCTCTGGTGCATGTGGAGATGCCTGGGTTCTGCTGCTGGTCAGACAAGGCCTTGGCAATATGTGCATAGGCCACGAAACGCATGCAGCTGTGGGGTGACTGAACAGATGAATAAACACAAAAATTCTATTAACCCCAGTCAGGCTCGACGGCATATGCCTAAAAAAAACACCCCAGCTACTCAGGAGGCTAAGACAGGAGGGCTGCAAGTTTCGGGCGGCCAGTCTTAGCAATTTGGTAAGAAGTTGTCTCAAATACAAAACCCAAAGGGCTGCAGAGTGTAGCTCAGTGGTAGAAAGCTTGCCTAGCACACAAGAGGTACTGGGCTCCATCCCTAATACCATTAAAAAACAAAAACAAAAACAAAATCATTATCCTCAGGACCCAGTGGTCAGTCCTCTTGTCATCTAGCCTGAAAAAATCATCCCAAATGCAGAACATGCATGGAAATTTGCTTCAATTTCAATGACAATGGGGAAAAATGAAAAAAATATATAAATGTCCAGAAATTGCTTTTAAGTGTCAGGTCTACACACTGGAAGGGCACGAAAAGAGTTCTGACAGGAAAACGCAGAATGGTGTGAAATGAGAATGTTAGGACACAAAAAGGTTTATATAATTTCATTCATTATGAAAGAAAAAGCCTAGGAGTTTGAGGCCAGTCTAGGGGAGGAAAAAAGTGACAAGTTCAAAAGATCAATAAAATCATGTCCAAGTCGAGTGCCAAGCAGGAAACAGGTGCTTGACAATCATCTCTGAATGAACCAATGAACCAACCAACCAAGTGAGGCTGGAGCAAGGGTCGCCTCCCTGCAACATGCACCTGATCTGCCAAGGAGTCCTGGGGCAGGTGGACTGCAGATCCCAGGAAGCTTCATGAATCATATAGTGGAAGCAAGTGTCCTCTGTGTAGCTAAACTCCAGAGAGAGGGGACCTCATATACAGAGGCTTCCTGGGGGGAGCACTCTTCTAGAAGTAACTGAATAGGCACACATATGCAAGAGTCTTGAGAAAATCCCCTAACTCTATAGTCATTGCTGGGGTATGCAGGCCACCCTTACTGCAGGCCAAAAGTGTGTTCCCAGTGGGATGCGGACATCTGCATCCACTGAAGGGTACCAGATACAGCAGAAACACTCACATGCATGTGTTCACACTGAAACAAAACAGTGGCAGGCCAGACCCCCAGTTGAGAACATCCTTCCCCTCCCTGAAGTTCTATGTGTCCCTTCCCTTTGACAACCTCAGGGCCCAGGCACGTGCAGTCAGGAAGTGCTCTTACCTGCTGGGCTATCAGCAGAGAACTCTTGGGTCCAAGGCGCAGCAGCTTTTCTGGAGAAGGGAATGCCAGAAAGGTGGAGACATCTGCAGGAGGCGGGGAGGACAGCACAGGAGCTGGCTCCTGAGAAAAGGGTGGCAGGGGGGTTTATAGATTCCAAACCCCAGATTCCTCAACCCAGCTGTGCCCATTCCCACTCCCAAAACACCCACTCCTCACTCCAGCCAGTCAAGGACTGAGTTCAGACTTATTCCTCCTACTCCGCGCAGTTCCCCTCTCCTGGTCCTGAAACCTTTGGGGGAGAGAACAAGGCACCTTCCTAACACTACAAGAAAATCTCTACCAAGATGTGCAAGGCCCCAGACATGACTCAAGAGAGAGGCACACAGGGGCCAAAGTGATCCTTCTAGGAACTACAGTCTAGCTTAGGCCAGTGCTGCCCAAAGGACACTGACACCCGAGAAGCGCCTCGCCATCTGACTGCTTCCAGAACCCAGGAAGAAGCCCAGCTGAGCGGGAATGTGGACAGTCCTGGTCCTACACACCTATGAGAGAACACAATGAATGGGGGCCCAGTGCCATCACAGCCAAACAAGGAATGCCAAGTATGTGTCATGATCCTAGCCACAATCTCCAAAACAGAGGGCTGTCCCTAACAGTCACTAGAATAATCCACTGGGAGATGAAAAAAGGAAAACATCAGGGTTTCTATAATATGCCTCACTTTTCACTCTGTTTTTAAACTCTGATCCTAGCAAATGACAAGGCACTTACCCCACTGTTGGGGTCCAGAATTTTTCTTGAGGGTGTGGTTGACTCCTCCCCTTGCTGCTGGGGCTCTTCCTCCTCTTCTTCTTCTTCTTCCTCCTCCTCTTCTTCTTCTTCCTCCTCCTCTTCTTCCTCCTCTTCCTCTTCTCCTTCCTCCTCATCCTCATCCTCATCATCCTCACCTTCATCATCACTGCAGAGGGGAACTGGCTAAAGCAGATCCTCCCTGCCCAGTGGACCACACTGGCTCAGAGGCCTGGCTCTGTAAGCCCAAGACACAACAGAGCCTGGGGAGGGCAAGAGACCCACGCGATCTCAGGGCAGAGCATCACCCTTGTAAGCCCGTGCCATGGACACAGAATCAGATCTTGTCTCTATCTCAAAGGCCTCCATCCCACTCAGAGGCAAAGAAAAGTAAGAAAACTGTCACAGGGCTTGGCAGAACCTTTCTAGGCTGAGATGCTCAGGACAGTGACATTTACTTCTTGCTGACCACAGGAAGCTTCAGGTGTGGGGGAAGGGGAGATAAGGGAGTTCCTTGACCCTAGGGAAAGCATTCCAGTTCTCCTGGACCACCAGCCTCTAGAGGTTCAGCCAACTGCTGAGTGCTCAGTTTCCAGCAGCAGCCTGGGCCCAGGCTTGAGGGTATCTAACTGAGGGACACATGAGCAAGACCCATTGGGAGAGGAGAGAGGTAGAAAGGGCAGGGTGGCAAGGGCACAAACCAACTGTAATCCAGCAGGAGAAGCAGCTGCCTCGCTGCCCACCCTTGCCACATGGGCTTGGAATCCTCACTCTTATACCTATCTATCACCCTCTAGTTAGGCCCTTAGAATAACACTGAGCCCGTTCCTGCAAGGGGACCTGCCTCCCACCCTCCATACTTGCTGCTCCTGCTACACCAAGATCTGATCTAACATCAGCCCTTTGGAGACTTGCCACTCCACAGGGGGCCTCGCTCAACCCAACCCCGTATGTCCCTCTGCTAAACACATGACGGCTTGGACATTCTGCCTTATTTCTACAGGAAAGAAACTTTAACCTCTCATTCTTTTTTCTCTAGTGTCTAGCACAGGGCCTAACACATAACAGAGGCCCAAGGAACAAATTTTGGATGAATATAAGTGGAAAAAATTGAAGGAATAGCCTTATGTCTGACCTCCGCGACCACCCATACAGTTCCCTACCTGAGGGACGCCAGCACCTTGGCCATGTTGAAGCCCTCCAGCACCTCCTGCAGCTGCTCGCAGCCCTCTTCTCCTAGGGCGTTTCCTGCTCATGGAAGACAGGAAGGTCAAGATGGTGCCAGGCCCAGTCCCACAGGACTGTGCTGAGGCTGTCCCACCCTGACTACCATTGAGGTCCAGTTTCTCCAGCTCAGCCTTGTCTGCCACGGCTTCAGCAACAGCCAGGGCAGCATCTCTCTTGATCTCACAGAATGACAGGTTCAGGTCCTAAGAGTAAGAGGAGAGGATGGGGACAGGCAGAAATCTGAGCCAGAAGACCAGGTGCTATTTGTCCTCAAACTTCACTTTCCTCACAAGAGGGAAAGGCAGGTGAGAAAAATAAATACAATAAAATGCCATGTACCTAATGAAGTACCAAATACTAAACATACTTACGTAAATTATATTAGAATGATGCACATTACTCCCTTCCTCCCATTTTTTTTTTTTAATATTTATTTTTTAGTTTTCGGCGGACACAACATCTTTGTTTGTATGTGGTGCTGAAGATCGAACCTGGGCCGCACGCATGCCAGGTGAGCGCGCTACCGCTTGAGCCAAATCCCCAGCCCCTTCCTCCCATTATTTTAAATGAAGAAATTGTGTCTTGGAAAGATAAAGAGACTTGCACAAAATCACATGAGTGGAGGAGCTGGGTTATGGCCCCGGCACATCTGCTTTCAGCCCAGACCCCTACCCTTCATGGGCAGGGCTCCTGAGTGTGAGGAAACCTGAGCCCGGAGGGAAGATCAGAGGTACCTTCAGTTTGGGCAGGCCCCCACGGACGGCGTCTGCGATGGCAACGGCCCCCTTGGAGCGCACGAGGCAGTCCCCGAAATTGATCACTTCCACCTGCCTCAAGGCCTTCAGGGTCTATAAGGAGAAAGCGAGGGCTCATGGTGAGGGTATAGGCCTCAACCAGGTCCACTGCAAGCCTAACAATGTCATACCCAACATCAGTCATGGTACACTGGCCTCTCTGTGTCTGGGTTTGGCCTCTTCTACATCAGCTCTTCTTCGGTCACCTCTTTTTGGCCTTCAGGCCCCTGGCTAAGTCTCTGCCACCACATTCCCCATGTTAGAGCCAGATTTCCCGAACCATTCATCTAATCAGCCACTGCCTAGAACCTTCCATGGCTCCATTTCGCTTACAGGAGAGTCTCATGGAGTTAGTGAGGCCACACAGTCTTGCTGCCTCTCTTCCCCTTCTTCATCCCTTCCACACCCTTGAATCCTAGTCATTTCAAACCAGGACCAATCAAGCAAGGCTCCCTCCCCAGTCTCTGGACCTTCCACATTCTGTTGGTCCCTAAGCCTGAAAGACCTCTTTGTCCAGAAAAAGTTCAGCTGTCCTGAAAAACTTAGCCAAAATGCAAGCTCTTCCAGGAAGCCTACTCCAAGTCTGACCCTGGACACTGACACCTGTGCTCGCCTCTGCTACACCCACATCAACAGGCCTAGCAGCCTCTGTAGCCCAACCCAAAGCTATGGTACCCAGGCAGCTATTGTGCCTGGAGCTCTGCAGAGCCCTCATCAGTGACTTTTCTCTTTGAATTTGTCTCTGTGAAGGTGGGATCCTGCATAGCCTGCATCTGGTACAAACTGGACACTGAAGAGGGCCTCAATAAATAGTAAATGAATCAATGAGGAAACAGATGGGACCGGAGCAGCCCTTTCCTGTGTGGCCTGAGAATAAAAAGAGCACCAATTGCTGGGGGTGGCATGGAGGCTGCTCAAGATACAGGCAACAAGAACACTCAGAGCTGCCTAAGAAGGACAAGGTCCCTTCATGATGTGTGACCTATTTGGACAAGTGCACAAGAATGTGGGGCACACACTGTGGAAGCAGGGAGGTGGAGGTCCTTGTCAGTGAAGCAAAGGTAGCAGCAGGACCCTATCTACCTAGCCCAATCTGCCCCAACATGCCCACCTCACCTCAGCCATGGCCACTGCACCCTTCTCAGTGAAGGTGTTGTCATTGAGGTTGATGACCCGCAGCAGGGGGTTGATGGAGAAGGCCTGGGCCAAGGCTGTGACACCAGGGTGGTTGATCCCATTCTGTGGCATGTGCACTTCCTCCAGAGTTCCAATGATCTGCAAGGGCAAAAGGAAAGAGAGGAAAGGTGGGCCCATGTCAGTGACATCTGGCAGACACAAAAGCAGCACACAGCACACAGGGAGAGGCCACCAATACTGAGCAGGGATTTGTCTATAGGTTTTGGGGACACAGATAGCAAAAGCATATTTTTGGACATGACTGCATGTGATCCTCTCTATAATCCCAAGGAGGATCCATCTGGGATTAGGATCTCTACCAGATAGAAAAGACTAGAGATCAGAGAAGCTAAGCAACTACCAGGGTCACATAGCTCTGAAGAGGGAAGCCTGGAACCAGAGTATAGACTTCTTAGTCTGGTGTCCTCTGCACTATGAGGACCATGTAGCTAGGGGTTCAGTGAGACAGAGCAGGTCTCTGCAATGACTACTCTCACTGAGGCTATTAAAAGATTCTTTAAGCAGCTCAGCAGACAGGTCACTCTGAGGCACAGAATGAGGGATGCTGCTAGCATACCATTGGCCTATAAAGCATTTAAATTAGGAACAGAGAAGAATAGAGCCTAAAGATCCTACTTATGCACAAGGCAGGGCAGGACAGTCCTCATGCAGCTCACCAACAAGGTCTCAAGGATAACCCAGGGCACAAGGTTACCCAATAGTACTGCGTGTGGTACCTAGCCCCTGGGCTGCTTCTGTCCATCTCCCTGTCTCAGCACAAGTCTGATGTGCTCATCTGCCCTGGCACTGATGCTGTGCTAGCAGGTAGCACTCAGGTAGAGCAGAGCAACTCTCCCTATCCAAAGGCTCACAGTCTTCTCAAACAGCACTCAAGGGAGCAGCTGCTAACTCACTATAATCTTTCTGGACAAAGACTACAGGAATTCTGGTCCATCACAGGACAAGCTAACAGGCTCAGAGAGGGTAAGCAACTCACCCCAGGGTAAGCTGGGGACCAGCCCTGGGATTCACACCAGGACTGTTAAGTCCCCTACCTAGTTGGCCTTCATGCCTGGTGGGGCAGAATGGAAATGACTCACCCCAAAAGCTTCTGCCAAAGCAGTGGCTCCATCATTCTCCAAACGGTTTCTGCCAGCCACGAAGACCTTCAGGGCCAGTGGCTTGCCCTGGGCACTGGATTTCCGGTGACACTCAGTCAGAGCCCCTGCCAGGATCTGTTGGAAAGGGAAGGGATACAGGCCATGGCAGGAGACCCTTCTCCTAGCTGCCTCTGAACTGCTTTTCTATGTTCCACCCCCTGCCAGTAGTGAATCAGGGGACTTGGAACAGCTAATGCACCACTATCACAGGTCGCATACCTGTTTACAACGAGCTTTAATATTTCTTGTTTTGTGTCACACCAACCTATGGGACTTAGCTTCATAGAGACTGGGACCTGCTAAAGGAAGGGAAAGACCTTCATAGTGGATGGACTTTAAGAGCATGTGGGTAAGGGATTCCAGTTAGCTCACTGAATTGCGACAAACCCTCTGCTGGGTGCCACTACTGTGACTCCCACTTTCCAGTTGAAGAATCAATGGCTCAGAGAGGGACAGAGGCCTCTTCTTTCGATATGTACCCAGGAGTGCTTTATCACTGATTATATCGGCAGTCCTTTTTATTTTTATTATTTTTATATGATGCTGAGAATCGAACCCAGGGCCTTACACCTGCAAGGCAAACACTCTACCACTGAGCCACAACCCAAGCCCCCTTTTTATTTTTTATATATATTTTTTAGTTGTAGATGAACACAATACCTTTACTTTATTTATTTATTTTTATGTGGTGCTGAGGATGGAACCCAGCATCTCACACCGCTGAGCCACACCTTGGCCCCTTTGTTTTTATTCTGACACAAGATCTCACTAAGTTGCTGAGGCTGGCCAAATTTGTGATCCTCCTGCCTCAGCCTCTTGTGTGGCTGGGATTACAGATGTCTGCCACTAGGCCAAAGTGGCCTTGATCTACTCAGCTCAAGTGTTGATCCTGCCTCTGGCTCCCAAATAGCTAGGACTAGAGGCATATGCTACCACCCAGCTCAAAAATTTTCTTATGATAACTATATGTGTGGCAGACTGTAGACAAGAACCCAAACCTTGCAGTTTCTCTTCTAGACTACAAGGTGCCTGAGGGAGCTGCCCTAATCCAGCCACTCCATCTGACACAAGCCTGTGCCAAGGCCAAGTGGACACAGCAGTCTTTATCATCTGCTGGGGGCACAAACCTAAAAACCCAGCCTACCCTGTCCTTGATGTGCAACCAGAAGGTAGCTTCTAACCTGGTTACTCTAATCGGCAAAGCGTTTAAAGATGCTGATTGGTCACTGGGATTCAGAGCCCACTGTTAATGTAGCAAGATCCACAAGTGCTGCAGACAGCAGAGAATACCACGGAGCACCTGCCAGGTCCTGAGCCCTGCCAGGAACTTTTGCAGTCACTTCTTCAAACCTCACAACTGCCTGGAAGCAAGTAGCAAGAGCCTCACTTGACAAATGAGGAAGCTAAGACTCAGATGGGAAGATGACCTGGCTAAGGCCAGTACATCTGTGACTGGCAGCTACTGCACCTGGGCCACACTTGATACCTATCACCTGGAAGGAACGACTGAAGGGCTGTAGCTCACAGGAGGTGCAGAATGGCAAGGCCAGGACTCAGAGCCTTATTAAATCAGTGGTGAGGGAGAGAGCAGAGAGCTACGGAGTCCCCCTTGTTCATAGTCTCAGTTATCCACAGTCAACTGCAGTCCAAAATATATTCTAAGCCAGGTGCAATGGCTCCCACCTATAATCCCAGCACCTTGGAAGGCGGAGGCAGAAGAAGCACAAGCTCAAAGCCAGCCTCAGCAATGCAGCGAGATCCTAAGCAACTTGATGAGATCCTGTCACAAAATTAAAAATTAAAAAATAAGGGCTGGAGGGACTGGGGTTGTGGCTCAGCAGTAGAGACCTTGCCTAGCATGGGGGCAAGGCCCTGGTTTGATCCTCAGCACCACATAAAAAATAATTAAGTAAAATAAAGGTGTTGTGTCCAACTCCTTTTAAAAAAAATAAATATTTAAAAAATAATAATAAGGGCTGGAGATGTGGCTCAGCAGTTAAGTCCCTGTGGGTTCAATCCATGGTACCCAGAATTAAAACAAAACAAAAAAAAAACAAACCTAGAAATAAACGACTCACAAGTTTAAAATTACATATATTCTGAATAGTGTGATGAAACCTCACTTGTGTCTGGCAAATGACTCATCCCTTTGTCCAGAGTCCACAAAGCAAGTGCCCCTGCCCATGAACTACCTAGCATTTGGTAATCACCTGGTTATCAGCTGTGACTGTATCACAATGTTTGTGTTCAAATAACCTTTATTTTACTTAAATTTTGGCTCAAAAATACAAGAGAAGCAATGGCAATTTGGATATGCCAAAGAGAAGCTATAAGCTGCTCCCTTCATGAGTGGTTTTTTGTTTTGTTTTTTTGGTACTAGGGGTTAAACCCAGGGGTGCTTAGCCACCGAGCCATATCCCTAGCCCTTTTTTATATAGAAATATAGATGCTTAGGCCCTTGCTAAATTACTGAGGCTGGCTTTGAATTCACAATCCTTCTGTCCCAGCCTCCTGGCTGCTGGGATTACAGGCGCGTGCCACCACCACACCCAGCTAAGTAAGAGCTCTTAAGGATGGAAAACAAATCTTAAATTAAGATTTGTTAATTGCTTAAGATCTATGGTATCTTAATTGCTAAGATCTATGGTACATATTTTGTGAGAACTGATACTCACTTTTTTCTCCCACTTTCAGTGCTGGGACTGGACCCTCCCCTAACCTCACAAACATTAGGCAAATGCTCTACCATTAAGTCATACTTCCAGCGCTTCACATACTTTTTATTTTTACTGGGATTGAAGTCTGCGGTACTTTACCACCGAGATACACCCCAGCTCTTATTTACTTATTTAGCAGGGTGTCTTGCTAGGCAAGCCTTGAACTTGTGATCCTCCTGTCTCAGCCTTTCAAGTCACTGTAAGTGTGCACCACCACATCCAGCCTCATATAACATTAGAGTATATCATAATTCTATTTTTAACCTTTTACTGTGCCTAATTTATAAATTTATGTATAGGGCCTCAGTATCTATAGGATTAAGAACCACCCATGACTTCAGGCACCCACTGGGTATCTTGGAATGTATTTCCTGTGAATAAGGGAGGACTACTGCACAGTCAAGTTCCAGAGCTGAGCTGGTCAGTCAAGGTGGCTTCCTGGCCCTGGGAAACTCTGCTTCCCCATATCATCCCACCCCACCCACTCAAGTATGGGAAGGCCATACAACCACTGGCCAGCTGGAGGGGCTCATGGACCCATCTCCTGGCACTGCTACGTGGCAGGGTAAGGTGCAAGAACACTAGTGTTGCTGGCTCTCCACACCCCACTCCCTCCAGGTTGGGCTCTACTTGTGTTCTGTGTGGATACAGATTGTAATGGTGTCTTAAAAACACGAACAGGGGGCTGGGGCTGGGGCTCAGTGGTAATGCGCTTGCCTAGCATGTGTGACGCACTGGGTTTGATTCTCAGCACCACATACAAATAAATAAAAAATAAAGAAAAATAAAGGTCCATTAATAACTAAAAAATATTTTTTAAAATACTGAAAAAAAAAAACACAAAAAAAACCCACGAACAAGGGGCTGGGGCTGGAGTTCAGTGGCAGGGTGCCCGCCTTGCACATGTGAGGCACTGGGTTCAATCCTCAGCACCGCATAAAAATAAACAAACAAAATAAAGATTAAAAAAAAAAAAAAATGAACAGCCTATTGCATCCTGATTTGGGGGAGTGCCCAGAGTATGTTCCCCCCTTCCCTCCTATGGGGCAGAGAGCACCCTCTGTGGGGGCAGCCACTCTTCTTTCTCAGCCTAGGACACTGTGCCCAGGTTCCCTTTAGTGCTCTGAAAGGAGCCTTGTGGACAAAGGTTCAAATTCCACATCCCTCCCACACCAGCCACGTGCTCCACTCCTTCAGGCACAAGTCTACTTACTCTTGTGGGAAAATGGGGAAGGCACCATATACCTTTCACTGTAATCCATGTACACAATTTCACGAAGATGTCTCCAATGCCTGTTAGTTTCCTATGCCGGAGCCCCTTTCTCCCTTTGATCAGGATGTGCCTAAGTGGGGGGTAAGGACTGGTCTCTGTCTCAACTCTCAGTCTAAAGGAGCCCAAAAGGACCAAGAAGGGAATAAGGAGGGCTGGCCTCCTTGGTGCATATTCTGGGAAGCAAAGGAGCTGCTTTCCACACCAACCAGCCTGACTTGCTGGCAGGCCAAGTACAGCAAGATTATGTCCAAGAATAGAGATGACTGTGCTCCCAGAGCAGCACATTTCTCTTTCTGGGCTCCTTCCTCTCCGTGGATCTGCTGGAGTTCTGAGTGATGGGAGTTGCAGGGATGCCCCAACCCTGCACTTTGCAGAGCCTGCAGAGCCAGCAGTTCAAAGCAGGTTATGCAGCAATACCACCTCCACGTTACCAAGCCAACATGAGAACTTAGGATGGTTGCTTGGCAACCTTATCCTCCCAGACTTTCTCCCCACTAGCTGCAGGCTGCTGCCTTTGAGAACTTCCTCCTTTGACGAGAAAAGTGAAGGGTGACCATCACAGAAGGTGGCCACGGCTAGGGCACATGCTTAGATGTGGACGCAGGAGGGAGTACACAGGGCTGCCATACTTACCTTGCCACCACCGATGCCCATGCCACAGTTGTTGAGCTTGAGTTCATGCAGGGTGAAGCAGGCTGGGCTCTTGAGCAGGGCCTCAAAGCCACGCACACCATCGGGCCCGAATGCGTTGTCACTTAGATCTAGCTCTACCAGCTGGGCCCCAGCAGTGATGAGTCCCTCCCCTAGTGAGATCTGGGCACAGAGGAAGCTTAAGTCAGTCTCTCAGACACCTACTAGGTACACAGGTTTCCTTGGTATGATCCCACACTGGACACCCTGTTGAGGGCTCCTGAAAACCAATGAATGGGGTATGTGTGTGGAAGTCTGGGAAGGCTCCCTGTAGGAGGTGGCATCTGACCTCAAGTCTGAATGAAAGTTAACCAGTCAACCTAAGAGGATTCCAGGCAGAGTCAAAATAGGAGCAGAGACACAAGAGCACAGAGCAGTAGGCTGCAGCCCTGGAGGCAAGCACAGGGTCAAGAAGGTAAGAACCTTGAAGCCTGTGACATTAAGCCTGAGAAGAGGCTGCCGGACAGAGGAAACATATCACCCAAACCTGGGGAGACAGGCAGGGGGTGGCTGCAGGCTGTGTGCCCCCTGGGAGTGTGAGGCAGAGATGCAGGTAACATTCATGGCAGCCAGTGTGGCAGGAAGCAGAGAAGGAAAGCCAGGTCTACACCCAGAGGGAGGAGAACCTACTGAAGCTGGGGGTTTCCCAGATGTGCAGGAGGACGGAGACAGGTCCCACAAATTCCTCTGGGATTTCTGGGAGTGTCTGGGCACATGGAGGTGACATGAGCAGACTTGGCAGGAAGATGCTGAGTTCTCCTGAGAAACTTCCAGGCTGGGGTAACTACAGCCTCGCCAACCCCAGGAGAAATGGTCAGAGGGGAGACTGCCAGAGACAGTAGACAGAAATGGGACTGGGCAGATGGCTCACGGTGGCAGGAATGTGGGAGGGGACAGTCTGTCTTCACCCAAGCCATAAGCACAGGCATTTCTTCTGTCCTGCTACCACTCAACAAAGCAGGATGTTTTCTGGCCATCCTGCCCTCAGCAGGCCTGGTCCCAGGTTATGAGCCCCAGCTAACCTCCAGCCCTCAGGCGGCCACAACTGCTTACTCTGCGTCCATTCCTCCTCACTGCATCTGCCATTCCCTGGCCCCAAGTTCTCTTAACCCTCATCTAAAGATTTGTTGCCATGGGCTGGGGCTGTAGCTCAGTGGTAGAGCGCCTGCCTAGCATGTGTGAGGCACTGCATATAAATAAAGGTCCATTGACAACTAAAAAAATATTAAAAAAAAAAAAAAAAAAAGATTCGTTGCCGTAATAGGGAATGTGGAAATAAAACTATCTCCTCATGCTAAAGTAAATTAATGCTAAAATTACAGAAAACCAAGAATGGCACAGGGAGAGTCCAGGAGCAAGGATGCCACAGGGAAGTTTACTTTACCCTAAAATCAACCACCCACGAGTTCATTTAACCTTATTCTGAAACCTGGCCTCACCTGGTCTTGTTCATCCTTCAAGACTGGGCACAAACTCCACCAGCTCTCTAAGGGCCTCATCAATGCCTCCCCCCAACCCCAGGGCCCATTAGAGCACCTATCACCCTGGATGACCCCAGTTGTCTGCTAGATTGAAGCGCCCTATGGAAGGAAGGGTGATGCTGTGGTTGGCACGTGCACCCTGCTCCTCCTTGGGTCTTCATTCCTCTGTCCAGATCCCTCCAGCCCTAGTAAGGAACACCAGTGCTGGCCAGAGGAATGAAGACCCAAGGAGGAGCAGGGTGCACATGCCAACCACGGCCCCACACCTGTGCCTCGAAGGCCTGCTGCTACAGACCAGCTCTGTGCCAGGAGGACAGGCCCCCTCCCAGGTGCCCAGGCAAGCCTTCTGTTGTGTGTGATGCCCCTTCAACATACACATGTGCACACTCAGTCTGGGAATGTGACCCTAGTCATTTTGAGCCCCAGGAACAGGAAGCAGAGGGAAGCCACCCATGACAAGAACCAAAAGCAGTGGAATGAGAAAGGGAGGGGCCAGAAAACAATGGAGCAACCACAGTAGACTGTGTGCGGACTGAGGTCACGAGGGAGCAGGACCCAGGGTGCAGGGAGGTGGTGCCAGGAAAGGATGTCAGGGAGGAGATAAGACCACAGTGAGGGGAGAAACCCCAAGACACCTGTTCTCAGTTCCACTTCCTCCAATATGAACCCCCATCCTTTGGCTCCATCCCCTATACCACCTGTCCTCATCACTGCACTTCTGGTCAGGACATAGGGCAGACACTGGGCTGGCTTCCATTTCTTGGCTTAGCTATATGTGGGGACACATACAAGTAAGTCTCCAGAAAGAACAGGTATGAGAAAAAGGTTGGGAATGGCCTGGGGAGCGTGGCAGCTCATTCCTTACCAGGGCTGGAGGGATCTCGGACCTCAGCCTCCCTGTGAACATGTCGCTCCAATGGCATCGCTGTGCAGGAGAAAGAAGGGAAGAGTTAGCTGGAGCCCTCAGGCCGCCCGAAGTAAAGCCCACAGCACCACTTCACCCTGTGCCCTCGGGACACCTGAGCACTACAGGATGTCTTAATTTGGGTTTTGTCAGCAAAAGCTGAACCAGTTTGAGATGGAGCTGGTAGAACTGGAGGCCTGTTCTCAAGTCACACCTGTGCCTTGAGAAGTGTCAAGAAAATCGCAAATCTGTCCAACCCTCTGACTGGACACATGACATGATCCTGAGTGGGAAATATGAAATGATATAGGACTCAGCACCAAGAAAGTTCTTTTTCAAGTCTTTTCAACCCTGCTGATCACCTCCAGAGGACCACCTTTCATTTGGGACTGGCTAGTCTCACTTACCTTCCATTTCTTGCCTAACAAAGGCAGGGCTCAGGCTCAGAGCCTTTAGGTGACAACAGTGTCAAATTGGAATTCACTACAATATTTCACTTCCTTTATAGTAAGGCACACTGGTTTTCCATTTAGAGAAGTGATATTTGGTTTGAAATTACTTATAAGTTAGCAAATCTAGTAAGAAATTATCAAATAAATGTTAGAAAGATATAGGCCACATAGCTTGGTTTTGACAATCCTATTCCCCAATTCTGGTTGCTGTGTCCACTCCCCAAATAAACCCTGGCAACCCCTATCTTTTCCAGGCCAAAACTGGGTCTGATGTAACACTGGCAAAGCCACTTGCACCTGAACATCCAGATCTTATATGAACCAAGACCAGCCTTACATACTAGGGAAGTTCTTCTACTTTTGTTTGGCAGTGCAGGGAACTGAACCAGTGCCTGCTAGGAAGTGCTCTACCACTAAGCCATATCCCCAGTTAGTCCATTTACGTCATGTCATACCATTTCATTTTTTATTTTCAGATCTGACCAAGTTGCCCAGGCTGCTCTTGAACTTGGGATCCTCCTGCTTCTGCCTCCTGGGTAGCTGAGATTACAGGTGTGCATTACCCACACCCAACAGGAATTTAGCTTTTACAGAAAAAAATTTTCATATCCTTCAAATAAAGTCAATCATTCACAAACCAGGGACCTCAGCTATATATCCTACATGAGATCTGCTAAGTTACACCCATACATGGGATCCTTAGGACCAGGAACATGGAGCTACAGCCGGAAATCCATAGTCCGGACAATGGTATCTCACCCTTAAGCTTCCTAAACCCGTCTTATGAGATAAAGGATTGGCATGGAACTCCAGGGCACAGGACAGAGTCCCAATCACCACTCAGCTGACTCCAAGACACTCCCTGCCCCGCACCCTGAAATCCTCTCTGAGAAAGGCTTTACACCTTGATGATCTTCAAGGGAACAGTAGAGCATTACGAGCTTGAACTCACATGAACTTGATCTCAGCTGGTGACCCAGGGTGCACTTTTGTCAAGACCTCATAGGGCAGATAACATTGTATCTTGCATCACCACCAGTCTCTGAAAGCCATCAAGGGCAGCTCCACCCTGTCCCTGCCTTAGGGCTTCTTCCTCCAGAGAGGCAGGTTGGAGACCAGCTGGGTCTGCACCAGCTAAGAAAATGCAAGTAGCATTCCTGTTAGCCAGGCTCTCAGAATGACCCCAAGAAGGAGGAATAGCCAAATTCAGTGCAAAGTGGACAGGTGATGGTGCTGAGGACTGAACCAAGGCCCATGCATGCCAAAGTTCAACTCTTATTGTGGCCTGCAGCCTCCAGGTCCACAAGTCCTCCATTCCTGTTCTTCAGAAGTCATGGCGCAGGCTGACTTCTTTTGTTTAGGCTGAGGGCAGAAAAGCAAAATGGCCCTGGCTTTGTTGACTATGACCTTCCTAAGGAAATACCCTCTAAGAGCTCTGTTGTAAGCAAACTTGCAGACACTGCAATGTCCTGGCATCACAGTCCTGCACTGAATCAGCACCCCTGAGCTTCAGTTCCCCTGGCTTATAAAATGGGTACACACAAGGCTGGACACAGTGGCATACAACTTTTTTCCCCTTCAGTACCAGAAACTGAGCCCAGGAGCACTCTAACACAGAGTTACATCCCTACCCCCCTTTGAGACACAATATCACTAAGTATCACTAAGTAGTAGAGGCTGGTCTCCAATCTGTGATCTTCCTGTGTCAGCCTCCCAAGTAGCTGGGATTAAAGGTGTACACCACCACACCTGACCCATCACCCCTGAAATTCTGAATTGATACCTCTACTTTTCTCAAAGAGCATATTGACAGACTGGTATTCAGTGGAACCCATTTTGGGAACCCTGGGCTAGAAGACTGAATTGCCCTTTGCATTGGCCAAGAAGGGGAACCGCCTAGATTTAACCTGCAAAAAAGAATGTGACTCAGCAGTAGGGAGTAGTGACCTGTGGCCTCTGGCTTCAGCACATACCCAGCTGACTACAAGAACAGGAGCTCTGAGGCCTGACCATTTCTCCTATCACAAGACTGTTTTAAATGGACAATCCTTGCTCTGGAGCTCCCAGCTGGTGGGTTTTTCAGAACAATCTCACAGAGAGAAGTACTTGCTAGCTAACTCTACATCCTTCCTCCTCAAGGGTGTCAGATCTGCATTGCAAACTGAAGATTCTCTCCAGTTTTTCTTTCACAGGTGTCACCCCAATAATCTTCCTGCACTCCTAATGCCATCCGAGAAGCATACCCTAATGCTCACTGCAAAAAAGAGGGACCACAGTCAGTGCTGTGTGATCTGGGATGGCCAGAGGAAGAGAAACTGTGTGGGTGACAGTCACCAAGGCAGGGGCCTGGGAGGATCTGGACATAGAGTTTTGTGGCAGTGTGAGCAGAAGGCTGTTTTCAACCAGCCCAGGCCTGCTTGCTCTGCAAATCTCACCTTCAACTCCGACTTCTTCTCTAAGGCCTTGGCAATGACCTTGGCCGCTTCTACACCCACCGTGTTGCCCTCCAAGCGCAGAGCCTCCAAGCCATCAAAGTCTTCAATTTCTTTAATCACATCTTTAGCTGCTCAGGACCAAAGAACAGTACTTTAGGTTTTTGGAGTCACAAACAGTTGGGGTAGGAGAGAGTTTGGTAACCACCTATCACTCATATACTCCAAGGGTTATGGTGCCCATACTCCATGCGCCAGACCCTGATATATAGAGGAGAATCAGACAGACTCAAAGCCTAGCAGGGGGCACAGCTATTCAAATAATTCCTCTGCAATGACTGCTAAAACAAGGCATGTACAAAAGGCTTAGAAGTCAAGGAAAAAGATCAACTAGCAGCTTGTAACAAGGACAACTCTGACAAATGAGAGTTATGGGGAGCATACCAGGTCAAACAGGGAGACCACTCCAAAAGGGAGCCCCAACTGATATCTGAGGACTAGCCAGGTCAGTGAGATGGGATGGCTGCTCAAGGTAATGCTTACATGGGGATGGAGATGCTAGGGTCCCAAGGAAAGAGCTAACTCACACTATATGCATGATGTCAGTGTATTGTCAGGGGTACTGTGCTGTCCACAAGTTCAGCCCTGAGGAGAGTCAGGAGCACAGACCAAACTTGGAAGGAAATGCACCAGAATGGGAAAGCAGAGTCAAGAGGTGTGGGGTCACAGGTGTACTTGCCTCTCTCCTGGTTTTCAACCCAAGCAGGGTTACAAGAAATTGAAAACCACCATTCCTCACATAACAGATTAGGGATGGACCCCACTCATCCCTGAATAATCAATCATCAGGAGACCTTCTCATAGGACTTCTCTTTCCAACCTCTACTATTCAGAGTAACAAGTTTGGTATGCTGGTTACTCTGCCTCATAGAGCACAAAGTACTTTCTTTGGTTCTTAAATGATTTCCTGGGGAGAGAAAAGGGCCTTGTTCACTAGCACCATGGCCTCCTCCCATCCTGGTTCACTTCCAGCCAATACAGAGTCCCCTCTGGGCTCACACTGAAGCCTCCAGGTTCCTCAGCACAACATACAAGGAAAGGCCTCTGCCCGCCTCCCTATGGGATTTTAATTTCCTTTCTCCCCAGCCCACCCACCCTCTAGGTCTCAGCTCTTGAGCCTAACTCATGTGTTCTCATTGCCAGCAGTGCCCTTTCTCCTTCAAATCATCTTTCAAGAACAATTCAAATGCCACATTATCCATGAATAAACTAAAAGTGACCCTCTCCCTGCCTTACCTTCCTAAGGCCCTTTGTTCACATCTCTCAGAATATGAACAAACTGTTGTCTGAGCACCACATTCCTACTCCAGGTTAGGAGTCCCTTACAGGCTGGGTGCCCAGTGACCACAAGATAGGAGACACCATGTACAGACTGGTGGTAAAGTGGAAAAATCATCTATGCAGATTATCAGCCAAAGCTGAATTCTCAGCTCCACTACTTATAGTTTGCTCTTAGGCAAACTGTATTACCTCCTTGAGCCTCAGTTTTCCCAAAATGGAGATAAAGCCTATCTCAAAGGATTTTCTGGGAGAGTTGGGGATCAAACTCAGGGATTTGCACATGCTAGGGAACCACTCTACCATCGAACCACATCTTCGGCCCTCTCAAGGAATTTTGTAAAGATAAGCTGAGATACAATTTGTATGAAATTTAATACTCTAACCCTGTTCAATAAATGACATTTAATAGCAAATCCATGTTTACTGAATATCTACTCAGAAGCATAGAAACAAGGACTCAGTAAGACCTCTGTTAAAATTCTGGCTCTGGGGGTTGGGAATATAGCTCAGTTGGTAGAGTGCCTGCCTCGTATGCACAAGACCCTGGGCTCAATCCCCAGCACCCCCCACCACACACACACAAAATAATTCTGTGTCTGCTATTTACCAGATAAATGACCTTAAACAAGTTACTTAAATCTCCTTACTCTCTTTTCCTCATTTATAAAATATCAACATTGTCACCTCTTTCCCACAAGGATTATTCAAGGATCTCAAAGAGATGAAAGAATAGGAAGAAGCCCTGTGAATCTTGATGCACTATGGAGAGAATGGAATGTGCATCACCATGTTCCTAGCAACCCAAGGACTCACACAGCTCTGGCCCCAGGGAGGGAGCAAGGCTGCTTACACACCTTGACAACCAGGCAAGTCCAAACCAGTTTCTCTGGCTGAGCCTGAACCCCAAGAGGCCTCAAAAGTACTGTGAGATGCAAGCAGGGCATGGTGGCATACACCTGTAATTTCAGCAACTCAGGTGGCTGAGAAATAAGGATCTCAGGTTCAAGGACAGCCTCAGCAATTTACTAAGGCCCTATGCAACACAGCAAGACTCTGTCTCAACATAAAAAATAAGGGGCTAGGGATGTGGCTCAAGCGGCAGCGCGCTTGCCTGGCATGCGTGCGGCCCGGGTTCGATCCTCAGCACCACATACAAACAAAGATGTGTGTCCGCCGAGAACTAAAAAATAAATATTAAAAAAAAAAAAATTCTCTCTCTCTTTCTCCCTCTCTCTTTAAAAAAAAAATAAAATAATAAGGGGCTGGGGGGGTTCAGAGGTCACTCACTTGCCTGGCATTTTAAAAATTAAAAAAAATAAAAAAGGCTGGAGAATTGGAGATGTAGCTTAGTTGGTAAATGACCTTGGGCTCAATACCAGTACAAAAAAAGTAGCCAGGCACAGTGGTGCACACCTATAATCCCAGCAGCTCTGAAGGCTGAGGCAGGAAGAACACAGTTCAAAGCCAGCCTCAGCAATTGAGTGAGACCCTAAGCAACTCAGCAAGACCCTGTCTCTAAATGAAATATAAAAAAGGGCTGGGGATATGCCTCAGTGGGTAAACACCCCTGGGTTCAATCCCCAGTACCATCAAAAAAAATAATAATAAGTAAGAGGACTGGGAACCAGGCATAGTGGTGTATGCCTGTAATCCCGGTAGAGGCAGGCATGAGTTCAAAGCCAACCTCAAATCAACCACTCCACAAGGCCATAAGCAACTTAGCAAGATGATGTCTCTAAATAAAAAATATAAAGAGGGCTGGGGATGTGGCTCAGTGGTTATGCTCCCCTGGGTTCAATCCCTGGTACCAAAAACAATCAGACAGGTGTGGTGGTACATGCCTGTAAACCCAGCTCCTCAGGAGACTGAGGCAGGAAGATCATGAGTTCAAAGCCAACCCCAGTAAAATCAAGATGCTTAACAGTGAGACCCTGTCTCTATAAATAAAATACAAAATAGGGCCAGGAATGTGGCTTAGTGGTCGAGTGCCCCTGAGTTCAATCCCAGTATCCTCCCCCTCAAAATATAAGAGTTCAAAGCCAGCTCAACAATTTGGCGAGGCCCTAAGTAACTAAGTGAGATCTTGTCTCAAAGTAAAATATACCTATGTATGTATTTATGTATGTATTTATTTTTGGTACTGGGGATTGAACCCAGGGTACTTAACCACTGAGCCACATCCCCAGCTAGTTTTTATTTTTTTTTAATATTTATTTTTTAGTTATAGTTATTTTACTTATTATTATTATTTTTAATATTTATTTATTTATTTAGGTGTAGATGGACACAACACAATGCCTTTTATTTTTATGTGGTGCTGAGGATCTAACCCGGGTCCCGCCCATACTAGGCGAGCGCTCTACCACTGCCACAATCCCAGCCCTTATTATTATTTTTTAATGTGGTGCTGAGGATCGAATCCAGGGCCTCGCACATGCTAGATGAGTACTCTACCACTGAGCTACAACCCCAGCCCTTCAGCTAGTTTTTTTTATATTTTATTTTTGAGACAGGGTCTCACTAAGTTACAGCACAGCTTTAAATTCAGCTCTGATCCTAACTAGCTACAGGTCTTTAGGCAAGTCATTCAACCTTTATGGGCCTCTATTTTCTTATCTATGAAATAAGAAAAGTTTTGGTTTACAGGCTATGAGATGTGAATGGGATACACGTGAAGAAAGGTAGAGTTTGGGATTCTGCATCAAATACCATCTCTGGTGCTTACTAGCTAAGGACTTACAACACATCAATCTCTCAGTGCTTCCATTTCCACAAAATGAGAATAACACTACCTGTTTATTTATTTTAAAGAGAGAGTGAAAGAGGGAGAGAGAGAGACAGAGAATTTTAATATTTTATTTTTTAGTTATTGGTGGACACAACATCTTTGTTTTTTTTGTATGTGGTGCTGAGGATCGAACCTGGGCCGCACGCATGCCAGGCAAGCGCGCTACCACTTGAGCCACATCCCCAGCCCCTGTTTATTTATTTTTAAAAAAATTTTTTAGTTATAGATGGACACAATATCTTTTATTTATTTATATATTTTTACATGGTACTGATGATCAAATCCAGTGCCTCACATGTACAGGTAATCACTCTGCCATTGAGCCACAACCCCAGCCCTGAAATATATATATTTTGATACTAAAAATTGAACCTGGGGCCTCACACACGAGACAACTCTTCTAATGCTAAGCTACACCCCCATTCCTTTACATTTATTTTGAGACAGTCCTGCTAAGTTGCCCAGACTGACCTCAATCATCCTATCTCAGCCTCCAAGTCCCTGGGATTACAGGCCTGCGACATTGCCCCAGGGAGACTGTTTTTTAATGCAACCCACCAGGGCCTCAGCTGAGGAAGGTAGCAGATATTTCATGAATATGGGAGTGAATGAAGGTAGGGGTCGGAAGAGTACCAGAGCTAAAGTCAGAAATCAGAAGCTGTATCTTAGGACTAACTGTTCCCCTCATTATCATTCCTTCCTGAGATTGCCCATTGTGAACATACAGACCAGCAGGGATGTTTATGTGAACTCACAAGAAAAAAAATTTTTTTTTGGTAGCGCTGGGTATTGAACCCAGGTGTTACGCATATTAGGCAAGTCATCTACCAGTAAGCTACACCCCCACTCCTGGACAATTGATCTTTGAGACTCATTGTTAAAATAGGTCCAATGATAGGCACTCATAGAGCTGCCAAGACAAATACTGAAGATATATAGCTCAAAGAGCCTGACAATTATTAAGTGTACAATGCACTCACCATCTTCCGCTGTGTTCAGTTTGAGACTCTTGCCCTTGAAACTCAGCTGTCCCCCAGCCACCTGGGTTTTGGCCAGGGTCTCTGCCAGCTTGGCAATGTCTTCAGAGGCCATGCTGGCCACGATGGTGGGCTCCCCTGGAGATCTGCAAACTGAGGAGCAGAAGTTTTATTAAGAAAGGAGTCTCAAGCTGGGCATGGTGGCTCATGCCTGTAATCTCAGCAGCTCAGAAAGCTGAGACAGGAGGATCACGAGTTCAAAGCCAATCTCAGCAAAAATGAGGCACGAAGCAACTGAGACCCTGTCTCTAAATAAAATACAAAAATAGGGCTGGGAATGTGGCTCAGTGGTCAAGTGCCCCTGAGTTCAATCCTCAGTACCCACCCACCCCCAAAAAGAAATGAGTCTCAGCCGGGCAGTGGCATATATCTGCAATCCCAGCACCTTGGGAGACTGAGGCAAAGCCTCAGTTCAAAGCCAGCCTCAGCAACTCAGAGAGGCCCTAAGCAACTCAGTGAGACCCTGTTTCTAAATAAAATATATATATATTTAAAAAAAAAAAAGGGGGTTGGAGAGGCGGCTCAGTGGTCAAGCACCTGTGGCTTCATTCTCTGGTACCGAAAAAAATAAAGGAGTCTCCTGGGACCACTGATTACAGAGGAGGGTCTCAGGGTAGAACATCAGTCATCTCAGGAATTGGACCCTTTGCCCCTTGCCACAGATAACCCAAGAGCTAAACCACTGGGAGAAATGAAAATAGCATTAGAAAACGAATCATTCTAGAAAGGTGGAGGAAGTACCAAGAAAGCAAAAAGATCATGTTTAGCCTCTGAAGAACTATCCTGCTGCAAGTCTTCCTCTGCCAAACTGCCCTAGTAGGGACATTGCGAAAACCACGTGAACTGCCCATTTCCCCTGCCTTCGAGTGAATGGCAGTTAAGTCCCAGATCAATGGCTTCAAAGAATCTACCCCAAGCACACACCTGCCTGATCATCTTGGTGGCTCTCTGTTTGAAGGCCCCATTCATCAAACAGAACAAAGATGGCTAAGGGATCCAGGTCATCCATCCCAAGGACTGCCCTGCTGCCCACCCTGGCATGACTCTGGGGGTGGGGCACAGGGCTAAGCCCACTGCAAGTATGATATTAACCCTGGCCAGGATACTGGGCAAGCCATGGTAGCCCCTCATGGATTCCAAGGAGACCAGAAGTCTCTACATCATAAGAGCCATCATCACAATAGGCCAGTATATAGAAAACAAACTCAACCTCCAATACCAGATGTGTGTGGGTTGAGCCAAGCAATTCATCTATAGCAGACAGCACTGGGTGTCCTCTAATTTAATTCCAACACTTTCTACCTGCAGATGGTGTCAGATTCCACAGATTGACGGCTCAATCCCATAGACTGAACCCACTTCTGATTCTAATGTAAACCTCAAGTTGGTTTACCTGGGCATCTGACTTTTTTTTTAAAGAGAGAGAGAGAGAGAGAGAGAGAATTTTAATATTTATTTTTTAGTTATCGGCGGACACAACATCTTTGTTTGTATGTGGTGCTGAGGATCGAACCCGGGCTGCACGCATGCCAGGCGAGTGCACTACCGCTTGAGCCACATCCCCAGCCCTGACCTACTGACTTTAAAAGAGGATTCCCACAAACTCCTCCTTGGGCTCAGTTTGTTCCAGAAGTTCACAAAATTCAGGGAAACACTACTTACATTTACGGTTTATTATAAAAAACATAAACAAGCAGCCAGATGAAGAGCTATATAGAGCCAGGCACAGTGGTGCACACCTGTAATCCCAGTGGCTTGGGAGGTTGAGGCAAGAGGATCAAGAGTTCAAAGCCAGCCTCAGCAACTTAGCAAGGCACTAAGCAACTCAGTGAGATCCTATCTCTAAATAAAATACAAAATAGGGGCTGGGGTTGTGGCTCAGTGGTAGAGTGCTTGCCTAGTATGTGTGAGGCACTGGGTTTGATTCTCAGTACCACATATAAATAAATAAAGATCCATCAGTAATTTAAATAAATAAATAAATAGATAAAATACTAAATAGGGCTGGGGATGTGACTCAATTCTCAAGTCCCCCTGTGTTCGATACCCGGTAATATGGGAAAAGAGGCTTAAAGTGTCCATGTCTGCTCTGGCCCTGCCACCCTCCAAGAACCTATTCCACATGCTCAGCAATCCAGAAGCTCTCCAAACCCTGTTCTCCTGGGATTTTATGGAGGCTCCATTGTAGACATAATTGGTTAAATCACTGTCTATTGATGATCAGCTTAACCTTCAGCTCCACTTCCCTCCTCAGAGATTGGGTTGAATATCTCAATCCTCTAATGCTGCCTGGGTCTTTCTAATGACCAGGCCCCATTCTGAAGCTACTAGAGGTGACCAGCTAGTAGCCAATTCAATAGCATGCAAAAAGTCACATCACTTCAAGATTTTAGGAGTTGTATGCCAGAAAGCTGGACAATGACAAATTTATACACACACACACACACACACACACACTCCACAATATCACAACAGGGGCAGTTGTTTCTTCCAGCCTGGAGCCCAGCAGACTGGCAGAATGGACAATGAAGAAATGGCAGGCCACCCAAGACCAAGGAAGAGTGATATAAAGAAAAAAACTAGGAGGTGTTGCCTTGAAAGCATCTTCTCCCAATTTCCTTACCTTCAGACAGAGTTGCTGCTCTTGGTTTGATGCTGGTGATGGAATTCAGGACCCTGTACATACTAGGCAAGTGCTGTACTACTGAGCCACATCCCTAGCCCTCAGATTCAGTTATGATATCCCCTCATTCTCCTATGACCCTCAGGCTTCTTCTGGGCTCAAACAGTCAGGCTATCCCCTACCCCCATGGATTTTTCCTTATCAATAAGCATGAATTACTTTATGGGTAATGAATCTAGTATTCATAATGAAGCCAGATTTAAAGATAGGTAGTTAGTGCAGTTAGGTAAATCGGGTCTGGGTCTGCTATCGAGTAAAATCAATCGAAAATGAAGGCCATGTTGAGAATTGAACCCAGGAAAGCAGTGCAGCTCTTAGGGAATTGAAATGTTAATATTCCCAAGGCCCAGAGCCCATTGTAAAGAAATGCTAATGAAGCAGCTCCCCAGCAAACAGGGAGGTGCTAATCAAATATGGCCCCAGGCCTTTCCTGCCCAGATTACTCCACCAGCCCTTCTGCCCCTCACCTTTTGGGTCTTCCCACCTACATTCTATCACTTCAAGATAACAAAGGACAGAAATTCAGGAAAGCTGAAAGAGGACCTTAGCTATAAAGAGGATTCCACCTCTTGGGTCCCCCTCTTCCACAGGGGAATAGTCTTTTCTGCTGTCCTTAATAAAGCTTCTACTTTCCACTCTAAACTTGCCTCAGCGTGCTTCTCTGGTGTTATACTTCAGCAGTGGGGAAGCAAGGACTCGTCACCAGTAAACACCGCTAACAATTCGACAAAAATTTACGGTACTACTATGTACTGAACCCTGTTCCAGGTATAAGGAGTACAGCAGTAAATGAAACAAAAATCCTGCCTTCTTGAAACATATATTTTACACAACATAGTATGTTTGATTAAAACAAAGAGGAAATGAATAAGGTGTTTTTTTTCCTGAGTTGCAATTTAAAGTACAATAATTAGAGAAGGACTTTTGAGGGAATTACTATTTAATTCAAGACCTGAAGGATATTAAGAATTAGACCATGCAGACACCTGAGGAAAGAGCATTCCTCTGTAGGGAATAGAATACGCACAGGCGAATGGAGGAACTCAAGGAAGCCAGTGGAGTTGGAGCATAGAGCGGAAGAGAGAATGGACACAGGAGATGAGAAAAGATAATTAAAAAGAAATTCATCATAAAGGCCATTTTAAGAACTTTGGTTTTCAGCCAGGCACAGTGGTGCACACCTGTAATCTCAGAGGCTCAGGAGGCTGAGACAGGAGGATCTGGAGTTCAATGCCAGCCTCAGAAACTTCCAGGCGCTAAGCAACTCAGGGAGATGCTGTCTCTAAATAAAATACAAAACAGGGCTGGGAATTTGGCTCAGTGGTCAAGTGTCCCCGAGTTCAAATGCCCCCCCCACCAAAAAAAAAAAAAAGAACCGTGGCTTTCACTTTTGAGTGACTGATAAGAGGGTTCTAGCAGAGAAAAAACATGCTCTGACGTATAATTTGGCAGAATCACTATCTGCATAGGCCTGGCATTTAGAAGGTGCACAAGGAATAACCAGATGAAACGGGAAAAAAAAAAATTAACCTAAAAGCCAATCACCATCTGCAAATGTAAGATGGGACAATCTTAGGCTAGTTAAATGGTGGTGGTGGGTGCCCAGGGGGAAAGGACATAGAACTTCTCAAGGCTCAGTCCAGGAAGACGAAGACAGACAGACACACACACACACCCACACACACACACGCTATCCCCCATCCACTTTAAAGACTGAGAAACCAAAGCATAGATACTGGTGTGCCCAAGGTCAGCAAAGGGCCAACATAAGAGCAAAGACAAACGGTTAATACAGAAACGTCCCCTCCGCTCTAGGCTGCCGCGTGGAAGGCGTCCTTGGATGAACGTCCAGGGATCCGGACGAGTGTCGGCGGTGACTCACGCGGATCCCGGCAGCGGCGCCAGCCGGCCCCCAGCGGGCGTGGGCCGGCCGGGAGGAGGTGGCCCGGGAGCGACGCGCGAGGGCCCGCGGAACGTGACAGCGGCGGTGGACCCCACCCGGGATCCCTGGCGGACTCGCACCGCCTCCAGGTTAACACCCACGCTCCGGTGAGACGCCACTGCTGGCAGCCGCGGGCTNGAGAAGAGAGGGACCCTGGCCCTACCGTAAACAGGCGACGCAGCCGCGTGGGGCGACCCGAGCGCGCGCGTCCGCCCCGAGCGGCAGGGACGGATTTAGGGTCCGGGTCGGGTCCGGCCGGCTCGCCGCCCCCTGTCCAGCGGTCCGGACGCCCAGCCGCCTTCGGCTTGCGCCCCCGGGGCTTTTCGTCACTCGTGTCTCCTACACCACCTGCTCTCGGCACCGCGGCGGATGATGGCGGAGGAGGAGGATTTTGAAAGCCGGCAGTTTCTTTCCTTCGATTTGATTTGTTCGAGCCCGGGCTGGCCACCCCCGGCCCCGCGCGCGCGGCCCACCGGGTAGGGAAGTCCGTGTCCTTCCGCGCGGGCGCGGCGGGGCGCGGCTGGGCGCACGCCGCAAACTTCCAGTCCCATGGTGCACCGCGCCCGGGCGCGCCACGCTTCTCTTCGCCCGCCCTCCTGGCTTCTAGCCGAGACCGCAGGGCGGTGTTTAGCCGGAGCGCCCAGAGACTACGGTTCCCGGCGGGCCTTGCGGCCGCCTAGCCACACCCTTCCGAGGAGGTCTGCGTTCCCGCTTGCACAACTTTATTGACAACGGCTGCTGCTACCTGAGAGGTGATGCTTGTTCTCTTCAGCAAGAAATAGGGATCCGTTTCCGGAAGGAAAAGACTCCCTTTCTTTGATCCCATGAAATTGAAAGGACATTGAAGGCTTCTACATAAGTAGCTGCAAATTACTTGATAATGAAAAAGGGGCAATAGTAACTCGATGCTGGAGAAACCCTGCGGACACCGCCATAACCAAGTGGTCCGCGAGAACTCAACAGCAGGACAAACTGACATCCCTCGCAGCCTCCAGATGTAATCGACTGAGGACAGCAGGATCATCCACTCAGTAATGCATCAAATTAATCTGATGAGACGAGAAACCCAAGATGAGGGACATGCTTCGTAGTAACTGGTCTGTACCTGTTCTTTGTCTTCATGACAAAGAAAAACTGAAGAACTGTTGCTGATTAAAAGTGAAAAGTGAGCTGGGGTATAGCTCAAGGATAGAGCACTTGCCTAGCATGTGCAATACCCTAGGTTTGATCCCCAGCATCGCAGAATAAATAAATGAAATGTAAACTAAGCGCAATACGTGACCCTGGATATGAGTCTCCCTGGGGTGGGGGTTGCTATAAAGGAAAATATTGAGACAATTAACAAAATTTGACTGTATATCAGATGACAGTATTACCCTGCAGTAATCAGTGACATAGCCGAATGTCTACCTAACCCTAATCTTGCTTATTTTCGAGGGCTGTATGCCTGAAGGCCAGCAGTTTCTCTTCCTGTAGGCTCATGAACCTCATTGGATCTAAGATGGCTGCCAGAGTGACAGCCAGACACCCTCTAACTTCGTTATAATTTCATGTACATGTTAAACCACACACATGCCAGCACCATGACAGTTGACAATTACTAGGACAACAACCAATCGCAAAGAACCAGGAAAGGCTCAAAACAGAGCTGGTGCCTGAATTCCCAGGGAAAAAAATCTCTGCCCATTCCCAGAAAAGACATGAATATTTCTCCCCTTTGTTAGCCTATTCTTCTCCCTCATTTCTTTTACCCTATATCTATAACCTCCTAACCCCTAAGGAGTGGGAAGTTAATTTGAGAGGTTAGCTCCTGCTCCTATTCTTGGTCAATAATAATCATCTCCTGGGGCTGGGGATGTGGCTCAAGCAGTAGCATACTCTCCTGGCATGCGTGCAGCCTGGGTTCGATCCTCAGCACCACATACAAACAAAGATGTTGTGTCCACCGAAAACTAAAAAATAAAATGTTAAAAATTTAAAATCATCATCATCATCATCATCATCATCTCCTTCACTGCTCATTTAGTGCCTGAGATCTTGTTATTGGTTCCACAAAAATTCCCAGAAGGAAAGAAAACTCAGATGTTGGGGTCAAAAAATTCGTAATGATAATATTGTGTTGATGTTAAATTTATCTTGATTATGATACTGGCTGTATAAGTATGATGTAAAAAAATGGGGGAGTCCATTTTCATCACATGGGACTCCTAAAATCCTTGGGGGACACCCAGCCAGTGTCTGCTGCAGAACCAATTGCTTGCTTGATGTGTGGGAGAAAACCCCCACACATCTGGAGTCACAGAAGTATTTTGTGTTGATTCTTCAGTGAGCAAATGGGAAAAGCACTTTGTTTTTTCCTCTATATCTCAACAAGATTGCTCTTGTTTTTAGGCAGGGAAATGCTTATATAAGTAGGGGAATGAAGTCTGCATTTTACCCTCAAATAGCTAAGAAAACAATGTGTGCATATACATACATGGAGAGATGCACAAATGTAGTCAAATATTAAATAAATCTGGGTGAAGAATATATGGGAGTTCTTTGAACATTGCAACTTTTCTGTAGATTTGAATTGTTTAAAGTATAAAAATACAATAGCGGCCTGGGGATGTGGCTCAAGCGGTAGCACGCTCGCCTGGCATCGCCTGGCATCGCCTGGCAGCCTAGGTTCGATCCTCAGCACCACATACAAACAAAGATGTTGTGTCCACTGAAAACTAAAAAATAAATATTAAAAAATTCTCTCTCCTCTCTCTCTCTCTCTCTCTCTAAAAAGAAAAAAAAAATGTAATAGCTTTTCTTCTGTTTAGTTTTATTTTTTGAGGGTGCTGGGGATCTAACCTAGGGCTTTACTCATGCTAGTTACGCACTCTATCATTGAGTCACACCCCAACCCCTCTTCTGTTTTAATAAAGTACTTTGTTTATTTGGCATTGGGGATTGAACCCAGGACACTTTACATTCCAGCCCTCATTTTTTATTTTGAGTCATGGTCTCGCTAAGATACTGAGGCTGGCCTCAAACCCAAATATTCTGGCCTCATACTGAGTTGCTGGGATTACCGGTGTGTGCCAAACATGCCTGATTACAAAACACTTTTTAACCATTATATAAATAACATGTATTAACTATAAAGGGTCCAACCCATATAAAACAGGATAAAGATAAGTAAACACGGCCCTGAACTCTGGCTCCCAGAGTTAGTCGCTATCAACATATGCAGTCTTCTTTCCACAGTTACCTCTTACAACTCAGCCCACATTTGCCATTGCTTTACCTGCAACTCAGAGTTAAATAGGCATGGGCCAGATACTTTCATGCACAGCTAACTGAATATTTACAACCAGAAAAGAAGTGGCATCATAACCACCCCTCCCTCCCGCACAGAGAGGAGAAAGGAGCTCCACAGGAAATGTAACCTTCCTATTCACACAACTTCTGAGAAGTGGGTCCTTTCCCCACCTTCCTTCTTTCTGCCTTCAAGGCCCATATCCAATGACACCTCATACAAGGCCTTTGGTCATTGCTCTAGTAGAAATGAGTCACCCTTCCTCAGGTGTCCACAGTAAGCTGCAAACCCCACAACACTTGATCTGTATCCCTGAGGGGTTTTTCCATCAAAATTAGTATTTCTTTCTTTCTTTCTTTTTTTTTTTTTTTTTTTTTTGGTACCAGGGATTTAGGGATTGAGAGTATCCAAAGGCACTTAACTACTGAGCCCACATCCCCAGTCCTTTTTATTTTTTCTTTAGAGACGGGGTCTTGCTAAGTTGCTTAGGGCCTCGCTAAGTTGCTGAGGCTGGCTTTGAACTCATGATCGTCCTGCCTCAGTCTCCTGATTATAGGGGAGCATCACTGCACCTGCCCAGAATTACTATTCTTTTTTTTTTTTTTTAATATTTATTTTTTAGTTTTCGGCGGACACAACATCTTTGTTTGTATGTGGTGCTGAGGATCGAACCCGGGCCACACGCATGCCAGGCGAGCGCGCTACCGCTTGAACCACATCCCCAGCCCCCAGAATTACTATTCTTGATGGCTCCCTCCCCAGCCAGGAAGGGTCTCTAGGGCAGGTACTTTATCTTTCCTTGCTTGTCATAGGTGCTTCAAGTTCCCTCATTTTTTAATGTCACCCTCACTAACTGAATATTTACAACCAGAAAGGAAGTGGGCATCATAACCACCCCTCCTTCACACACAGAGAGGAGAAACTGGAGCTCCACAGGAACTGTAACCTCCCTATTCACACAACTGCTGAGAGGTGGGTCCTCTCCCCACCTCACTGTGGAGAATTTGAATTCTAGTAATGGTCACTGATGTTTGCTTAAAATTAATCATCACCTGAGAAGGCTGAGATGCTTTGAAGTGAGCCTGATGCTATTCTTGTGCTGCTTCCAGCTAGGACCTGTCAGATCTGTCTGGATTTTCCTTGGGGATGATCCGCAGGCACCCTTTTCCAGTGTTCATCCTTCTCCTTTTTCTTCTTCTTCCTGGGGATTGAGCCCAAAGGGAGCTTAATCATTGGGCTACATCCCAGCCCATTTTATTTTTTATTTTGAGAAAGTTCTCATTTAGTTGCTGAAGGTCTTGCCAAATTGCTGAGACTGGCCTCCAACTTTCAATGCTCCTGCCTCAGCCTCCCAAGTCACTAGGATTACAGGAATGTGCCACCACACTCAACCCAGTATTATTTCTTAAGACTCCACTGAGTCCTGAGAATGAGACTTCCCAAAGGGAAGAGGAAGGTGGATGACGCAGGACATTTTAGAAGATCCTTCCTTTCCTCATCCAGCTAATGGATCATGGGATTTGCAGAACTGGAAGGGACACTTGTCATCTCTCTCTCTCTCTCTCTCTCTCTCTCTCTCTCTCTTTCCTGCCCTTTCTCCAGCTTGCTTTCTTCCCAGTTCTCATCTGAGAGCTAGTCTGCCTTACCCAGAAGGGGAATCAGCCTTTGACTGAAGGATAGAGCATCCCAGGCCTCCCCTTTCCTCATTTCAACAGATGAAGAGCTGGGGCCCAGAGGGTCCAATGACCTGCCCAAATTACACAGTGATTTAGACAAGAGACAGTAGAAGCCAGGTCTCTGGGGCCTTTTAAACACACACATGCACACAAAGCAAGTCACCCTGTGAGTGTGAGCAGAGTATGGAAAGGACTGGTGAGGGTATGGTTTCCACGCCTTTTTCCCTTGTGAGGCTTTTACCCTTATTTTATTTTATTTGTTTATTTTTTAAATGTTTTGGAGAGAAAAGCAGGCTGCCTTTGATTAATCTGGTTTACTTATGAGTGTTTTAAATTACTTATGAATGTTTTAAATTCCATTCTGGTGCCTGAAAGCAAACTTAATTGCCAATTGTAAATGGAATAAATAACAATATTTATCTTGGTTTCCTGAAAAACTACCAAGGCTGTAGACTTGCCATTTAGTCAGATCAAAAACAAATGGCTGAAATATGCCAGACACGTGAGGAATGTGGGAAGACATTCCCAAGACCCAACCAGAGAGATGGATCTGCAGGGGAGGCAGGGGAATCTCCTCCAGGGTCACCTCCTTTCCTCTCAGAGGAGGCGGTGGCAACAACATCTGTGAAAGGCGCTCAAACCACATACACTCACTTCAGGCCCAGGACTCCTGATTAGAAAACAGTATTTTTTAACCTTAATGAATAACCATAATTAATTCATTCACTCCACAAAGAGTTACCAAAACATCTACATTCCAACAGGCACTGTGCCAGCTCTTTTGTTTTTTTAAACAATACCTTTATTTTTAATTTTTTTATGTGGTGCTGAGGATTGAACCTAGTACCTCACACATGGTAGGCAAGTACCTGCTGTGCCAGCTCTTGAGAATCCAATCATGACACAGAGAGAAAGAGATGGTATCAGGAAGGCATGGTGATACACACCTGTAATTCCAGCTACTTGGGAGGCTGAGGCAGGAGGAACACAGTTCAGCTGGTCAACTTAGTGAGACCCTGTCTCTATATAAAATTTAAAAGAAAAAGGCTGGGGATGCGGCTTAGTGGCAGAGTGCTTGCCTTGCATATCCACAGCCATGGGTTTGAACTCCAGTACCACCAAAAATTTTTTTTAAAAAATGACTGATATTCATTTTTTAAATTAACATAAATTTTAAACAGCATAAAGGAGAAAATTAAAAATTACCTATGGGAGCCTGGAGTGTGGCTCAGTGGCATAGCGCTTGCCTAGCATGTGCTAGGCACTGGCTTTGATTCTCAATACCACATAAAAAAATAAATAAATAAGTTGCTGGGCGTACATGGCTATTCTTTTGATACCCCATTTTAATCCCAGCAGTTTGGGAGGCTGAGACAGGAGAATTGCGAGTTCAAAGCCAGCCTCAGCAACTGCAATGCAGTAAGTAACTCAGTAAGACCCTGTCTCTAATAAAATACAAAACAGGGCTGGGGATGTGGCTCAGTGATCAAGTACTCCTGAGTTCAATTCCCAGTACCAACAAATAAATAAATAAGATATTGTTTCCATCTGCAGCTAAAAATATTTTTTAAAAATTACCTGTGGGTATTTTTTTTAATAACAAAAATGTTCTGTGGATGAATGACAGGAGAATAAATGGATGATAAATGAATAGATAGAAGAATATGTAATAAAGCAAATAGAGCGAAATGTTAACAGTGGTAAATAATCCAGAACATGTGGTGCGTCACTGTGCAGTGCTTTTGACTTGCTGTGTGTTTGAATATTTTCATAATAACACATTGAGGACAAATGAGATCATGTTTTATTGCCTACATTTCTTCCTTTGTATTGCAGTTGTCCATGACCAACCTCTTACACCCTTGAGGCTCATGGATTTTCCTCCTCTCTTTTTTTTTTATGTCACCCTCATGTTTGAGAATCTGAATTTTATGGATTGGGTCCCAGAAAATAATTTATTTTTAAAATAATAATCACATGGGGCTGGGGTGGTGGCTCAGTGATAGAGCACTTGCCTGGCATGTTTGAGGCCCTGGGTTTGATCCTCAGCACCACATATAAATAAATAAAATAATAAAGGTATCGTGTCCATCTACAACTAAAAAAATTTTTTAATTGTTATAAAAAATTAATAATAATCACATGTATATCAATGCTTTGCATGTAATAGCTCACTGAATCTTTGTAGGGACCCCATATTAGTCAGGATTCTCCAGAGAAACAGAAACAATGGGATAGGTAGACAAGTTTGTGTAAGGAATGGGTTCACAAGACCTTATCTTTTTTTTTGTAATTGTAGATGGACAGCCTGACTTTATTTTATTTATTTATTTTATTTTTTATGCCATGCTAAGGATTGAACGCAGTGCCTCACACATGCTAGGCAAGTGCTCTATCTCTGAATTGCACTCCCAGCCTCCTGACAAATCCTAAAATCTACATGCAGCAAGCTGAAGAACTCAAGAGAGCTAATGGTTTTCCTCCAGACTGAAGGTGAGTAAACTCAAAGAAGAGTTAATGTTACACTTTGAGTCCAAAGGCAGGAAAAAAATATAACCAGCTCAAAGAAAAGAGGAGGAATTCCTTCTTATTCAGGGGAAAGCCAGCATTTTGTTCTATTCAGACCTCCCACTGACTGACTGGATGAAGTCCACCCACTTTACAGAGGGCAATCAACTTTACTCAGTCTACCAATTTAAATGTTATACTCATCCAAAAAACACCCTCATGGAATTACCCAGAATAATGTTTTCTTGTTTGTTTGTTTGGTTTTGGAACCAGGGATTGAACTCAGGGGTACTCAACTACTGAGCCACATCCCAGCCCTATTTTGTGTTTTTTATTTAGAGACAGGGTCTCACTGAGTTGCTTAATGCCTTGCAGTTGCTGAGGCTGGCTTTGAATTCATTATCTTCCCATCTCAGCCTCCCAAGCTGCTGGGATTACAGGCATGCACCACCTCACCCAGCCCCAGAATAATGTTTGCCATTATTTGTTAAGTGGCACCCCATAGCCCAGTCAAGTTGACATTTAATATTACCATCACATGATCCTATGGGATGAGGACAGTTATATCAACAACAGCACACACACATACACTCAGTCTATAGTAAACTGCAACCATCTGGGTTTGTGGAAATACATTCTATAATACCTGCATGATGACAAAATCACCCAGCAATACATTTCTCAGAATGTATCCTCATGATGAGGCAATACGTGGCTGTTCTGATGTTACCCCATTTTAGTTCAGGCTGCTGTAACAAATGCCATAATCTGGGAGCTTGAAACAGCATAAACCTATTTCTCATGGATCTGGAGGCTGGAATTCCAAGATTGGGATGACAGCATGGTCAGGTTCTGCTTGGAAAGGGTTACCTTCCTCATTTACAGATGGCTATTTTCTTGCTGTATATGCTCCTGGCAAAAAGAGAGAGCTAGAGATCATCTCTCTGGTGTTTCTTCTTCTTCTTTAATATTTATCTTTGTTTTAGGTGGACACAATCTCTTTATTTTATATTTATGTGGTGCTGAGGATCAAATCCAGTGCCTCATGCATGCTAGGCGAGCACTCTACCACTGAGCCATAACCCCAACCCTCTCTGGTGTTTCTTCTTAAAAAGACACTAATCCCATTCATGAAGGCTCTGCCCTCATGACCTAATTATCTCTCAAAGGTCCCATCTCCTAATATCATCACATTGGGATAAGGGTTTTAACATTTAGATTTGGGGGGATACATTCAGTCCACAGCACCCCAAATTTACACATGAGAGAAAAGGAACCTAAGCCTAAAATGCTGCATACATCTTCAGGGCCCTTCCCTAAACCTCAAGTTAAGATACCTTGCTGCAGGTACCGAAGGTGCTCACAGAAGAAGGGACACATGAATGATACACCTGTCAGTTTCTTCAGATCAGGAGCATGAGCCTCGGATTCCCATTCTCCAGCAACCCACTCCAATGACAAGTCCTTGGGGATAACTAGTGACAAATCCAGATCTAAGATGTCCACATTATGGTACAATGGTCCTGCCTTACATGTGAAAGGTCTGGGACTGAATCCCACCTCTGCCTCTTAGATGCATGATCTTGACCAGGCCACTTAACTGCTTTATGTCTGTTGCTCACCTGAAAACAATTCCTGCCTACAGGCTTTTGAGAAGGTAAGAGAATCAACATATGCAAAGTCTTTGGCTCATAATAAACTGGTGGTGGCTGCTACTGACACTTCAGCTTTAATGTATGACACAGAGCCTTGCAGTCCAACATCAGAACTTTCTAGAAAATAACCTGTTGAGAGCCACAGCCGAGTCAGGATGGTGCCTGGCATTGCCAGAAGGAGTGGTTGAGAGGTGACGCCAGCGAGCCATTAAGATGATGATAATTAAGTTAAGCTGTGTATATTTGCTGTGACTGGATGATGATGGATTGAAACAGGCTGTGTATTCAGTTGTATATAGACCCCTGCTGTCCGGCAATAGGGCGGCTCCTGCTGCCTTGTCGCCCGCTACTTTCGAGTTCTCGCAGAGTTCTGGTTGAGTTCCCGCGGAGCCCAGTGGAGGGGGAGAGTTCCTGGGGAGTATGCACGGAGGGCCGTGAGAGTTCGGGCAATAAAGGAGTTCCTGTTTGCACCTACAAGTGCCTCATGGCGGCTGGGTTATTTTGTGCCCAGCCAGACTGCGGCAATAACCTACCGTTGCCAGGCCTTCCTCTCCAAAGCACCTCCATCTTTGACTGGGGTCTTGTAATAAAGGTCCCCTTTACCATCTTTGGCAGTCAGAACAGTTTAACAAATTGATGCTACACTGAAGAAATGAGGGGCTGGCATTCAGCTGAATCTCCCTTAAATGATGGACATTCCTCTTTTAAGGATATGTGGTATTTCACCAGGAGCATGGGACTGAAGAATCTCCACATTTTTACCAGCTAATTCATTTGGGGTAAGATGTGGCAATCCAACTGGCTTCAGCATTTTCATCTATAAAATGAGAGTGCTTATAACAATGGTGGCTGATGTGATAGGCTGTCAAGAGTGTTCCACTGCAAATTTACACAGAGGGTGTGGAACTGACATCTACCTGGCCCTTACTGTGGACTAGTAATTGTATTACATACTTACCAGGCACTATTTCATTGTAACCAATCTTGAACAGCAAATTCTTGAAACAAACTTTATATTGATTCAGTGTTCTTATTCTTGTTTTACAAATGAGGAAATTGATACTGAAGGATTGCCTGGGGTCACCCAGCCGGCAAGTCACAGAGCTAGGGACTTGGTCTTCTTAATGGCACCTCGTTGACACCCTTACCACATTACCCAGCCACTCAAAGTCACCAGGCTTAGCTTGTCACTGCCTTTAGCCCATGATCCTTAATCTATCCCAGGTGGCACATGAACAGCAGTGATTTCTGAGGCCACTGCTTTTGTTTATGAGTATGTTCTCTTCCTGCTAGAGCCTCTTTTTGATTGTTAATCTCAGTGGTGAGGAGGAAGAAGGAGGTCACAGGGGAAAGAGTTTAAGAACTTCTAAAGGTGTGGTGCATTTTCTTCTCCAAGTCTCTCTTAAAGCAGAGGTGGTAGGAAGTGTCAGAGGCCATGCAAAGTACAGAGACTCTAGAGTCACAACTGTCACCTTGGACAAGCCATTTAATCTCTGAGTTTCAGTTGCCCATCTGTAAAATAGGTGTGTTAAAACCAATGTTCCAGGATTCTTGTGAGAATTAAATAAGTCAACACAGCCTCATGTTCATGACCATCCTAGCATCTACCACTCCGTGTATTTAAATTTTATAATATGTCTCCCTGGGCTGGTAAATTTTATAATATGTCTCCCTGGGCTGGGAACGTAGTCCAGTGGTAAAGTACTTGCCCAGAGTGCATGAGAGGCCCTGGGTTCAATCTCCTGTACAGTCTAAATAAATAAAGAAAGAAACAAACAAATAAATTTTTAAAAATGTGTCCCACCATTGTATCCCTAGTTCCTCAGATCATGTCTGGCACAAATGTTGGTGGAAGAGATAACAGTTGTAAAGATAAAATCTGTGAGGCTCACAGCTGATCTGTAATAAATTAACATACACATAAACACTTGTGTGCATAAAATGAAGAAGTGGAAAGAGGAAGATTTGAGAGAACTCTCACCAGGATGTAGTTCCTACAGAAATTGACAGGGCCAGTAGTGGTTGTGTGGGATGAACTCTTATTTGGAATCAGAAACTCTGGATTCAAATCCCGCCTGACCATTACAGCTCTGAGGCAGTGCCTTGGGTGCTTATAGCTGATCTGATCTGACTGACTGGTCTGTCTGCTTCATCTCCCCCTACCTAGTGGGTCCTTTAAGTGGGCTCAAATCCCTCCTGGAAAGATTCCTGACAAGATGCTCTCCTTGGCCAAATTCTACTTAAGAAGCTTCCCTGAACTTTCCAGCTTGGCCTAGACTTTTGGACTCCGGTGTTTATCTCTGCATTGTCCAATTTTAGCAAGAATCCTGCCAAGTTAGTTTAGCTGATCATTCATCCTCCACGTCTGATCATTATCAATATCTAATCAGGTTCCTCCTCCACCACTATTCCCCCAGGTAATGTTGGATCACCCTGGTCTACCTTCATCAAGAATCCTGTTAAGTGGGTTTAGACAGAAACATCCCTTACTCTTCATGCTTCCTCTTAATAGTTTTCTATCTATTGACCCTCATCGTGCTCCTTCCCAGTTGCCCTTGCTGTGACAGGGGTTTAGCCCAGTTATCTCTCCGCCATTGCAAGAGCCCTTTGCAGTGGTCCTTACACCCACCAGGAGGGCCCCCTTTGAATATAATCTGCCTGTCCTTCTTTAACAAGTGTCATTCATCCCCTCCCCCGCCCCCCTTTAACTTCCTGTGCATAAAACCCTAGCCAAATGAGATTCTGCTCGCTCTCTTAGTCCCGGTCCTCATCCAGATAGCACAGGCAATCAGGGTCTTGGGGAACTATCCATGAAAGCACCTGGGAATCCGGGGCTTTTTACTCACATAGGGAAAGGTGGAGGCTCTGGATTTGTCCAGCATCAGCTCAGAAATGCAGAACTGCCCAAAGAAAACCCCCCAAATGGAAGGGAGCGTTTAAAGAAAATAAAGGTGAATTCCAGGCATGAGCTTTACACGGGGGAGGGAGGCTCCCCACTCCCCACCCCTTTCTCCCAAGGTGCGCAGCCCGCGCCGCCCACCCCGGGCGCTACCAGGCGAGGAGCCGAGGAGCCGCGCTCTCTAGGACCCGAGAGGAAGAGCTGCAGGGAGACGGTGCCTCCAGTGGGTGCTGCCGCGAGCGGCCGGCCGAGGGGGCTGGAAATGAAAGTAAAGCGCTCCGGAGCCACATGGACGGAGCCTGTCTCTTATAC
>NW_025999962.1:6296369-6300748 GCF_001458135.2 Marmota marmota marmota | reverse complement strand
TTTTTTTTTTTTTTTTTTTTTTAGAGAGAGAGAGAATTTTAATAATTATTTTCCAGTTTTCAGCGGACACAACATCTTTGTTTGTATGTGGTGCTGAGGATGGAACCCAGGCTGCACTCACTCCAGGCGAGTGCGCTACCGCTTTGAGCCACATCCCCAGCCCCAAACCTGGCAGCTTTGAGACCAGAGGGCGCCTTGAGTTGGGAAGGAGAAACCTGTCTCCAGAAAAGATGAGATTTGAGGGTAGGAGAGGGGTTTTGTGATACATGAGCTGGGATGGGGTTTGTGCTGCAAGTACCGAGCTGTTGGGTTTTTGCTTAGGTTAGACAGTTCACAATTTGGTTTGTTGAATTATTTAGAGGCTAAGAAGTTGCTGGTCTCTTGAGTCTTAGGTATACAAAAATTGAGGTATCAGTAGTTTTGGGTTTGAGAAACTGAAAATAATTTTTTAAATGGCACTTTTTAGTTTGTAACAAAAGGGCTTTCACATGTTAGCTTACCTGTCCTCTGTAGAAATTATATCTGATAGACATTTTTTTTTAAGAGAGAGAGAATTTTAATATTTATTTTTTAGTTTTCTGCAGACACAACATCTTTGTTTGTATGCGGTGCTGAGGATCGAACCCGCGCCACACGCATGCCAGGAGAGCGCGCTACCGCTTGAGCCACATCCCCAGACCCCTGAAAGACATTTTAAAAAAAATTTTTTTAGTGGTAGATGGACACAAGACCTTTATTTTATTTATTTATTTATTTTTATGTGATGCTGAGGATCAAACCTAGTGCCTCACACATGCTAGCCAAGTGCTCTACCGCTGAGGCACAACCCCAGCCTCTGATAGACATTTTTTCAATCTTCCTTTTCCAGAAGAGAAACCTGAGTCTTAGATAATAGGGTGTCCTGCTTCCTAATTAGTTTTCTGACTCAGACCTTTGCCCAGAGTCCCGGGCTACCAAGCAAGTGCCTCTGGTGAGCTGCTGGGGGTCAGGTGTGGGGTTGAGCCATTTATAGTCTGGCTGGAAAGTGAGCCAATGAGAGAACCAAAAAGTGTTTAACTCTGGGGTCAGTGCACTGGGAGTAGAGAGAAGAGAGCTCAGGTTAACCTGAAAAAGTTAGGGAAGGCTTCCTGTAGGAAGCTGAATTTGAGTGTGAAAGAATGGGGAGGTTTGGCCAAGGAGAAGAGCAAGGCAAGTCCTGAATTATTCCTGTGCAGCAAAGTTGATTTACATTCTAATTCTTACTGTAGTTTCAGAAGGGGTGGGCATTTTTATCTCCAGTCATTGAAGAAATTGAGGAACATAGAATTTGTGTGCCATCTTAAGGTCACTCTGCCAAATTTGAACACAGGCCCTCATGACTCTTGCATGTACTCCTGTCCTCTATAGCCACCTTCATCTCAAAACAGAGATAAGAACAGGAACTGGGATGATCTGAACTGCTAAATGCAACAGGGCTCATGCTAAAAGATCAGCAGGTTCCCAAGGCCAGGGAATTCTACTGAACTAACTGTGTATCCCAGGCCCCTCAGAGCTGCCCAGCACAGAGGGCAGAAGAGGGTAGAAGGAGGACAGCCCTGAGTGTGGAAGTTCCTTAGTACCTGCTGGAGACTGGCTTGGACCCTGGAGGAGCCCTGGATGATTTACCCAAGCCTTCCGAGGACAGGAGCTGGGTCTGATTCACCCTCTGCCTCCAGTCCCAGTGGACATGCCAGGAGGACAAATCTAACCATTCTGTTGTCCAATTGAATTATATCCCAGTGTGGAGGAAGGTTTATTTTGCCTGGGGTTGAAGGTCTTCCTAGAAGAAGTGCCATTTGAACATTTGAAAGATAGGAATGAGGAAGGCCAGAGAAGGAGCATTCTAAGTAGAGACAGATGGACAAAGGCAGAGAAAAGGCCTGTGCAAAGAAGACACAGGCCACCTGGTACAGCCACAGTATAGGAAGAAGAGGGGAGTTGCAGTTCAGGTCAGGCTCTGCTACTGAAGTCCCTTTGGTTCTCTGAGCCTTTCTGTTCTGAAAATGAGCCCTGAGATTTGTTGATGTTTGATGGTAACCCATGCCTGGAGATGGGAACAAGAAAACCAAATGAAGAGCCAGACACAGTGGCACATGCCTATAATCCCAGCAGCTTGGGAGGCTGAGGTAGGAGGATCGTGAGTTCAAAGCCAGCCTCAGTAACAGCGAGACACTAAGCAACTCAGTGAGACCCTGTCTCTAAATCAAATACAAAATAGGGCTGGGGATGTGGCTCAGGGGTCGAGTACCCCTGAGTTCAATCTGCAGTACCGACTCCACCCCCCAAAAAAGAAAATCAAATGAAAGGAGCTAGAGGAATTTTACATTTTTTAATGAATCTAACAAATATTGGTCTAGCAATTCTCTACTGAGTAGGCCCAATTGTGAGTCCTAGATTAGTTTACTTAATCCTCATAACAGCCCTGTAGGTAGGCCCTATAATTATCCCCATTTTACTGATAAAGAAACTAAAGCACAGAGAGGTTAGATGACATTGCATAAGGAACAGAGAAGTGAAGCCGACCCAGGCAGCCTGGCTTTGGAGTTGGCTCCATGCAGGGCTAAGAAGGAAGAGGGGAGATGATAGGACCCGTGATGCAGGCCCAAGCATGGTTCAGACAGCAGAAGGTGGAGGTGTCCTCAGGAGGCTGGCTTCTGTGCAGCAGGAGGCCCAGCCTGGGCTGATGAAGTGACTACAGTGTCAGCTCCCTGGGGCCTCCACGGAAGCCAGCTCCTTTCATCACACTTAATGGTCCATAGAAAACGGGCTCCTTTTCCTTCCTCTGTCATCACCAGCCACAGGACTCCTTGCCGCCTTATTTATTTCCCCTGGTGAGTCTGTTTCTTTGCAAGCACCATGATGGCTTCTGCAGGTGTGCACTAGCACTGTTTCCCCAGCAAGCCGTGGGGGCCTGCAGGGAAGGAGGGATGCAGTGTTGCTGCCTCACTCCAGAACCATCTAGTTGACTTCAGTTCAGCGTCAACTCCTGAGCCCCCAATGGGAGGCTGAGACATGATGGCAGCAATGACAGCAGCCACCATGACATTTAATGCCACCCTGTGCCAGCACAGTGCTTGGCACTTTCTTTGCTATCTCTTATTGAATCTGTTTCAAAACTCTTTGAGGCAGGAACAGTTATTATCAACCTCATTCTGAAGATGAGGAGAATGAGGTTCAGAGAGATTAAGGAACACACCCAAGGTCACACAGCTGTGGTAGAGCAGGGAGTTGGTTTAAGGTCTTACCAGCCATGCAGGAGTGATGCTAGCAAGTTACTTGTAGTCTCCACCAATCTGTTTTCCTCCCTCCCTCCTTCCCTCTCTACTTCTCTCTCTGTTTCTCTCTTTCTGGTATTGGGGATTGAACCCAGGATCTCACACATGCTAGCTAAGTGCGCTACCTCTGAGCTATGTCAGTAGCGCAGCCTGCTCTTTTCTTATCTGTCTGGAAATCCTTATTATTAGTAGCAGTGGTGGCAGTAGTAGTAGTAGTAGTAGTAGTACTTGTGACTGAACCTAGGGATGCTTTACCACTGAGCTACATCCCAGACCTTTTTGTTGTTGTTGTTTTAATTGGTTGTAGATGACAGTAGAATGCATTTTGACTCATTCTACACATATAAGCACAACTTCTCAATCCTCTGGCTATACAGGGTACAGAGTCACTCCAGTAGTATAATCATACATGTATGTAGGGTAATAATACTCTATATACATGTCTCATTCTACCATCCTTCCCATCCCCACACCCCACCCTTCCCCTCACTCCCCTCCATCCCCAGACTTTTTAATTTTTTTTTTTTTTTTTGTGATGCTGGGGATTGAACCCAGGGCCTTGTCCTTGCAAGGCAGGCACTCAACCAACTGAGCTATAAATATTTATATATACATGTACATACACACACACACACACACACACACATATATATATATATATACATGTAATTCAGGGGTACTCAACCACTGAGCCACATCCCCAGCCGTATTTTGTATTTTATTTAGAGATAGTGTTTCACTGAGTAGATTAGTGCCTGGTTTTTGCTGAGGCTGGCTTTGAACTCTTGATCCCCCTGCCTCAGCCTCCCAAGCCCCTGGGATTACAGGCTTGCACCACCACCAGGCCCAGCAGTAGGGTTATTTTTTAAATGTCTCAAATTAGCAACTCATCCTGTGGGTTGGGGAAGCTGGGGGTGGTGAGAGCCTGGGAGATGGGGGTTTGGACCTTTCCTGTACAGGTGGCCCCAGGTTGTAGGGAGGGTGAGGCAAGATTGTCAAAGTAAAAACCCTTTATAACCAGATAACCACAGGAAGGAGGAGATTTTGCTTCGCTGCTGACTCTTAGTTTGATAGTGTGGCTGGGGG
>NW_025999962.1:6289537-6296350 GCF_001458135.2 Marmota marmota marmota | reverse complement strand
GGGGGGGGGAAGCCTGGGGCTGTTTCCTGAACTTTGGTTTCTGCCAAGCCAGCTGCAGAGAAAGCAACCTACAGGTTGCTGAGACCTTTGACATCTATTTAACATTCAGTCCTGAACCTGTGTTCCTGATGGAGCCTCTATTATAGGTGGCTTTGGGCCAGTCACTGTCCTGTCCAAGGCTGTTCTGCAGACAGTAGTAGGGTCATGACACCTACCTTTGAAGTTATAGGGTAGGGCTTTTGAATCTCAGACCCTTCTCAAACCACTGTGTTTAAATGTATAAAGTGAAATACACGGGATTACAAAGGAAACTGGTTCTCTTCAACTAAAGCTGAATGTTTTTATCAATTCACTAAAAAAGATTTACCAGTGAGTCTAATGCAACTACCATAATTTTGAAGATTCACTGAGTATGAACATTTCATTGTCTGCAGTAATTGAAATGTGATAAGAACAGACCCCAGTGGTGACAGTCACCCCTATAGCTGCAGTGTATTACTTATTGCCTATGTTCGTAACTGGAGGGAATGCTCCATATCAGATAGGGGCTAATAGATGTTTTCCTATCCAAGTTTCCAGCCCCTGCTTCCTCCATTGAGAATCCTTAGTATAGATGCTCCTTGATGCTTGCAGGTCACCTGCAGAAGTGAGGTAAGACTCCTTCCTGACCTCTGGAGCAGAGGATCCTGGGTAGTTAGACATCCTCATAAGTATCATAGGGAAGGGATAAATGCAGACCAGGGTTGCTGACTAGGGTCAAGGATGAGGAAATTAAGCCTTTCCTGCTCTGAGAGAGCCATCAAGAAGGGCCTGATGGGTCAAGAGCCATGCCAAGTATCTTTGGAGATATTGAAACCCCAGGCAGCATGTCTGCAGTCTTGATGGATGGCTGCTCTTTAATTAAACCTGGGCAGTGTGCACAGGAGAGGAGCACTGTTAGGTTGAGTGTGAGCCTCAGAGCCAACTGCCAGGGTGCAAGTACCAGCTCCAAAACTTGCTGTAATCCTGGCAGTAAGTTACTTCACCTCCTGTGCTTTGCTTTCCCCATCTACAAAATCAGTATATAATGGTTCTTTCTCTAATGGGATTTTGTGAGGATTAAATAATATTTAAAGCTCATAGGGCAATGTATGGTAGGAGAAAGTACCTGTCAGTGATGACTGGTATCAGTATCTTCACTCTTGTCCTAGGATTCCTGGGCTACCCCTCAGAATAGGTTCCTGAGCACTGTTTCTCTGGGCTACTCAACTCTGAATCAGAAACAGCTTTTGTTTCCAAAGAGCTTATAGTTTAGAGGGAGATGGAGACTTGGGCATTGTGATTTCCAATAGCTAGATCAAGAACATTGGTTGTGGTGAGCATAGGATGCTGTGTTTGGGTAGGGTATGGGAAGGAAGCCTTCCTGGCAGAAGTGACACCTCAGCTGAGCTTTGAAGAAGCACTGGGTGTGGAGGATTTCCCACACAGAACAGGAAGCCAGGTGGTTGCTGGAGTGTGACATTCCTGGTGAGGCCAGGCCTGCCCTGCCTTGTTGCAGTCAGCTGCACAAGAACTTGGACTTTGTCCTCCTACTAGTGGTAGTGGTCTCACTGAATGTTCTATTTGTTTCTCTCTCTCTCTCTCTCTCTCTTTTGGTACTGGGGATTGAACTCAGGGGCACTCAACCACTGAGACACATCCTCAGCCCTATTTTGTATTTTATTTAGAGACAGGGTCTCACTGAGTTGTTTGGCACCTCTCTTTTGCTGAGGCAGGCTTTGAACTTGTGATCCTCCTGTCTTAGCCTCCGGAGCTACTGGGATTACAGGAATGTGCTCCTGCAGTACATATGCGGTACCAGGGATTGAATTCAAGGCTATACAAGCACTTTGCCACTGAGCTACGTCCCAGCCCCCTAATGGTGACATCTTATATAGCTGTTGTACATTATTAAAACCAGAAAATTGGCTGTATATGGTGGTGCATGTGTATAATCCCAGCAAATCAGGAGTCGGAGGCAGGAGAATTACAAATTTGAGGCCAGCCTGGGCAATTTAGCAAGATCCTGTCTCAAAATAAAAAATTAAAAGGTCTGGGGGGGGCTGGGGTTATGGCTCAGCGGTAGAGCGCTCACCTCACATATGTGAGGCCCTGGGTTCAATCCTCAGCACCACATACAAATAAATAAATAAAATAAAGATATTGCATCCATCTATAACTAAAAAAAAAAAGAAATTAAATAAATAAATAAAAGGTCTGGGGCTACAGCTGTAGCTCAATGGTAAAGGGTTACTGTTTTAATTCCCAGCACCAGAGAGAGAGAGAGAGAGAGAGAGGTCTTGGTGCCTTACTGAAATAAAGAACTTATTTGGTCTTTACCTTTTTTTAGGAGCACATGCACGTGTGTGTATATGTGGAAGGATTTTGAGCAGGGGACCAACACTGGCATATTTGTTAGATGGTATCCCTGGCCCCTGAATGGCAGCAGATTGAAAGAGGCTTGTTGGAGGCTGTCAGCAAGAAAAATAAGGGCCTGTGAGCCATGATTGTGGAGTATAGGAGGGTCTCCAGAGTGGGGAAGAATTTAGGAAGTGAATGTGGAAGAAATTGGAGATTGACTGAGAATAGATAATGGACAGAGTGGGGGAATAATGGAGGAGGCAGAGGATGAGGGAAGATGCCTAGTTTAGTTTGGAATGTGTTTTGTGGGAGGAAGCCCAACCCAGCTAGGATGGGTACCAGGGAGGACTTTGTGGATGCAGAAGTGGGTCTTAAAGGATGAGTAAGAGTTGACTAGGTGTGTGTGGAGGAGGGCATTCCAGAGGCTGAGGGCCCAGGGTTAGGAAAAGCATGGAGATTATAGGTTGCCTGGGCATTGAACAGCCAGTCACGCTACCCAGGTGAGAGAGTTGGTCTGAAATACTGGGGAGGGGGTGAAGCTGGTGGAAGAAATGGATTTGTGAGTCATCAGCATGACTCAGGATATCATGAAATGCAGGAACTCATCTGGGGATAACACAGAGAACAGGATGGTTGTCCCTTAAATGGAAGCTTGGAGCTTCAGTCTTGAAACCTGGGCAGAGTGAGAAGAGCCCCATAGCAGAGACAGTGCAGGAACAGTCTGAGATGCGAGGAGGAGCCTGGAAGTGACAGGTGCAGCCAAGAGTCCAGGAAGAGAAGAGTATAAAACTGCCCTTATGCTGGGTCGACCAACAAGGAGGTCGAGGTCCCTGGGTTGCCGGGGGGAGCTTGGGAAGCACCATGCAGTGGAGCAGGAGTGAGGATGTGGAGACAGTGTAGTCAGCTCTTTCATGAAGTGCAAATCAAGAAGGTGAGGAACATCTACGCACTGTCCAAGAAGGGACCAGGGATAGGGGGAGGGAATTTGGGGGCATAGAATACCTGAGTGCAATGGCAGATGGAGGGATCTTGGAGCTGGGCCTGATTGCTTAATGGGAGAGAGTAAAGGTGAAGGCTATGTGCGTGGGCTCTGGGGCCAGGATGCCAGGATTTGAATCTCAGCTCCACCATGTATCATCTCGGTGACCTTGGGCAGGTCACCTAATTTCTCTGTGCCTGATTCTTCCTCTGCAAAATGGGAATGATAATAGTGTCTCAGAGGGCTGATGTAGAGCCTTGAGGAAGTTATTATGTGCAAATTGATGGTGCAGCCCTTGATACATGGTAACCACCCAGCAGTTGCTAATATTACTCATTTTTGTTGGTGTCAGGTTTTCTCATTTACTTTTGGTACTGGAGATTGAACCCAGGGGTGCTTTACCACTGAACTACATCCTCAGACCCCACCTTTTTTTTTTTTTTTTTTTTAATTTTGAGACAGGGTGTCCAAGTTGCTTAAGGCCTTGCTAAGTTGCTGAGGTTGTACTCAAACTTGCAATCTTCCTGTCTCAGCCTCCCATGACTCTGGAATTACAGGTGTGTGCCTCTGCACCTGGCCCTCATCTGTTTATGCAATATTCATTCTTATAAAGTGGATGGTTGGATGAGTTGGTATTCATTCACTCATTTTACCACCCTTGACTGGGCATTTGCTCTGTGCCAAGCACAGAGCCTTGAGATTTTGAAAAGGCTGGCACAGACCTTCCTAGCCTAATAAAGATCTGAGTCTCTATAATTTTGTCATTTTCAAATCTCTCCCCAGTGCAGAAACAAATATGTTCCCTTTCCGATTCCCAGGTCAGTGGTTTTGTTTTCCCTCTTTCTCAGGAAGAACAACCCATTGACTTTTTGGCAGACCCTGTACTGGGTTTAAAATCAAGCACTATGGCTACGGGTTCCAACTTGGTCCCTGCGCTCCTGTGTTGGCCTCTAGTCAGTTGTCTTCTTTTGTGTTTCAAACAAGAATAATACTTACTCTGTGGGAAAACTCAACCATGAGGAAGGAAGCAGAAACAAAGTATCCCGTGCCACAGCTCCTTGTGCAGATCCCAGAGAGAACCAGATAAACTGCTTTCAAACCTTTTGGTTTGTTTTGTTTTTTGATACCAGGGACTGAACCCAGGAGTGCTTACCCACTGAGCTACATCTCCAAACCTTTTTATATTTTTTAATTTTGAGACAAGGTCTTGCTGAATTACTTAGGGCCTTGGTAAGTTGATGAGGCTAACTTAGAACTCCTGATCCTCCTTCCTCAGCCTCCCAAACCGCTGGGATTACAGATGTGTGCCACCGTACCTGGCTCAAACTCAATCTGTAAACACACCATAATGTGAATATACAATATAAAATGTTCTGAAATCTGCTTGTGTTTTGCTGTCAGCCATGAATATAGGCATCACCATAAGCATACATATAGATTCAATAGCTACATTGTATTCCATGGTTGTGGTATGGGTATATTGCATTTTAATTAAGTTAATCCTTTACTGGTGGACATTAAGATTGCCTGTAGTGTTTCATTTGCTCTTAAAAGTAGTACATTCAGGGACTGGGGTTGTGGTTCAGTGGCAACGCACTTGCCTAGCATGTATGAGGCACTGGGTTCGATTCTCAGTACCATATACAAATAAATAAAATAAAGGTCCATCAACAACTAATATTTATTTTTTAGGTGTAGATGGACACAACACAATGCCTTTATTTTTATGTGATGCTGAGGAAAAAATATATATATATATTTTTTAATATTTATTTTTTAGGTGTAGATGGACACAACACAATGCCACTTGCTGAGGATCGACCCTGGGTCCCGCCCATGCTAGGCGAGTGCTCTACCGCTGAGCCACAATCCCAGCCCAACAACTAAAAAATATTTTTAAAAAAATAGTACATTCAGAGTTGTTGTGTACATTCATGTGGTTGTGGCTCAGTGGTTGAATGTTTGACTAGCATGTGTGAGGCACTGGGTTTGATTCTCAACACTGCATATAAATAAAATAAAAAATAATTAAAAAATAGAATAAACATCCATCAACAACAAAAAAAATACTTAAAAAAAAAAAAAAGGAATACATTCAGCTGGGTGCGGTGGCACATATCTGTAATCCTAGTTCCTCGGGAGGCAGAGACAGGAAAATCTTAAGTTCAAAGCCAGCCTCAGCAAAAAGCGAGGTGCTAAGCAACTCAGTGAGACCCTGTCTCTAAATAGAATACAAAATAGGGCTGGGGATGTGGCTCAGTAGTCAAGTGTCACGAGTTCAATCCCTGGTAACCCCCCTCCCCCCCAAAAAAAGGATATTTGATAATTTGTAAGGATTTTGGGTGCAAGTAACAGAATTCCTACCTCAAAATAGGAATTCACAAAAGAAAAATGAGGGGGGACCGTCTCACGGGCAATTAATTTTTGGAGTCAGATTCGTCATTAAATACCTTTCGTCTTTCTGCTTTACCATCCCCAGAGTGTTTATCTTGTCAAATTTCTTTTCCCTGTCTTTGTCCTCTTTTTAAATTTAATTTAATTTTATTTTTTGCAGTGTCCTGGGGAGTTCCACCCAGGACCCTGAGCATGCTAGGATAGCACTCTACCATTGAGCTACCTCCCAGACACTTGTGGCCCATTTTAAGCATGAAGAAAACCTTTTGGCTGACTTCTCCTTTCTCATTGGTCAGGATGATTTAATATGCCCTTGCCTAAGCCAATCTCTGATAAGAGAAAAGGACTGTTGTGATTGGCTGAGCTCAGTTAAACTTCTCCTGGGTGCCTAGGAGAGGAACAAGAGTGAAGTTTTGCCAGGAAGAAATAAGGGAAACTGGCTGTCTGCTGGGGAGGCAGCCAGCAGGATCTACCTTGCTTATTTTGGTAGAGGTCACCAAATTGCTTCACAAAAGTGGTTCCAGTTCATAGTCACAATGGAATTCCCGTTCCTTCACCTTCATCAGCCAGGCTTTCTTTGTAGTCTCCTGGGTGGAAGGGGGTGTCTTGTTTTAAGGGGTGGTTTTTTCATCATTGAGTCTGGATATCTTTTTTTTTTTTTCAGTTGTAGTTGGACACAATACCACAATACTTGTATTTATTTTTGTGTGTGCCTCACACATGCTAAGCAAGTGCTCTACTTATGAGCTACAAACCCAGCCCTAGTCTGAGTATCTTTTATTAATGATCTGTGTTTTCTGGGAATATCCTACTGATGTTCTTTGCCTATCTTTCCAAATAATAATGACCATAAAATAATATTAATTAAATCCTTATCATGTGCCAGATACCTCATTTGTCAAAACAACACTATAAAGCAGATTTTTTTTATAAGCAATATGATTTTATTTAGTTTGGGAACAACCTCCCCCCAAATAATGCCCAAACCCAAAGGTACATAAAAATGGACATTTTTGATATCAATATCCTTGCTTTTTTTTTTTTTTTTGGGGTACTGGGAA
>NW_025999962.1:6252857-6289523 GCF_001458135.2 Marmota marmota marmota | reverse complement strand
CTTTTTTTTTTTTTTTTGGTGGTACTGGGATTGAACCCAAGGCCTTGTGCATGTGAGGCAAGGCAAGCACTCTACCAACTGAGCTATATCCCAAGCTTGTCCTTAGACTTGAGAGGAAGGAAGTAAGATACTGAGAAGTAGAGTAACTTGTATATCATTAATATCTTTTGTGTGTGTGTGTGTGTATGTGTGTGTGTGAATCCAGAGGTGCTTAACCACACTCCCAACTCTTTATTTTCAAAAGGGTTTCACAAAGTTGCTTAGGGCCTTATTAAGTTGCTGAGACTGGTCTTGAACATGTGATCCTCCTGCTGCAGCCTCCCAAGTACTGCAGATAGATAGATAGATAGATGGGAAACCTTGGAGCTGGACCAGGTGTGCACCTGGTTATGTAGTCACACACATTGAGAATTCTCTGCTTCACAGTTGTATTTCAAATGGGAAAGGCCCATTCAAGGCAGGTCTAGTATGAAATTCCTAAAGTTTAAGACCCTGTCATTGGGGTGAGACAGCTGCTCTGCCTGGCAGCAGGATCCTGGGTAGATCTGGGCTTAAGTTTCTTTCTTGGAAGTCCTAGATGGAGGTGCTGGCTGACTTAGTTTCTGAGAAGGGCTCTCTTCTTGGTCTACAGACCTCACTCCATCCTCAAAAGGCCTTTCCCTGGTGTGTGCATGGGAGGTGAGACAGAAGGAAAGAGCAACCATGCTGATATCTCTTCTAAGGTCACTAATTCTGTTGGGCCAGGGGTCCACCCTTATGACCTCATTTAACTTTTTTTTTAGAGAGAGAGAGAGAGAAAATTTTATATGTGTATATATATATATATATATATATATATATATATATATATNTACACCTAAAAAATAAATATTAAAAAATATATATATATATTTTTTCCTCAGCATCACATAAAAATAAAGGTCCATCAACAACTAATATTTATTTTTTAGGTGTAGATGGACACAACATCTTTGTGTTTTTTTTGTATGTGGTGTTGAGGATCAAACCCGGGCCGCACGCATGCCAGGCGAGCGCGCTACCGCTTGAGCCACATCCCCAGCCCCTCATTTAACTTTGATTACCTCCATTTGGGCCTTGTCTCCAAATGAAGTCACATTAGGGATTAGAGCTTCAGCACATAAATTTGGGGAGGACATAGACATTTAGACTACAGCATTAAAATTCATGCATGGAAAATACATTCATCTCATCCCAACAGCACCATCCCCTCAGTTTTTTTTTGTAGTACTGGGGATTGAACCTAGGGCACTCTACCACTGAGCTATATCCCCAGTCCTTTCTTTCTTTCTTTTTTTTTTTTTTAATTTGAGACCGTCTTGCTAAGTTGCTGAGTAGTTGGCTTTCTAGGCGTGCACTACCGCCCTGACTCTTGTCTTCATGAGCTCTCTCCAGAATCCCCCTTCACATCTGTATTTCCACTGAACAGTCCCCTTCATGGCCATCTTAGGCTTTTTTAAGCGTGTACCTCAAAATGTCTCTACCTTCTGTCCTTCACCCAGCTCCCAACTACTTCTGCTTTTTTTAGTAGCAGTCCCCCCTTTTCAGTACTATTATCTATTAGTCTGTGAGATTACTATAACAAAATGCCCAATCAGGACCTCACCCTCATAATCTCATTTAACCTTAAATACATCCCGATAGGCCCTGTGTCCAGTGTGGATAGGGGTTAGGGCTTCAACCTAGGTACATGGGGGAAGACACAAACATCCAGTCCATAATACCATCTTTGATAAATTTCCTCCCAGAGGAAGAAAACTGAGGAGTGAAGGGTGTGGGGGGTTGGGTGCTTCCAGGGCTGGGGGGCAGTCTTGGCTGTTGTAGGTCAGGCTGTCTGGTGTCCAGCTCCCCAGTCTCTCTGAACCCAGGCTCCAGACTCACTGTGTGGCCCAGGGCAACTTTCCTAGTCTCTTGGACTATTTTCCTGCTCAGGGTTGTTGTTGTGAGATCTAAATAAATCTCAGTTGGTTAGTGTTCACTTTTTTCTGCACTTTTCATTCAAAATCTACCTTAAAAGAGAAAGCCTATAGTCCTTGTCCCACCTACAAATCCTGCATATAATCTTCTCTGCTAATCTCTTGACTTTCCCATTTCCCATGTTCTCCACTGACTACTCCTATCTCCACAGTCTCCTTGCTCTTTAAATACATCAATTAGGTGCCTACCTCAGGACCCTTGCACCATTGTTCCCTGTCTAGAACACTTTCCCCCTGGATGTTCAAAGGCCAAAGTGGCCATCCCTGATCACCCAGCAATTGTAGCATCCTGTCAATCTCATATTTTTTCTTTGTTTGTGTCCTTGCTGTACTACATTGTATATTTATCCTGTGTGTCTTTCACCAGAACATATGTTCTTAAAGAGGTATTGTCAACTTTGTAAATTGCTAAATCCCCAGCCCTCTGAGGACATTTAAGGTAATCCTTAGTGCTTATTCCATGCCAGGAGTACATGGCTGGATGGATTGATGGACGCCTCCACTGAAGCTCTTTGTCCTGTCGTAGCTGTCCCACTGGTTGGCTTCTAGGGAAGGGATTTAGTGCCCAGATGAGGGCCAGAAGTGCCTGCTTGTGTTTAACAAGTGGATGGGATGACGTGGGTTCCCTCACTTGCCCTGGCTCATGCAGGTTACTGTCCTCATGGCCCCTCGTGGTTTTTCTTCCAGGCAGTGTGCTTTATTCCTATCTGTCCTCTGTCCCAGAGTCTGGTACTTTACAGGTGCTTGGCACTCACAGTTGTATTTGGGAGTCAGAAGTATCATATTTTTATGTAGGAGACTCCCTCCAAATCACACCATGGAGACATCTGCCTTCTGGGGTCAGGGGACAGGCAGTCAAAGAAACACAGGCTTGGTGTCAGGAGAATTTGTGAGATGTTCTGCTTCCCCCTGTGCCTTTGAGGAAGGATAGCATTAGAGTCTTCTGAGCTGAAACCACTTGTTCCACAGTGGCCCCATGGCTGGCTACATATCTTGTGATCTCCTTGAGATTTACTTTCCTCATCTATCAAATGTGGACCCAGCCCTCAGGGTCTTCAGTCAGACCTGGATGAAACATGGTACAGGACAGCAATTTCATAAACTCATATGTAGCTCACTAGTTGGTCTCCATTCTCTGGTACCAACAAACCAAATCCCATTAACCCTTCAAAGCCCAATTCAGATTTTCCCCATTTGGAGAACTTCTAATTAGTGACTTATCCTAGTCTATGGTTATGGAAGTCTGGTTTTGGGTAGAGCTGTTCAGGTACCTGTTCATGGCCAGGCAAGCCGTGGTGCACACCTGTATGTCCAGCAATTCAAGAGGCTGAGTGTTAGAAAACCCTTTCTTTATAGCTTCCCAGTTTTACTTACTTTTGATAGGTCTGACACAAATGTATATCTCCAGTTACATTAGAAGAATTATTACCTTTTCTTTCAAATGCCTATGTAGGACTGTGGTTTTGGTTATACTCTCCTTCCAGGTATTTAAGATCAAGTTGGTCAAAACTAACCTTTTTGGGGGGCTGGGATTGTGGCTCAATGGTAGAGCGCTCACCTAGTACATGCAAGGCCCTGGGTTCGATCCTCAGCCCCACATAAATAAATAAAATAAAGATATTGTGTCCAACTACAATTAAAAAAATAAATAAATATTAAAAAAAAAAACTAACCTTTTTTCTTATCTATCGTTAAGAGTGAACTGAGATTCCTTAGAGATCACTCTTGGGAACCTGTGCGAAGCCTCTTGACTTCTTTTCTTGTCTTCCTCTATCAGTTGTGCCATCTGCCAGGAGGGGTCAGGGTCTTTCTGACTATGTGTGGCTTCCCTTGGAAGCATCAGGAACATTTCCTTCTCCAATGACCCTCCTCTTTGCAGAATGTGCACTGGTTGGCTTCCTGTTTTCTAGGGTCCTCTTGATCTCCCTGATTGGCAGATGGGATGACTCATGGGAGTTGCAAGGCCCAGAGAGGGGTCCTGTCATTCACTGGATCTTGGCTGACCCCAGAAGGCAAAGGCCAAATATTGGCTGTTTTTCTCCTTGGCCCTTTTACTTTTCTTACTTTAGTCTCCAATTTTTGGTTTGAAACATCCAGCAGGCCAGTTTTACCAGTCTTAAAGTGGGAGTCCCATGGGTGATGGCTTATTTTAAAATTTACTCAGGTTGTATCATTAGAAGGAATACTTTTTTAAAAAGTTTTTTTAACATTTATTTTTTTAGTTGTCAGCGGACACAACATCTTTGTTTGTATGTGGTGCTGAGGATTGAACCTGGGTCGCATGCATGCCAAGCGAGTGCGCTACCTCTTGAGCCATATCCCCAGCCCCAATTTTACGTTCTTTTAAAATTTGATAATGTTACATGTCTTTTATAATTTACCCAAACCTTTACTTAGTTTTGTATTACATCCCTGGATTATTTTGAGATTTTAGTAATCTTTACAATAAAAATCTATCTTTTTAACACAACTTTAAATAAACTTAAATTTAGCTTACTTTGGAGGCACCCTAACATGGAGTAGGGTGAGAGGCAGATTTATCTCAGGTAAGGTGGGGCCTTGACCAATAACACAATACAAGATTACATCTGAAACATGAATCAAACAAAAATTGAGAGTTCTTAACTTTCTTTATGTGTGAAAAAAAGTGGCAAAATGTTTCCATCTTTCATATTGTTAACCTTTAAATAAAATAGGCTGTCCTTGTTACTTGCCAAAAACATATTTAAATTTTCAGACTGGTATAAAGAGTAACACAAAATTTATATATCACTTATTGATGATAAGCTATTTTTACTCAATTACATTTACAAAATATTAAATATCAAATAAATCCTCAGCTAAACTTGTTATTTCTACTTAAGTCTGAGAGAGACTATAGCTACAGATAATTTTAGTTTGGAGAACACCAGCCTGGTAAAATGTTCTCATAAGCTTTATATTTTACTTGAAGGGCATGATTACATTGATGTCCTTATTAACCAAGTTTAATTGGTTAAATCCATAAGGTAGGGTTATAACCTAAAATAAAAGTTGTTTGTTTAACTGAAGTTGTACAAACCCTAATTCCTTTGAGCCTTAGCTTCCCTAAGTAATAAAACCTAACAGACACAAGAAAATTATTTTTTTTTATGGCGGTGCTGGGGATTGAAGCCAGGGCCTTGTGCATGCAAGGCAAGCACTCTACCAACTGAGCTATATCCCCAGCCCAAGAAAATTATCTTGATAGGTAAGAGCAGATGAATGCTCAGACTTTGCTTTCTCTTAGTACATAGAAATTCAAATAACTAACTGAAAGTGCTACTTATAGCCAATTTAGTCACATATGCAAACTTTTTGAGATGTACCTTTCCTAAACTCCTGCAGCTCAGACATTCAACAACCGGTTTACATCCTTAGTTTTGTGCTCTTTCACCTTGGACTTAGGAACAAGAATATTTTACCATGCAAAAATGCTTTCTCATCCAGAAACATTTCTTTTACCTTGTAATTTAAAAAAATATATATTCTTACATCTGTAACTCTTTTAGTGTTGAAATTCACGAAGTCCTCGGCTGCCAGCAGTTTTCTTCTCTGTCCCCTCCAAGAAGACAGGCTAGCAAAAAGATAGGAGCAGCAGGGAGGGGGAGGTGGAGGTGACCTAAATGAAAGTTACAGAAAAATTTAGATTCAAAGATTAATAGGGCACAGTCAATTAGAAAATCATGGGCTAAGCCAATAGCTTTGGTACCTTCCCAATGCCTGTACAACATAGATTCCAATCATTAGCCCAACACTTAAAGTGTCTGTTCCATGTGGACTCTGATCAATGTCTTTACCTAGAAGCTCGAGGTCCCCAGACTAGTACACCTAAGTGGAAAAGGCTTTCAACACATCATGAGAGTCTGTCTCTTCAGTAAATGAGTAATGTTTACAGTGGCACACACCTGTAATCCCAGCAGCTTGGGAGGCTGAGGCAGGAGGATTGTGAATTCTAAGTCAGCCTCAGCAATTTAGAGAGGCCCTGTCTCTAAATAAAATATAAAAGTGGCTGCGGGGGGATGGGGGTTTGGCTCAGTGGTAGAGTGCTTGCCTAGCATGCATGAGGCACTGGGTTCAATCCTCAGCACCACATAAAAACAAATAAAGTCCATTGTCAACTAAAAAGAAAGTATTAAAACAAGAGGGGGTGCTGGGGATGTGGCTCAGTGGTTAATCGCCCCGGGGTTCAATCCCTGGTACCAAAAAAAAAGAAAAAGGAAATGACATACTTTACTCTTTACAGTACTTTAATCAAAACAGAGCTGAAACTTTTTGTTTGCATGTAAAATTACATCTGTTAGAATTTTAATTCTTAGTAACCTTAGAAGGTTAAAACCTAGAAACGAGCAATCTTTTTTAAAAATTTTTTATAGCTGTAGATGGACACAATACCTTTATTTTATTTATTTATTTTTATGTGGTGCTGAGGATCAAACCCAGTGTTTCCCACGTGCTAGGCAAGCGCTCTACCACTGAGCTATAACCCCAGCCTGGTTTAGTCATTTTAAAGGCATCTTCATTCACTCTTAGCCAATCAGATTGACCCTTTTTGTTAAAGTTTTATGTAAGTCAGGCCTGCAGAGGCCTCTGCCCTTCTGCAGCTCCCCAACCAGTGCCAGGAGATTCTGTGGTGACTTCCAGAGCAAGGACTGACTGCGATCATCTGTGGCCCCCATATTCCTGTATCAGAGGAGTGACTGCATAATGAGGTCACTTAAGGGATCATGAGGTGCTATAGGGAGGAGAGGCTTCGTAGGGGGAGGGAACTTCATGTGTAGGATGGGAAGGAGCCTGGAGGAACTGAGAGCAGAGGCTAGGAGGCAGGAAGAGTACCAAGTCCTGTGGTGGCTGAGGCCTGGAGCACAGGCCAGAGGGATGAGGGACTTATTTGGTAGACAGGGAAGCTGAGGACAGAGAGAAAGACCAAGCAGCCAGGGCCATTGCTACTGCCTCCTCCTATCAGGACAGGACACGGCCTGTGTGTCTAACCCAAGGAGCACATGCAGAGTGTTTTGCAAGAGAGAGGACTAGTGTTGTGACATATTTCCCCACTATTGTTGCACCTGTCACCTTGTGAACTCTCATGCCAGTCAGTTCCCCTCTGGACACTGAGGCCCAAAGTCACACAGTGTGAATGCTGGGATCACACCCAGGCCTGTCTGAGTCCAGAGCCTTTACCCACAGCACCTCAAGGACAGTCAGACACATATTGGGCACGTGTCAGATGTCATAAATGGCAAGCACTGACTTCTCTGCCAGATGAGATGAGCACCCTCGCTGTCTGAATCAGGGGTCATCAGTGGTGTGTGGAAGGGCTGCTGGGGGTCGTGAGAGGAAGCATCTCCTGGGTTCAAGTGGGGCCTGAACCACCTTCAGCTCTTGGGTAAGGGGGGAGAAATGACACCTGGCTCATGGCATTGTTGAGATTCTTGTTCCAAGTGCTGGACCCAGTGTGGGTGGTCACTGATATAATCATTGCTCCTCACTTTGCATTTTCTGTGTTGCTTCTCACTGGGAGCAGCACAGACTGCTTAGTTGGATGGTAAAATAAGGTTGTTCCTGTGACCTTGAGGGTATGCTGGGAAGCACTGTTGCCCAAGCCGTGTGTGGTGATCTCCACACAGCCTCCGTCACAGAGGACACCATGCATGCTCGGACCCCAGGACCCACAGGGATGCAGGGTGACAGCTGGTCTGCTTCAGATGATCCGTGTAGACCCTGAGGTTGGCCTCACCCTTGAGACCCCCTTCCCAGCTGCAAAGTGGGGCCAGCGGAGTGAGAGAGTGCCCACTTATGGCTGGCACGATAGGGTGGGGGGGCGACAGTGACCAGGCCCCTGCCTCAGACTGATGTGCTGTGCTCTCTTCCCCAGAGACTGATGGAGAGGCAGAAACGGAAGGCGGACATCGAGAAGGGGCTACAGTTCATTCAGTAAGTGTGCGGCAGGTGGTGGGCAGGGCAGGTCCTCAGGAAGCCACACCCTCTCCTGCTTTCCTGTTTCCTGCTGGCTGAGCCCCTGCGGGTCAGGCTCCTGTGTATATTGGGGTGTGGAGAGGTGGGTGAGCTGGCCAGGCAGAGGCCACAGCTCCACAGGTAGGAGGTCCCTGTGCCTTGCTACCTGCCGGTCTTGTCCAGTATATTACTCCACCCTCACCCTCCACATCACACACACACACACACACACACACACACCGTGAATTCTCTTGCACACCTGCATGCATCTTCTAACAAATCAATAGTCCCTATTTTTTGAGCTCTTACTGTCTCTCTGTACTGGGCCCTGTATATCTCTCCATCATCTTTTTAATCTTCACAACAGCCCAGTAAAGTAGGTCACTTTATTTCCATTTCTCAGATGAGAAAGTTGAGGCTTAGCTGTGTGTGGTAGTACATACCCAGTGGCTTGGGAGGCTGAGGCAGTAGGATTGCAAGTTCAAGGCCATCCCAGCAACAGCAAGGCACTAAACAACTTAGTGAGACGCTGTCTCTAAATAAAATACAAAATAGGGGCTGGGGATGTGGCTCAGTGGTCAAGTGCCCTTGAGTTCAATCCCCAGCTCCCCCCTGCCAAAAAGAAAAAGAAAGAAAGAAAAAAGAAAAAGAAAGAAAGAAAGCTGAGGCTTAGAGAGGCTAAAAAACTTATTTAAGGTTACACAGTTATTGAGTGACAGCGTTCAAAGCCAGGTCTGGCTGACTTCAAAACCCATGTTTTTCCATTAAATGTCCCTAGCACCCAAGTGCCATTGTTGTTTTTTCATTTTTTTCTTTGTATGAAAAGTATTTTTACTAACCTTTTTATTTTGTCTCCATTAAATAGATCCTCAGGGGCATATTTATTATGACAATAATGAAGCATATTTGGGGTCCCTCACTTACATGGGCCTTTCCTGAGGCCTTGGAGACACTCACACCCTAGCAATTCTATGTTCAAAATTTCCTATTCTTTTTCTTAAGTAGAGTTCCCTGTGAAACTGGAATTTGCCTCTGTAAACCCTTATAGACTCCCGGGTTTTGTTCCCTCACCTGAATTTACAAAGTACTCCCTGCCTTTTCTTACCCACGTTGGCACCACAAACTAGGCCCCTTTTCAAATAGTCACTCCATGTTGCTCTCATACAGTGAGGTTTATGTCAACACCATGCATCACTTCTCCTAGATCCTTCCCCAGGGGACCCTTTGTGTCTCGCCGCCTCGGGCCGTTGGTAATGCATCCTGCAGCTGAGGGGCTCAGGCTGTCCTGTCCTCACACTTGAGCATCAGAGCAGCTGCCTCTGCTTTACTCATCACCTAGGCAGGTCTTGCATTTGGGGAAGCAACTGTTTGATTTTCAAGAAGTGCTCAGATTTATTCAGAGTCTGGTCTGGCGAACAAGGTGAGCTTTGCAACTACTGTTTTTCATCTTGTAAGCCAGGCGTAGTGGCACACACCTATGATCCCACAACTTGGGAGGCTGAGGCAAGAAGATAGCAAGTTCAAGGGCAGCCTCAAGAATGTAGTGAGGTCCTATTTCAAAATTTAAAAAAAGAGAGAGGGCAGAGAATGTAGCTCAGTGATCGTGTCCCTGGGTTCAACCTTAGAATCCTGTGCCTTTAACCTAAATCACTGATTTCTGTAGAGCTTATCGGTGTCCCAGTTCTCTGCTTCCTGTATGGTTTCCTGTCCCCCGTCTTGGCCTCTTGAGGCATGGCTTACAGGCCACACAGTAGGACCTGCTCCTGTTACAGTCTGTCCCACTGGCTTTGCCCCATTCTCTGACAGTTTTCACACATATGTATTCCATGTGTTTAGCAAGGGGCCTAAGGTAGATTCCCCACCTTCTGTGTGAGCCCCTGTGCTATCCCCTCCTCCAGGCCTTGAGCTGCAGCCCTGGCCCTGCCTTGGCCAGACTGCTGTTTCTCCTCTTGCCCTTTCCAGGGTGGGGGCCTCCTATGCCCAGCCTTGGCTCTGCCACCCATGTAACATGGAGAGACTTGGAACCTGTGCTCTCTTATTAGGGAGAGGGCTGGTTTCAGGCAGAGGACAGCCGCTGAGCCAGACCCACTGCTGGCACTGGTCTGCTCTTTCTCAGCATCTATACTTGGGAGAGCCTGGCTGTTGGGCCCTGGGGAAAATGCAAGTCCTTCCATCAGAGTCCACCAACCTGCATGCTGTCCCCTCACCCCAGCCCACAAAGTACTGAGGTCCAAGTTGGAGGGGCCCTCTCCTGGTATGACCTGATGCTTATAGTTCTAGCTCTGGGGCCTCCATGAGTCTGAGACCCCTGGGCTCACACAGACCTGTGTCCCTCTCTTTATCTGCTAGGTCAACACTACCCCTAAAGCAAGAAGAGTATGAGGTGAGTGTCAGCTGCTGGGTTGGATGAAGGTGAAGGGCGAGCCCATCCAGGGAAGGGGGTTGGGGGCTGGGGCCAGGGCTGCATGGAGAAGAGCCCCTGAGTTCCCTGTGCACCCTGCCCTGACAGGCCTTCCTGCTCAAGCTGGTGCAGAATCTGTTTGCTGAGGGCAATGACCTGTTTCGAGAGAAGGACTATAAGCAGGCCCTGGTGCAGTACATGGAGGGACTGAACGTGGCTGACTACGCTGCCTCTGACCAGGTGGCCCTGCCCCAGGAGCTGCTGTGCAAGCTGCATGTGAACAGGGCTGCCTGCTACTTCACCATGGTGAGTCCGACTCCCCCGCCCTCTCTCCCGCTGCTCACCATGTCCCCTGGATGCCCCCTCCAGGTAGTCCTGCACCCAGTGAGTACGAAGGCCTGGGGCTGGCCTCCTTTGTCTCCTCCTGTCTGACTCTTACTCTCTATTCCTGAGGCTCTCAGTCCCAGCTGCACAGCAGACTCACCTGGAGAACTTTAAAAAACAGATAAGCCAGGTGGCCTATAGTTCCTGCTACTCCGGAGGCTGAGACAGGAGGATTGCTTGAGCCCAGGGATTCAGGATCAGCCTGTGCAAGTTCAGGCAAGACCCCATCTCCAAAAAAAAAAAAAGGAATATGGATGCAAAATAAAGAGTTCTTAAAACATGGTACTGATGCCCTAGCCCTGCCCCAAATGAATTGAGTTAGAATCTCGAGGTGACATTGGATATTGGTGGGAGTCTAACTTGCCCCACTTCTCCCTCCCAGCCTCCTCGCTCTCCCCAAGCTCCTGCTTAGAGCTCCAGCCTCCTCCTCTTCCCTATCCCACTCCTACTCTGGCTCAGCTGCTGTTCAGGTCCTGTAGGAAGCTCTGCTGCAGACATGCAGAGGGTCCAGGGAGACCTCTGCAATCCAGCCAGCTTTTCTAGATGGTGCATCTCTGGATGCCTAAGGATTTGGCCCTCTGCACGCTTCTTTGTGCAGAGCTGCCCTAGGATTTCACTTCTCAGAGGTGCCACTCCTCCGCACTTGATGATTTAAACTGAAGACAGATGTGCAAATATGTGGGGGAGGACCAGGCTCAGCACTGCACAACCTGCAGCTGTCCCTGCAGTGTCCTGCCAGTGCCCACTGCAGCCTGCCAGTTGCACACACAAATGCCCCTACTCATTGTCTGATTGTGGCCTTTTCCCTGGGACCTCTCAAGCCCTGCTCCTGAGCCCAGCCCTGCCCCTGCTCCTGCTCTGCAGTGAAGGGACGCTGTTGTTCAGCCCTAGATGGGGTTAGGAGCCTGGGACAGAGTGCGCAGGTGCTGACTAATGGGTCCCCCACTCCTCTCCCACAGGGCCTGTATGAGAAAGCACTGGAGGACAGCGAGAAGGCACTGCTCCTGGATAGCGAGAGCATCCGGGCGCTGTTCCGCAAGGCGCGCTCCCTCAATGAGCTGGGACGCCACAAGGAGGCCTACGAGTGCAGCAGCCGGTGCTCCCTGGCCCTGCCACACGTGAGTCCCGACTCCAAAGCCTCTGCTCTGGCCCTCAGGTAGGCCAAGCTTCCACATCTTACTGAGCCTCGGTTTCCTCTGTGACATGGAGTTGCAGACACTGATAGGAATGCTGGCCATCATCTCTGAGCTCTGATTATGTGCCAGGCACTACGAAAACTGCATTATGGGTATTAACTCACCACATCCACGCAACAACCCTGTGAGGAAGATGCTCTTATGGTCCTCCCACTTATTATTATTATTTTTTTACTGGGAATTGAACTGAAGGCACTTTAGCACTGAACTACATTCCCAGCCCTTTTTACTGTTTATTTTGAGACAGGGTTTTGCTAAGTAGCTTATTATACCCATTTTAAAGGTGAAGTGACAGAGACACAGAAAGAAAGTATCATTCCTGAAATCACAACAACCAATGGGTGGCTGAGCTGAGATTTGGACCCTAGCAGTCTGTGGGTTGTGGTTTTTTTTTGTTTGTTTGTTTGTTTGTTTTTGTTTTTTTAATTTAAAATTTTTTTAGTTATAGAGGGACACAATATCTTTATTTTGTTTATTTTTATGTGGTGCTGAGGTTCGAACCCAGTGCCTCACATGTGCGAGGCAAGCATTCTGTCACTGAGCCACAACTCCAGCCCCCAGCAGTCTGGTTTTTGAGTCTGTGCTTTTGACCTCTACTGTGATGACTAGAGGGGTGCCTTATGTGCTGGTCCTGGTTGTCAGCACTCAGGAAAACAGCAATGGGAAATGGCCAGTAACGAGCCTGTGAGATGGCCCCACCCACAGTCAGCTGGACACATGTCCCCTCCCCACTCATCCATTAACAGTATTCAGGCATAGATCTATGTGCTTCAAGGACTTACAGTCCACTGGTGACAAATTAAAATAGCACTTGGGTCTAGGCCTGGTTCTGCCTTGTCTCCCAGTGTGCCCTTGGACAGAGCACTTTTTTTTCTTGTTTTTTTGGTACTGGAGATTGAACCCAGGGGCACTTAACAACTGAGCTACAATCCCAGCCCATTTTTGTGTTTCATTTAGAGTCAGGTCTCACTAAATTACTTAGGACCTCACTAAGTTGCTGAGGCTGGCTTTGAACTCATGATCCTCCTGTCTCAGCTTTCCGAGCTGCTGGGTCTACAGGTGTGCACCATCACGCCCAGCTGGACATTGCTTGCCACACCTCTGTATCAATATAATGCCCTTCGTACTTTATCCCTGACATAGTGACTGTTGAAAAGCTTAGAAAATGGAAGATGCTGCCCAGGAAGGGGGAGAGGGCAGGAAACCTCCCTGAAAGAGGTGGGGTGTGAGCAGGGCCTGAAGAAGGCAGGCAGTGTGTGTGGTGGGAGAGGATGGCAGTGCTGGATGGGTGGCTGGGGTTGGGTTTATTCTTGGGTCTTCTACTCTTAGCTGTGTCTTCTTGGCCATGACTTAGTCTCCAGAAGCCTTGGTTTACACTCCTGTAAAATGGGACTAACAACATATAATGCATCATAGGGATGTGCTGAGGCTAGAATTAGCAGATCATACACCAGGACATCTACTGTTGTGCACCAGGAGATGTTATTATACATAATGCTTCCCTGATTCTGCTTAGTTCACTATTAAGAATGTTTCTTAGGCTGGGGATGTAGCTCAGTGGAAGAGTGTTTGCCTAGTTTGTGTCAGGCCCTGGTCTCAATCCCAGTAGGGCAAAAGAAAAAAAGAATGTTTCTTTGTGACAATAATCCCCTGATCCCCATAGCATTTTTTTTTCTTAGAGAGAGAGAGAGAATTTTAATATTTATTTTTTAGTTCTTGGCGGACACAACATCTTTGTTTTTGTATGTGGTGCTGAGGATTGAACCCGGGCCAGACGCATGCCAGGCGAGCACGCTACCACTTGAGCCACATCCCCAGCACCCCCCCCCCATAGCATTTTGTAGTGTCTATAGCAGACCCACAGCTAGGTCTTGTGGGGAGCTCACTTCTGACAGGGGCAGGGCAGGTCCAACCTACAGATAAAGAAGCCCCAGTGAGGGTTAGGAAATTGCCTACAGAAGTACCCCAACCTGGGATTCTTTATTTTGCATTAGGGAATTCCCCCCTTTTATGGTATTTACTGGGCAAATACTGAGCCCCTGTATCATGATGGGCATTGGGACTAGAAGTCGCTCAGATCCAGGACTTGACCACCAGGAGCTTGTCAGCAAGATAGGGAAAGGGGCAAGCTCACACAGTGACACAGCACCCCTGGCCCTGCTGTGGCCTAGAGCACAGTGCATAGTAACCCATTTCTTTATTGACTGATTGATCTCCACTATTGTTCTGGATACTCTATGAGGCCTGTCTGCCCTGTGTACTGTGGTGCTGCTTATGGCTGGCACACAGTGCATATTTGGTGATACAGCCTGCAGGGGAGGGAGGAGCAGGTATGTTTGTCCATCACTCACCATGACCAGGTGCTGTTCAGAACTTCACATTCCCTTGCTCCTTGGGGCCTCACAGGAACCCTATGTGTGAAACACATGTCGTTTAGCAAGGGTTATAAGAAACTGTCTAGGACAGAAGCAAGTTGTAGAATAATTGGTTTATGATTCCATTTACATTAAAAAAAAGAAATAAAAGAAAGAAAGGAAGGAAGGAAGAAAGAAAAGGAAGAAAAAAGCCCCAAAAAAGAAAACAAAGCATTCTTCATAGGTCTGGATGCATGCACTCCTAGGGAAGATCTGCAGGGAAATGCAACAGACCCACAACACAGTTCCTTCTGGGGAGGAACCACAGTGAGGCTGAGTGAGCAAGAGTACTTGCACTCACTCTAACAGTCTACCTTCTGCAGTTCGCTCTTACTTACTGAATTTTAGAAATAAAAAGGTAAGGACTGGGACCAGGCGTGGTGGTGTACACCTGTAATCCCAGCTACTTGGGAGGCTAATGCAGGAGGATTGCATGTTTGAGGCCAGCCTGAACAACTCGGCAAAACTCTGTCTCAAAGTAAAAAGACTGGGGATGCAGTTTAGTGGCAAAGGTTTCCTGGGCTCAACCTCCAATATCACCAAAAAAGAAGAAGAAGAAGAAAGACACATAACTCAGTGGCACTTGCCTAGCATCATGTATGAGACCCCTGGTTCCATTCTCAGCACCCCCCCCCCAAAAAAAAAGAAGAAGGAGAGAAAAAGGAGAGGACAAAGATAATATTAAAATTAAATTCAAATAGCATGATTTGAGCTAGGCATGGTGGCACATGCCTGTAATCCCAGTGACTCAGGAGGCTGAGGTAGGAGGATCACAAGTTCAAGGCCAGCCTCAGCAACTTAGCAAGGCCTAAACAACTTAACAAGACCCTGTCTCAAAATAAAAAATAAAAAGGAGTGGGGATGAGGGTCAGTGGTAAATCACCCCTGGTTTTAATCCCTAGTATTCACCCCTCTCCCCAAAATAAATAAATAAATAAATAAATAAAAATGGTTTGAGTGAAGCACAGTGGTGCACACCTGCAATCCTAGCAACTCAGGAGGCCGAGGCAAGAGAACCACACATTCCAGGCTAGGCTCAGCAACTTAGCAAGATCTTGTCTCTTTTTTCTTTTTTTTTCTGTAGTGCTGGGGATGGTGCTCTACCACTGATCCACATCCCCAGTCCAAGATCTTGTCTCAAAATAAAAAGGACTGCAGATATAGCTTTGTGATAAAGTGCCCCTAGGTTAAGTCCTCAGTGCAGAAAGAAAAAGAAGAAAAAAAAAACCCAACAGTCAGGTGTGGTGGTACAGCCTACTCAGGAGGCTGAGGCAAGACGATCATGGGAACCCAGGAGTTGGAGACCAGCCAGGCAACACAGCCAGACCCTGTCTCAAAGACAGAGGGATAATTAAAATAGAATACAATAAAATAAAAGCCAAATTACTCCTTTGCTCTCCCCCAAATAAAAGGGAATATAGAAATAAAAACCTGTGTTCAAGGTGGCTTAGAAAGCCAGCACCACCTCCCAGGGCCTCACTTTCTTGGCTGAGACATGCACTAGCCAGGATCCCCCTTTCATGGCTCCACGAGATGTCCAGCAGCACAACTCTGTGGGCCCAGGCAGCCTGACTCACTGGTGTCCTGTGTCTTGTCTCCTCCAGGATGAAAGTGTCACTCAACTGGGTCAGGAGCTGGCTCAGAAACTTGGGCTGCGAGTACGGAAGGCGTATAAGAGGCCCCAGGTAGGTGGGCTCTGGACCCTGGGGCAGGAGGTAGGGAGAGGGATACAGGAAGGATCAGGTACCACTGGAAAGGTGGGTGAGGTGGCCAGGGCTGGGTGAGGACAGAGCAAGTGACAGCAGGTGATCTTTCTTCCTATTGGCTGAAAGCCCTGGGATGAGTACCAGGACCTTGTGGAAGAGGGAAGAACAGCCACGGCCCTTAGCTCACCTTAGACACCAGCTGTTAAAATGTGCTCCCTGCCTGCCCTGGCTGACTTTAACCACCCTGGAGATGGCCTCAGTTGACACCGGTGTCCTTCTGCCTGTTTTCTCAAATAACCCCGTGTGGTGCCTGTCTGAGGTTCCAGGACCTGTTTGGCTTCTTCATATCCACATTGATTCATTTGGCATCTGCGTGTGCCAGGGTACTGCTGCACACAGGAGAGCAGATGGCTCTATAGTCTCTGCCATGACCTTGAGCAAGTCAGTTCATCTTTCTCCACCTTGTTTCCACATCTGGAAGACGGGGGTAATTGTGCCCACCTCAGGGGGAATGTTTGAGATGGCCCCTAGTTCAGGGCCTGAAACACAGCAGGAACTTGCATGTGTGTGTGTGGGGGGGTCTTTGCCCAGGTTGAGGTTGGAAGAAGAAAACACTAAAACCCAGGTAGACAGGGCAGGCCTGGGGACAGGGAACCTCAGATAGCACTGCAGACCCAGCAGCCTGTGTCAGGGCTTCTCTGTTGCCCCGGCTGGCAGGATACTGAGCATCTTTCCAGAATTTTTTCTTTTTTTTTTTTTTTTGTACTAGGGATTGAACTCAGGGGCACTTGCACACTGAATCACATCCCCAACCCTATTTTGTATTTTATTTAGAGATAGGGTCTCACTGAGTTGCTTAGCGCCTCACCGTTGCTGAGGCTGACTTTGAACCCACAATCCTCCTGCCTCAGCCTCCCAAGCCGCTGGGATTACAGGCATGTGCCACCACGCCTGGCTCTTTCCAGAATCTTGATCTCTTCTCACCTCTCTCCAATCCCTAACAGGAATTGGAAACCTTTTCTCTGCTCAGTAATGGCACTGCAGCTGGCGTGGCAGATCAGGTAGGATGGGGCCAGGACGCCAAGTCTCTTCCCTACCCCTGTACCAAACTGTCTTGGTTCATTCTTTGTGAGAGCTTTGGATTCCCTCTCTGGGGTATAGATGGCTTCAGGCAGTGTGATGCCCTGTTGGTCTGCAGCCACTTGGACCACAAATGGCACCATGCCTGATGGTAGACCCTTTAGCCCCTGTAAATGTTTCATCCATTCCTGCGACCTTTCTGAGGCCCCTCCCACATTCACAGGGATCGGGGCTGGTCAGTTATGAGGTCCATGATATGCCCAAGCAGAGTAGACTGCACCACAGAGAGGACCAGGTTAGCTGTGCCTCCATGTCTCTCTCTCTCTCTCTCTCTCTCTCTCTCTCTCTCACACACACACACACACACACACACACACACAAACACGCACACATACAGAGTGATCTGAGAACACACGAGGTTTGGTAGAGTCCCCGCGAAGATCCTGGTGCCCTGTAGGTTGTATAGACCCATGTGAGTGTGGTCTGCTAAGATCCCTGCTGGCTTCTCTAACATGGGAGTAGCATTCATTCCAAATCTGTCATTCCAACAGCACCTAGAAGTGGGGTAGCTGGGCTGTGCCCACAGGCAATTATTGGGATGAAGGAGATAAGCAAAGGCCCTATAAGGCCCAGCTCTTTGCTAGAGCTGTCCCTTAGAGTGTGGGGAACAAGGGGCAAGGATGACATGAGTTCTAGGAACAGAGGAACAAGGCAGCCTTGTTGAGGAGGCGAGTGTTACGATCTGATAAACATTGAGAAAGCATTTCCTGTGTGCCAATCACCATCTGAGCTCTTGTATATATCAAGCTAGTTCATCCCTAGAGCCAGGGAGCAGGTTTCAGACAGGTGGAGAAGAGGGAACAGCATTCACACCCAGGGGAACAGCCTGGGGTTAGAAGAGAGGGGGATGTGTCCCAGACCCGAGTCCAGTTCCTTCCCAGGGAGTTCAGAAGAACCTGGCATCTGCAGCTGGATGCAGTGGGATTTAGAACCTGAGTGCTCCTCTTATTTGAGGTGGTCGCTCCACATCTCAGGGCCTTGGCTCCTTATCTTCACCTGCCAGTCGTAGGATTACAGTGAGTCATATCTGAAAGCTCCCAACCCTGTGCCTCCTGGAAAGATGGACTCCATAAATCTTTGCTGCTAAGGGAACATTACTAGTAGGGATTACGTGCAAAGGGACAGGAATAGGAGCCCAGAGAAGCAGGCCAGGGTGAGATGGTGGGTGGGAGGGCTGGGGGGCAGCTTTGCCCTTTGGAGCCTAGGGAGCCACATATAGTGCCAAACAGAGAGAATCATAGCTGCAATAAAGGTGATCATCTGGTTTTGCTCCCCCCCCCCCTTGAGTATTTTATATACTTATCATGTGAACAGTAGCTTTCTGATCCAGTGTGACGGCCTTGGTTTATGCAGCTTATCTGTGGTGAGCAAACACACCCTGGGGGACCCAAGTGCACATTTTGCTCTGTGCTCTGTGGACAGGGTGGTTGGGGGTGGTGCTGGGAGACAGCACAGGCCTAGGGCAGGCCCTAGTCAAACAGCCCCCTCTGATCTGAGAACGGCAGGCTTGGCCAACTTCTCCTCTGTGCTGTGGGACAACAGCTTACAGAGTACCTGGGCCAAATGCTGAATGACAGTGAGGAGGGGTGCTGCCCAGGACCTGCGTGAGGTGAGGCAGGGTGCTGGATAATCTTATTATTGCTACTACTGACCCTGGTAGGGGTGGCTAATGGTGAGGGTCTGGGTCTTCCTCTATCCTCCCCAGGAACATGTAGGACACAGGAGCCACCCAGGGCCTTACCAGGTAGCAAGACTTAGCAGAACCATGAAGGGCCCAGAGAAAAAGAGGAGGATATCAGATTAGAGGAATGACTTGTGCCACCTGTGGCCTAGCAGAGGGAGGCCATCAGAGATGAAGTATGGAGGCTGGTGAACAAAACACCCAAGCCAACCTGATGGCGCATCCTAAAAATGTGTGTTATGATCTATAAACACTGAGAAAGCCCTTCCTGTGTGCTAGGCACTGTTCTGAGCTCTTATAAATGTCAGTTTATCCCCATAACAATCCCAGGAGGCTGGTGGCTATATATTCTCATTTTATAAATAAAAAAATAGGCCCAGAGAGAGTAAGGAACTTGGCCGAACCAGAGAGTAGACTTGGGCCCAACTTTCCATCCAACAGAAAGGCCATAGTGGCAGTGAGATCCCACTTCTGGTGATTGCCCCTTTCTGCTTACTAGGAGGCTAGGGCTGCCCCTAGGGGAGTCGACATTTTTGTCTTTGAGCTGTGAGATGTAGAGGGCTTAGTAAAATCCTCAGTGCCCTCCCCAGGGTGTGGATCCAACCTTTGGCAGGTGGGGAAACCGAGGCTCAGAGGTCCTATCCTATCCCCAGGGTCACTGCTGCCATGAGGTGCACCTGGGAGGCTTTTCTGACCCCACCCCACCCCTCCTAGCCAGAGTCTGTCTGACCCCTGGCTAGACCCCAAAGTCCAGCATGTGACAGGTGTTTGGTGTTTGAACCCACCCTAGGCCCTCCATGACTGGCCATCAGCATAGCCACGTTGGGGTGCCAGGCTATGCCTTCCAAGCCTGTGTCCCCTGCCTGACTGATGTACTTCTCCACAGGGAACTTCCAATGGATTGGGCTCCATAGATGACATTGAAACAGGTAGTAATCCCTGATCAACAGGACAGGGTGGCAAAGGAGCTTAGCTCCTGTCCCCAAGGTCCCCGGGGAGTCAGAAGTCAGTCCCCTTCCCATCCTGTAGACAGGGCTCCTGAGGGGCTCCTGAGGAGAGGAGAGAAGTAGAGGGTTGAAGGTCGGTCCCACTGTGGGCAGAAGAGCTCCTCTCTAGCTGTCCTCTGCCCTCGCTCTAGGCCTGCCCGGACAGACACCCACTGCTTCCACTGCCCTCCTGGCCCCTCTCCTCCTCATTGGCTTCCAGGAAGGGTTCCACCTTGTCAGTGTCCCTTAGAGAGTGGGCACTGCTGACCCTAGAGAAGATGAGGATGAGAGATATTCAGGTGGAACCAAAGCCATCGGGAGATGCCGTAGGACTGAACCCCCACCCCAGGTTTCCTTCCTTGGCCATCACAGGCTTCTGCCCTGGGGCCAGCCAACAGGGAGACAGGGTCACTGGGAGGAGGGCAGGATAAGCGTTAGATGATCACCCTAGGCCCTGGGACCCCTCCTCCACTCTCATCAAGCTGCGCCCCTGCGGCTACTGAGTTGGCCCCCCTCCACAGACTGCTATGTGGACCTGCGAGGCTCCCCAGCCCTGCTCCCCTCCACTCCCACGATGCCCCTGTTCCCTCACGTTCTGGACCTGCTGGCTCCCCTGGACAGCAGCAGCAGGACCCTCCCCAGCACTGAGAGCCTGGATGACTTCTCGGATGGTGATGTCTTTGGTCCAGAGCTGGACACCCTTCTGGACTCACTGGTGAGTCATCCTGCCGCCCTCCTGCTCCTGGAGTCCATACCCTACTTGGGTCCTCGTTGTCCCATGAGGGGTAGAGGGAAGATTCCCATCCATGTCACATTTGGGGAAACAGACGCCTCATGAGGGACTTGGCAGAACAGACACAAGGCTCCAGAACGTCTCCCAGAAGGGACGGGCTCCACCTCTTCCTGGAATGCACAGTTCTGTCTAGGGCTAGGCAATCACATTCCACGCTGACCCCTGCCTCTGTCCCTATCTCGCAGTCTCTGGTCCAGGGTGGCCTGCCCGGCAGTGGTGTGCCTAGTGAGTTGCCCCAGCTGATACCCGTGTTTCCTGGCGGGACTCCGCTGCTGCCACCCGTGGTGGGTGGCTCCATCCCCGTCTCCAGCCCACTGCCCCCTGCCTCCTTTGGCCTCGTCATGGACCCCTCCAAGAAGCTGGCTGCCTCTGTGCTGGATGCCCTCGATCCCCCAGGCCCCACACTGGACCCCCTGGACCTTCTGCCATACTCGGAGACCCGGCTGGACGCTCTCGACAGCTTCGGGTCAGCCCGTGGCTCCCTGGACAAGCCTGACTCCTTCATGGGTGAGGCCCGGGTGGGCATGTCCCCCCCACACCCCACTCCTGCACCACATTTGCAAAGTGCTGTCATGTCTCTGGTTTCTGGAGAGCAGATGGGGATTGTAACTCTAAACTGCCCAATCCAGGCGCTCTCACCTCTCCCAGTCCAGGGCCACTAGTGTGTGTGCTGCTGTGTCTCTGTGGTGCTCAGTACTGTGTGGATCCAAGCCTCAGGCTGGTGTCCTGTTCAAGACTCATCAGTAGAGCTCCGATAGTTCGGGCCTCCCTCACCCTAGTCTGGTCTCTCTGCCCAGCTTCCCAGGGCCCTGGGCCTCAGGCCAGGGGGTCCCACAACAATGATTCTGGGAGCAGGGTGCAAGACCACAGGCTCCTTCAGCACCACTAGATTGGGTGTTTGAGGAAACTGACCCATCTGGGCCCTGGTAGGACCGGCTTTCAGAGGTCAGACATAGTCTGGGACACTTACAACTGAGACATAAGGGGTGGAAGGAACATAGAAAGGCTGAGGGAGAACAATAGAGAGGTTGAGGGGGAAGTGATGGCGGGGCCAGGTCTTGCAGGTCATCAGCCGGGCAGAGAGTGTAGGGGCACGCCCTACGAGGTGGAGGGGTCAGGGGCTGGTCAATGATCAGAACAGGGGCCTAAGGGAAGCATGAGTAGAACAGGGTCTCAGGGGAGCTATGGGCCAAGCTGAGAGCTCAGGATTTCTCTGGGGGCAGTGGGGAGACCCAGAAGGCTTAAGCAATGGACTGGGGAGCATGAGGAGGCTGCAGCCTCTTTGCCCCAGGGCTACGCCATGAGAATAGAGAAGAGGGCAGAGTCCAGGAATCAGCAAGATTAGAAGAGGATGTATGGCCTGGGGGACTTCCCCATGGACACAAGGGGAAGTCCTGGGATGGCCCCTCATGGCCTTAGTGCCAGGGCAAGTGACCCCTGTGTCTTCTCCCTGTCCAGAGGAGAACAATTCACAGGACCACCGTCCCCCAAGCAGTACTCAGAAACCAGCCCCCTCGGTGAGTAACGTGGATGGGACTCCACTACCAGGCCTTTCATTCCTCCTGGGGGCCGGGGGAGGGAGTGATGTGGGCTCTAGAGTTGTGTTCTCTGTATGAGGTGAGTTGTTGCAGCCCCCAAGAAGAGGCACCCTCAAAGTGGAGGAACCCAAGGTGGTCCCCTAGCCCTTCCTTACTAGCCATGTGCTGGGGGTACCCAGAACACTCCCTGTCCTGCCTGCTTGGAGGCCTCAAGTGATTTCCTTGGCATTATTCACAGCCCTGATCTCCAGACTCAGTCTGTTCTGAGTTTCAAAGAGTGTGTGACCAGGAGGAGGCCTATACGCTGACCTTAGCCTGGATAATGGTCATGTGAGCCTGGGGAAGTCACCCAGTCTCTGAGATTTGTCTTCCTTCGTGCTAATGGCTGAGGACTTGGGAGGGCATATGCAGAGGCCTCCATCAGGGCCACTGCTCCTTCTCTGTGTTCACATTGACCTTTGATTCAAGGAAAGGTTGTAAGCCAAGATTACTGTCACCTCTGCACCTGCTTAGCTTGAGGACTTCTGAGGGTTGGTTCTGGTGTTATGGCTCTTGGACCACAATAGAAGGGCAGGGAGGGTTGAGGAAGAGGGAGGGCCCTCGGCTACAATTCTGCTCTTGGGTGGGATGGTGGCATCATAGAGCACCCTCTACCTTCGGTGCCTAGGCTGGCCGTGGTGGTCCAGCTGTCACTCAGCCCAAGATGGCCGACCTCCTCCTGTTACAGCCAGAGCCCTCCATGCCCAACACTGCCTTGCTCATCAAGAACCCCTTGGCTGCCACCCATGAATTCAAGCAGGCCTGCCAGCTGTGCTACCCCAAGACAGGTAATGTCACATCTGAGGCCACACCCCTCTGTCCCCAGACATGCCAGGAATTTCAGGACTTGGAGGTCCAGAACAGAAGGACCTTCGTGTGTCAGTAGGAGACAGGAGCCAGAAAACGAAGTCCCTCCAAGGCGGGAAGGGAAGGTGTGGGTGCTGGTTGAGGCCTGTCCTCTGCTGAGCACTGTTTTCATAACTCACTCTGGAGAGACTCTGAGATGGGCAGGCTCACCACAGGTCGTGGTGGTGGTGGAAAGGAAGCAGGGAGAATGGACTCCTTGGGGCCCCCCACCCTCTAACACTGACCCCATCTTTAGGCAGCACATAGCAAGGAGGGGTATGGCAGGAGCTGGGGAGGCCCAGATGAGGGCAGCTTTTCCAGTTCCCACCCCCTGCCTGGGCCCAGTGGTCACCCTTCAGTTCTACCTGGAATTATTGCTGCTGTCCGCCCTGCTCACAGGCCCCAGGGCGGGTGACTACACCTATCGTGAGGGCCTTGAGCATAAGTGTAAGCGGGACATCTTACTTGGTCGGCTCCGGAGCTCCGAGGACCAGAGCTGGAAGCGGATCCGACCTCGGCCCACCAAGACCAGCTTCGTGGGCTCCTACTACTTGTGCAAAGGTGAGATTTGCAACAGGACCGGTGAACAGCCAGAGCCTGGCTCCTCTCACCCCAGACACTGTTGTGTGGCAGGCAGTGGAACAGGTGTGGTCATCACATTCGTAGGAGAGGTGAGGGGGCTGGGGTTGTCACTCAGTGGTAGAGCACTTGCCTGGCACATGTGAGGCACTGGGTTCAATCCTTAGCACCACATAAATAAATAAAATAAAGGTATAAAAAATACAACATAAGAGAGGTGAGGAAGCTGAGCTCTGAGGCCCAAGTTCCCTGTCAGAATGAGCATCCCCTATCCTGACTGGCTCCAGAGACCCATGGGAAACATTCAGGACATTGCATGGATCTGGAGCCCTCTGATGGCCTGTGCTCTCAAGTGCGAGGGTCCTACAGTTCATGGAGAACTGATTTCTTACCACTGTAAGGACCCAAAGGGCTACTAGGGGGATGTGGAGAGAATGCACAGAAAGCATTAGGTCTTGACATATGTCAGTTCTTAGCCAGCATGGTGGTGCACACCTGTAATCCCAAAAACTCAGGAGATTGAGGCAGAAGGATCACAAGTTCAAGGCCAACCTCAGCGACTTAACAAGGTCCTAAGCAACTTGGAGAGTGTCTCAAAATCAAAAATAAAAAGGGCTGGGGAAGTGGTTCAGTGGTAAAGTACCCCTGGGCTTAATCCTCAGTATAAAAAAAAGTCCTTTTGATTGATTACATTATTGTCACTATTCTCATTTCCGTCTCATGGAAGTCTGGTCAGTATTGGATGGACATTGTCATGTACCTGATTTGCTTTCTTCTATTCCCCAACCAAGCAATTTGGTTCAGTCCACATGGCAGTATGTGAAGTTGTGACATCATTAAGTGCTTTAGAGCGCAATACTTCTTCTGCACTTACCAACTTGTGTCCTCACAGTTCTGGATGAGGCGACCAAGGCTTTGAGAGTCTGCCAGGCAGTGCCTTTGTCTCCTGACCCAGCCTGCGGCAGTCACCTACCCAGGCTTTTGGGACCAGTTCCCCATCCTTCCTGAAGCCCTGCTATGGTCAGTTAGATTGAGTCCAAATTGAACAGGCCTACGGGTACCCATGCCTGCTTCCTCCTACCTCTGTCCTGACCTCTCCCCAAACAGACTGACCCTCCCGTCGACTCTGTGGCACATCCTCTATGGGAAACCCCTTCCCACAATGCTTCTCCCTGCACCTGTCTCACCTGTACCTGGGGATGTGACCCATTTCTCTGTGTCTATGTCCCATGTTGCCTTGTGGTATGGTCCAGTGGAATTTGGGTCAAGGCCAACTTAGAAAGAGGAGAAGGAAAGAAAACATCAGATCCACCCTAGGAAGGCAGTTTTCCCAGGTCTGAGCCTACTTCTCTCTCCAACTTCCTTGGCCTCAGTCCCCACAACTCAGTGTCCTCTGCTCATGGAAAAACAGCCAAAATGCAGGGAGTGACAAGGAGTCCCAGCGCAAGTTTCTCTGACTTGGAAGTCCATGTTCTGAACCATGCAGTGTTAGTTTCCTGGTGAATAATAATTAAAAAAAAAATCCTTTCCATTTACATAGAGGCTTGCATACTTCCATAAACCTTTTGAACGCTTTTTGTCCTACAGAAGAAGATGCTCTGGGGGCAGGTGGGCAGGAGTGTTGGCCAAGCTCTGCAGGTGTCCAGCACAGAGGGGCCTGGTTGACATTTTGGAAGGTATCTTCGTAAGGAGGACACCAAGCCTAGCAAAGCTGAGCCCTGCTGCCCACAGCAGGATCCTGGGGGCGTTGCAGGCTGCCGTCCCTGCCTGGCAGAACGTGTGTGTCCTGTTGCCTCTTTGCAGACATGATTAACAAGCAGGACTGTAAGTACGGGGATAACTGCACCTTCGCCTACCATCAGGAGGAGATCGACGTGTGGACCGAGGAGCGGAAGGGCACCCTCAACCGTGACCTGCTCTTCGACCCACTGGGGGGTGTCAAGCGTGGCAGCCTCACCATCGCTAAGCTCCTCAAGGAGCACCAGGGCATCTTCACCTTCCTCTGTGAGGTACCTGCCCACCTGCCTACACCACTACCTCCCCCACAGTCTAAGGCCCGCGCAGGGCTGGGGTTGCTCCTGGGCACCGGCCATTATGGGGGTCAGTCCTGGAACCTGTGGCTGTGGGAGGCCTGACTGCAGAATCAGTAGATCCCTGGACTGTTCTCACTAGAGACCGGACCCTATCCAGTCCTTCATTTTAAAAATGTGGAAACCAGGGCCAGAAAGAAATAGTAACCCTCCCACCTGTCTTCCCTGACAGTCACCTGTCAGGCTTTAGATCCTCATTTCCACCTTGCCGGCCATGCTGGCAGGCTGTCCCTGTTTAAGCATGGTGATGCTGGGGTTCGAGGAAGCACGGAGCTGCCTGAAGGCCACACGGCTAGTCCAGAGCAGAGCTGAGCTTTAGACCTGGAGTGAGTCCCACCTCTCAATGTCAGCTGCCACTGCTGGTCCTCGTGGCCAGCCCCCCTGGGACCAGGCAGATGGGATGCTCATCCAGGTTGTCCCTGGATGTCTATGTGGGCCTGGTGTGATTAATCCTACTCAGCAAGGAGTTCATGACCTTGCGCCTCATGCCTCCCTCGACACGCTCTCCAGTCCAGCTGTGCCAGCGTTGACGCCTGCTGCATTTCCTGTCTGTGCCCTAGCTGACCACCCTGGAGAGCTGTCCCGTGTCTCTGCATCTCAGACCCCCTGGGCTCAGCTCTGCTCTCAGCAGTTCTACTGAGCTGTCATCAAGTCCCTCTCCAGAGTGGTCACAGAAGGCCATGCTTGGCCTTGGGAGAGAAATTGACTCATTTGTTAAGGTCAAGGGACATTTTCATGTCCATCTCTGTGGAGCAAGGGCTCGGGGTCTGGATTGCTGGCAGGGTTTGGTGTGGCTCATCCATTGCACAGCCAACCTCTTCCCTGACCCTCAGAGCAGGTGTACTTGGGCCGGCAGTTGGCTTGGGAATCATGGCTCACAGCCAGGTGGCAGAATGCAGTTTATAGAGCACCTGTAGTTTCTTCTTATCTTTTTTCAACTTTTATAGTGAATCTGTGGAACAAAGCAGGTATGGTTATTCCCAGTTTACAGTTGAGGAAAATGAGGCACAGAGATATTGAACAACCCCATGCTCCAGGCATTTGGATTGGTAGGATCAGAGGGAGGGAGAGGGAGAGAGCCAGGGCCCAGGTTATCTGTGAACTAGAGCCAGAGACATGGGTGCCACCGACCCTGGGATTTCCTTCCTCACTCTGACCTAGGGTAGGGTTTTCAGGGACCAGCTGTCCTTCCCTAAGTGCCCATGTGGGGTCCCAGCCTACCCCTTCCCCAGGTGGCCTCGCAGGGTTCCAGCCCATCCCCTCCCTGGGCAGATCTGCTTTGACAGCAAGCCCCGGATCATCAGCAAAGGCACCAAGGATTCTCCATCTGTCTGCTCCAACCTAGCTGCCAAGCACAGCTTCTACAACAACAAGTGAGTAGGTCCTGCATCCTGGGGCTGGGCATGGGTAAAGTCCCCCTGGGGCAGCTCTGATAGCTAGGGAAAGGCTGAGGACTAAGAGTAGACTTGGGTGTCAAAACAAAGGACAGTCTCCACCTGGAAGGACAGGAACATGTGTATTGAGCAGCTACTCATTCCAACCATTGTCTTAGGTATTTGATTATCTCAGCAGTCCTCTGGAGAAGGAGTTACTGTCCCTCTTGTACAGAAGGGAAAGCTGAGCTTGGGAGCATCTTTAGTTGGCAGGCAAGTCGGGGCACCACCTTGACTCTTTGTCTGGCATCCATCATTGTTACGATGTCAGCATCAGACAGGGAATGGGAGGCATGGGGTTGGATCTGGCATTGCTGCCTTTGCTCTTCTTGCTTGCTGTGGCCCTGCCCCAGTATGCAGCCCAGGCCCTGCAGTCAGACACATCTGAGTCTGAATCCCAGCCTGGCCCATGGCTGGCTTTATGTTCAAGCACTAGCCAGCGCAGCCCTAGGTTTCCTCGTCTGTTAGATCAATGGCAATCCTATTCCTAGATTTCAGTGAGGGTCATTAAGATTCCTGGCCCAGGGCTGGGGCTGTAGCTCAGTGGTAGAGTACATACCTGGCACACATGAGGCACTGGGTTCAATACTCACTACCACATAAAAATAAATAAAAATTTAAAAGAAAGAAAAAAAAAAAAAACAGATTCCTGGCCCACAAGAATGTGGGGGAAAGAAACACTATACACTGTTGGAAGATAAACTATAACAACCACAGTGGAAATCAATATGGAGGTTCCTCAGAAGACAAAGACTGGAACCAGTAGATGACCGACCCAATTACACCAAGGAATTAAAATCAGTGTACTATAGCTGTGTATGCATGTTTATAGCAGTGCGATTCGCAATAGCCCATTTATGGAACCAGCCTAGGTGTCTATCATCAAATGAATAGATAAAGAAAATGTGGTATATATACACAATGGAGTTTTACTCAGCCATAAAAAATGAATTATGTAATTCACAGAAAATTCACAGAACTTAAGCATTAAGTGAAATTAGCCAGACTCAGAAAGTCAAGGATCCTGTTCTCTCTCACTTATAGAAGCTGTAGAGAAAAAAGAGAAGGAAAAAAAAAAAAGGTGGGAGGAATCTCATGAAAATAGAAGGGACAGCTGTAGAGAAAGAGGGCCAGGGGAAGGAAAGGGAGTACTAGAGAATGAATTTGACCAAATTATGTTATGTGCATATACAAATATGTCACAGTGTACCCCACTAGATGTATAATTATAATGCACCAATTTAAAAGTTAATTAAAAGAGAAAAGAAAGAAAAGTTTTGGGGCCCAAAGGAAGGGCATCCAGCCCAAAACCTAAGGGAAAAGTTCCCTCTCCCACCCAGAGGCACTCCTTCTCCTAGTCTCATGACAGGTGGGGTCTGGTGCCCTCTGCTTCTGGGCAGCTCCAGATGGAGCAGGCCCTGGATTGAAGCCTGCTCAATTGAAGCTTTACTAGGCCGGCACTAGTAAAGCAGACCTGGGACTTTCAGGCCTAAGTCTGCACAGGTGCAGGACCCCAACCCCTAATCTGCTGTTCCACCACGTTCTGGGATTAGAGAATGGGGCAACAATATCCACAGGCAAGTCTCTCCCCTCAGGATTGCCTGGCATGGGGAAGGGCAGCAGCCCAGGAAGGTGGAGGGTCGGGAGGGCTGCAGTCAGCATTGTGTCCTCGCCACCTGCCCACCAGGTGTCTGGTGCACATCGTCCGCTCCACCTCCCTCAAGTACTCCAAGATCCGCCAGTTCCAGGAGCACTTCCAGTTCGACGTGTGCCGCCACGAGGTGCGCTACGGCTGCCTGCGTGAGGACAGCTGCCACTTTGCCCACAGCTTCATTGAGCTCAAGGTCTGGCTGCTGCAGCAGTACTCAGGTAAGGGGCAGGCAGGACAGGTGAAGGGACGTGGGACCTGGCTGGGTGGAAGCCCCAGGGCATGATGGCCAATGGAAGCGATGTCAGGAAGCTGATACTGGGCAAACTCTTTGGAGCAGCTGGTGCATCCTGAATGTCACAGAGGAAACAAAGACCTGCTGTTGGGGAGCCTCTAGGCCTGGAGGATCCTAGGCTTCTCCCCACCTGGGCAGTGTCAGGGGAACACAGGTGGAGAGGGAGTACAAGCCAGGCTGCAGAGCTGGGTAGACCCGGCCCCTGCTCCAGCTCTCCACTTGCTGCATGGGAATGAAGGGGCTCTGTCAGGTGAAGGGGCTCTCCCTTAGCCTCCATTTGCTCACCTGGCAAGTGCCAGCCTAATCTCTACATCACAGATTACCAGATATTCACCCACTTGCTCACCTAAGAGGGATTTATTGAGTAGTTTCTCTGTGTTAGAGGATTCAGCCATGAACTGGTCAAGGCCCTTGCTCCAGAGGACTTACTTACAAGGGGGCAGGACACAATATCCAATTTGGGAAGCGCATCCTGTGTTCCATCTGACCTATGACGTGCACTTCTCCCCTGATTTAGTTAGCAGCATTTTGTGTGTGTAGGAAATCAGTGTCGTTGAGAATCCATAGTGGTATCATTTCAGATATGCATCGGTGCTATGAGGAAGGTAAAGAAGAGCAAGAGGACAGGGCCACAGGGGGAGCATTTTAGATCAGATGGAGGAGAATGGTTCTTTGAGAGAAGGGCAGAAGGAACAGCAAGGCAGAAGGCCCCCAAGGAAGGAGGAAGACTCTCTGTGGGGACTATGGCAGTGAATGGGGCAGGGTAGAGTTGAGGCTCCAGGGTCTGCAGGGACCCAAGTGTGTAAGAGTATCTTGGCCTTAAATAGAAATATAGGGGAACATAGGTGGAGGAAAAAAAAGAAAAGAAAAAAGCGATATTCTAATCAGTGATGGACTATATATACAACAGTGGTCCCGTAAGATTATTATGAAGCTGAAAGCGTCCTGTCTCCCAGTCATGACAGCACAGTGCAACAAGTTTCTTAGTTGTTTGTGGTGGTGCCTAGTGTAAACAGACCTACTGCACTGTCAGTCGTTTAAAAGCAATGCAGAGTTGTGTACGTGGAACTTGATAATAAACAAAATGACCATGTCACTGGTTTATGTATTTCCTAGATTATACTTTTTACTGGAATTTTAGAATGTACCCCATTTTATTTTATTTTTTTTTTTATCAAAGTTTGCTGTAAAGCAGTGACACTGGCAGAAGCGTCATACATCTTGTTTACACATCTCTTGATTACATCAAGAGGCCCGGTGGAGCACTTACCTCCACTCTGTAGGTCTGTGTAAGTACACTCTGCAATATTCAAAAGAAGAGGCAATCCCCCAACAGCACATTTCTCAGGGTGCAGCATCATTAAGCAGCGTGTGTCTGCAGTTGGCCTTGTCCTAAATGTGAAGCTCAGGGACTGTTTTAAATGTGATGTGCAGCGTTGTTTTCACAATGCTTTAGCTGCTGGGTGAAGAAAAGAGGAGTAAGAGCAGAAGCAGAGACATGAGTGAGGGTGTGGCTCCGGCCAAATGGTGGCAGTGGAAGTGACAGAAGTAGTCATATTCCAGGTATATTTTGATAGTAGAACCTATACAATTTGTTGATGGACCAGATGTGAAGTATGAAACAAAAGATGGTATCAAGGTCAATTCCAAGGTCAGAGTATGTGGAAGAATGGAATTCCATGTTCTGAGAAAGGGGAGGCTATAGGAGAAGGAAGTTTGGGGGGTGACCTCAAGGCTCAGCATGGGACAGGGAGTCTGGGCTGCCTGTGGGACTTCAAGTGGAGATGTTGAGCAGGCAGCTAAATGTGGGAGGTTGGAAGTTCACAGGAGAGGTCTAGGCTATAGATACCCAATTGCAGATCATCAGCAAGAATCTGGGTATAAAGTGCATTGCGTGGCCCAGATGATTAGCTGCTTTGGGGCAGTATTTACAGAATAAGTGGAAAGCAAACTGTGGGAAGGCACTAGAAAGAGTGGAGGAGTTAGGAAGAGGTGCTGAGCCAGACCTCTCAGTGTAGATTCCTTGAGGAAAGTAAAGAAGAGCAAGAGGACAGGGCCATGGGGGGGGGGGAGCATTTTAGATCAGATGGGGGAGAATGGTTCTTTGAGAGAAGGGCAGAGAGCTGTTCCAGGCAGAAGGAACAGCAAGGCAGAAGGCCCCCAAGGAAGGAGGAAGACTATCTGCGGGGACTATGGCAGTGAATGGGGCAGGGTAGGGTTGAGGCTCCAGGGTCTGAAGCTGATGGAAATCCAGGGAGGGTCCAGGCCACCAATCTGCAGCAATTGCCCTTTGGAGACTGGCAGTGAAGAGCCATGACAATTTCGTGAGCTGGTGAGCTAGGTGGGCTAGGGGCTTTAAGCAGGGTCAGGCCGGAACCCCCACTGAGGGAGGAGGTGGGGTCAGGAAAGGGTGCTGAGCAGCAGGCCCAGGAGAGGTCGATACCAACAGGGGAATGGAGGGGGTGGCCTTTGTTCCCATGTTGCAGTTAAGCAAACTGACTAGGGAGGATGAGTGGATTCCCTGTATCCTGAGTCTTACTGTGGCCTGGCCTGATTGGGGTAAGGCTCCTTTACTTGAGCCTCAGGTGGCACAGGTACCCCGCAGATGCCTTACCCCTCCTTGCCAAGTCCTTTCAGGGACACCTGTGTCTGCCCCCACCCTCCCCAGGCATGACCCATGAAGACATTGTTCAGGAATCCAAGAAATACTGGCAGCAGATGGAAGCCCATGCAGGAAAGGCCAGCAACAGCTTGGTAAGGCCCAGGATTGGCACTGAGGGTGGGATCAGGCCCCACAAGGTCTAGCCTATTCCTTTACTCTGATGTAATTTCATTTCATATGTACTGGAAAGTTGTAAGACTCGGTATGAAGAATCCATGTACACCCTTTCTGAATTCCCAAGAAGCTAACATTTTTCCATGTCCCACACTTGCTTTGTAGTCTGTGTGTCTGTCTTTGTCATCTCTGTGTGTGTGTCTGTGCTTTGTTCTGAATGTGTATGTATACATATACCCATATCTAGTTATATACATAAATGTGCATACCTTTTCACTTTACTCATTGGAGAGTAGGTTGCAGATATGATGTCCTCTTACCCGAAACGCTTCCATGCATATGTCTTAAAAATAAGGACACTAGCTAGGTGCAGTGGTACACACCTTTAATCCCAGTGACTGGGGGAACTGAGGCAGGAGGAACACAAGATCCAGGTCAGCCTCAGCAGTTTAGTGAGACCCTGTCTCAAAAATTAAAAAAAAAAAAGAGCTGTGGGTGTAGTTCAGTGGTAAAGCATCCCAGGTTCAATCATCAGTACCAAAAAATGACCCTTTCTTACAGGAAAAATTGACATACGAAAGTATTATTCAGATTTTATAAATTATTCCTAAAATTCTGGCTAATGCACTGTGTGTGGTTGTTGTCTCTTTAGACCCCTTAAACTAAAACAGTTCCTCAATTTGTCTTCTATGACACAGATGTTTTTGAAGAGCCAGTGGTTTTGTAAAAGGTCTTTCCCTATGGGATCATGTGCAGCTTCCTCATGTCACAGGGACAAGGACATGTTCTCAGAGAATATTATCTCTGTTTGTCCTATTACTGGTGATAATTTGGTTAAACATTATAACCTGATTTAACTTTGATTAAAGTTCTCAATTTGCAGATGGGGAAACTGAGGCTTGCAGCATGTTAGAGACTTGCCAAGGGGCAGGTCCAGGTTCACTGACATTTTGCCTAGAGCTTGCCCTGCACCATTCCTTTCACCCCATCACCATCGGGTTCCTCATCATCAAACCTTGCCTCGCCCAGCATTACGGTGGGGGTGAGGCTTGCAGAGCGGATCCAAGCTGCAGCATATCAACCCCCTGTTACATGCTAGGCCTTGCCCTGCCCCTGTGCTTATGCCTCCTTAGGCTGTGTGATCACTGTAATTGTAGATGGCATTGTGGACACCAGTCTTAGAAGGGTGGTCTCAGGGACTAGGAGACAGTGTGTGTAAGGTGAGCCCTCTGTTCTGTCCACACCTGAGGATGATACTTTCATCCATGCCAGACCTATCCACTAACCAAACAGGGAGAGTTGGGTCCCCTAACTCCTTATGAGGCCTGCCTGAATGAGGAGCAGGCCAGGCTTGCCAGTACGGCTGCCTGTCCCCTTGGGCCTTCCTTTTCTAGTCTCCTTGTTCCTGGTCCTTTTCTCTCTTTCTCCACTTCCTGGCCAACCCCTGCTCCACCTGGTCTCCTTGCTCCTGGCCAGGAGCCCAACAGGAAAGCAGCGAGGGCTTAGGCAGAACCAGCCACCTAGCCTTCTAAAGAGAGAGCACCAAATCCCGAACTCTCTTTCCCTCTGACCCCACATCCCTCCTTCCTGACCAGTGGTGCTTCCAGGGATACCAGGGACAATCAGTAAACATAGGTGGCCACAGGTACCATGAAGGGCTTTATCCCCTTCTTGTTGCCAAATGTCCCACCCTGCTCACCCAAGTTACCATGCTGGGGCCTGGCTCAGAATAGGAAATCTATGCCAGGCCAACTGTGGCCCAGGCAGGAGGCTTTTCCTTGCTTATTATCTGAAGGATGAGGCCAGTGGCTCCGTGAGGCCAAGGACAGGTAGATACCAGGCAGAAGCAGCTTGGGCCCTGTGCTTGCCATCTCAGAGAAAGAAGCACAAATGCCCACCTCAGACCCAACCCCTGTCCTCAGGCCACTTACCTGAGGGAGTGTGATAACCATTCTGAGCCTGACTCTGCTTAATCAAATGGGATCGGGAAGGATCCCACCCACTCTGAGAGTTATCAGGAAGCTGGTGAGACCACGTGGTTATGAAGTGTGGGCACTGTGCCTGAGCCTATTAGGAGCTCAGAACCAGTGTGGCTGTTCTTTGGAGCAAGGTCTGAGCCACCACACCCCTGGGCACCCCACTACCTCAGCTGTGAAATGGGAATAGTACCTTCCTCTTAGTGCTTCTTGTGACAATCAAGAGGAACATCCAGAAATCATGAGCGTGTGGGTAATCTGCCTGCTCCCTACATCCTAGTTATTCATCCCAGTCCCTCGCTCCTGGGATTAATGTGCATTATCCTGGGGCTGAGCCAGGCTGCAGCTTGCCCAGTGCCAGACCAGGGGTCAGTCAGTATTGAGGACAGAGCTCTTCCCTGTTCCAGGGCAGGCCCTGGTCTGGGCTTGCTGGGTCACAGGGGTGTGGGCCATAGCTCCTGTCCTGGGGTGATTACCATAGCAGGATACATGTACTTGCCAGTCTGGAGGAACATGGGCTGTCCAAAGGGGTAACTCCACACCCAAGGATCCCAGGAGAATGGGGAGGCTTTAGCTAACAGGAGGGAAGGGGGATAGCTGGAGGGTTCACAGAGCATCAGGTTGGCCATGGTCATGGGGTGGGCACTTTTCCCACTTCTTGACCCTTTGCCCTGTTCCAGGGGTGCATGACAGAGGATGGGGAAGAAGTATCGGGGAGGGGCCAGAGTCCAGGGCTGCCCAAGGTGGAATCCACTCTGCCCACCCCACCTCTGGAACTCCTGCTCTCTACAGGCTCAGCACTCCTGACCAAATCAGTTGGTCAGTGTGCAGTGGTCCATCAACTGTGGGAGCTCACAAAAGGGACACCTTTGCCAGGAGGGCTCCAGGGAGGACTTCCTACAGGAAGTGGAGCTTGAACTGAATTTTGAAGGACAGTTTCTAAAGCAAATTGGACGAAAAATGGAGGCTTGGCGTTCCCGACACAGAGAACAGTGTGTGCAAAGGCAGGAGGAGCCCCAGGAAATGCAGGAGCTTCACAGAGCAGGCTGCTCAGGGAGTGAGGAAAGGTGGGAGCCAGCCAGGGAAGGCAGAAAGATCCCCTGGTCAGGAAACAGGAGCCCCATTCTTGGCCTGGCTCCAACACCAAGAAGCCAACGGACCTACAGTTGGGAAATCACTGCTGTCAGTAGACCCAAGGAGTAGACCAGCCCATTCTAAGACTTGGGTGGCCCTAGCACTCCCAGAGGCTGCCCATGTGACAGACCCCAGGACCTTAAGCATGGTACCTGCGGTGTCACCAACCCCTCCCACATCCCTATACAGGGTGCCCCAAGGACACATGGGCCCAGTACCTTTGACCTACAGATGAAGTTTGTGTGTGGCCAATGCTGGAGGAACGGGCAGGTGGTGGAACCTGACAAGGAACTCAAGTACTGCAGCGCCAAGGCCCGTCACTGGTGAGCGGGTACCAGCCAGGGGCTTGGGCAGGATGGGGCCCACCCATGCACCATGGGTGAAGAGACAAAGACTCAGGCCAGGGCTCTCTGAGGAGATCACACAGCTCTGAGGCTTCACCCCAAGCTCTCTACCGGCTTCCTTCTCTGTCCTATAGCTGGACCAAGGAACGGCGTGTCCTTCTGGTGATGTCCAAGGCCAAGAGGAAATGGGTGTCAGTGAGGCCACTGCCATCCATTCGCAACTTCCCACAGCAATATGATGTGAGCTTGGGGGCAAGTACAGCTTGGGCAGGGATTGTGGGCCCTGAAGTGTTTCCTGCCGTAGGTGGGACTCAACGGGTTCTCCTGCCCCCTTCCCCCAGCTCTGCATCCATGCGCAGAATGGCCGCAAGTGCCAATATGTGGGCAACTGCTCCTTCGCACACAGCCCTGAGGAGAGGGACATGTGGACATTCATGAAGGAAAATAAGAGTGAGTGGCAGACTTGCCCCCGCTCCTCTCTGCTAGACATCCCTCTGGGCTTGCTGGGCTTCCCTCTGCCTCCCAGGGGTTTCTCCAGCCTCAGCAGGCCATGCCTCCAGTTGACCAGGCTCCAAGGGGTGGGTAGCTTAGCAACAGAGCCTGGAGTCCCATGGCTCCCAAGTCCAATGGGGATCACGGATCCATTCTGCCCAATAGATCCATTGGGCAGAATGGATGTTAGGGAAGCCCCCTCACTAGGTACTCTGTCCCCTGGTCAGTCCTGGACATGCAGCAGACCTATGACATGTGGCTGAAAAAACACAACCCAGGAAAGCCTGGGGAAGGGACCCCAATCAGCTCTCGGGAAGGAGAGAAGCAGATCCAGATGCCCACAGACTACGCCGACATCATGGTAAGCCTGGGCCATGGCTTACACCTGACCCAGGAGGGCAACCTGGAAGGGTTGGCTGGCGGGCAGGTGGGGAGTTGGCACCCACAGCAACTATGCCCCCAGATGGGCTACCACTGCTGGCTCTGTGGCAAGAACAGCAACAGCAAGAAGCAGTGGCAGCAGCACATACAGTCCGAGAAGCACAAGGAAAAGGTCTTCACATCGGACAGTGATGCCAGCGGCTGGGCCTACCGCTTCCCCATGGGCGAGTTCCGGCTTTGCGACAGGTGCTCCAAGAAGGGCAGGGTGGGGCAGCGCAGCAGGGCCTGGTGGGATGCAGGTGGGCCTGAGGACATGGATACACTGGCCAGTTCTGGCTCCTCTTGGCCTAGAGATGGCCTCTAGGGCCTGGTATGTCTTGGGTTTGAGTACAGCCCTGAGTGGTGGGGGTGGGGCAGGATTGGGGGG
>NW_025999962.1:6236701-6252834 GCF_001458135.2 Marmota marmota marmota | reverse complement strand
AGGATTGGGGGGTGGGCTCAGATCTGCCTAGTCCCCTTTTCTGTGGCCCTGGCTCACATTGCCAAGGGGCCAATCATCTAGGTGCTACTGAGCTGGGGCTAAAGCTACCCAGGGAAGGGCTTGTTTGGGGGGAGGTCAAGTGGCTGATCCCAGGTCCCACAGCTTGGAGCAGGAAGGCACAGAGCTTGGGCATTGAGCCTCCTGATGCCCACAGGCTCCAGAAGGGCAAGACCTGCCCAGATGGGGACAAGTGCCGCTGCGCCCATGGACAGGAAGAGCTCAATGAGTGGCTAGACCGGCGTGAGGTGCTGAAGCAGAAGTTGGCCAAGGCCCGCAAGGATATGCTTCTGTGCCCACGGGATGATGACTTCGGCAAATACAACTTCCTGCTGCAAGAGGACGGGGACACTGCTGGTGCCACCCCAGAAGCCCCTGCTGGTGCCGCTGCTGCCACCACCATCGGAGAGTAGGGTCAGGTCTTGGCCATGGGCAAAATCCTGGGGTAGGGGTTGGGGATGGGGAAGGAGGGCCGGATGAAAGGGTCAGGGCAGGCCAGCTGGGGTGGGGAGCCACCCTCATCAGGCAACCCCTGGCCCCCTGGGGTGCCATCCTTCCCCCACCCCCACCGCCCCAGGTGTGCATATCCAGGTGCACGAGCTGCAGCCTCAAGGGTCCCAAGGTCCTCATCCTGCTGAAACCTGGGCAGACCCTCCCCCACCCCCACAACTCTCCTGGTTGGAGAGGGAGGGGCCTGACTGACCCCTCCAGTTTCAACCTACAGCTTTAACTTGTGTCTGCTCCTAAAGGGGGCTGCTCAGGGCTGGGGAGCCTGGGGTCCCCACTTGAATCTGCAGCAGGAGGGTCCTTCTCCCTCCCCCCCCCACCTTCCTGGGGGCAGATCAGGACAAGGGCAAGAGGCCCCAATTAGCTTTAAAATGCAGATCCAGGATGGACCTGGGAACACTATAATGGTCACTTACTACCAGGGACTCGGTTTCCCCTCTGGTTGGAAAGGTGGGAGGAGTTGGGTAGATGATCTCTGGAGCCTGACTAAGGATTCTGGACTGTCACCCCAGCCTATTTCCCTCCCAGGCCATCAGCATAGATTACACATCCTCAGCCTTCAGAACTGACCTAGCCCAAACCCCATTTTTCAGAAAAGGAAGAGTCCTAGCAGGAGGAGTGATCTGTCCAGGGTCCCCAGCCCTTAGCACAAGGCAGAGATGGATGAAAGCACTGTTCACTTAGAGCCTCTGTGCTCCTCAGTGGGTCTGGGACCGTCTCTGAATCAGTGTGTGGCTAGGGCCCCATGCAGTGCCCTTGAGGGCTAAGGAAATGTTGCTCAGAGAAGGGCTGGTCATGTCAGCACCCCACAGAGGGACAGGCTGTCCTGAGGATGGTCATTGCAGTGAGCAGCAGAGGTTACATCCCCATACCCACTCAGGGAAAAGTGGCAAAGGGCAGGTTCTATATAAGGCACAGGGCATGGGGAGGGGAATCGAATGAGAGGATGTAGAGAAAAGGGAGACTTGACCCTGGGCTACATGGGCTGGCCACTCCAGGATAGAACATGACCCCTCCTTCCTGGACTTACCACCTCCTCTCCCCAAGACTTACCAATATGCCCATCTACCCCTGCCCCTCCCCGATCCCCTACCCTGCTGGCTGCCTGGGACCCCAGCTGATCTCCAGCCCCTGCCCCCACCCACCAAGGCCTCTCCCATCCTCTGAGATGTCTGTGTGTACCCCACCTCCATCCCACCCACCATGGGCAAACCCAGCCTCCCCTGGCTCCCCAGACATTCCAGAATCCCCCACACCATTGGCACAAGGAGTGGGGTATCCCCGGAAGGAACCAGGGGCTAAGGCTATGGGAAGTGAGATGGAGAGAATGGAATACCCCATATTTCTCCATTAGCAAGGATTGATAATGTGTGATGATACAATGTCGGGCACTGGAGGCCACAGAGGACCCTGTTCTTCATGCCACCACTGCCCAACCTTCTCCCAATAATCATGGCATGCACCCTTTCCTATTTCCTGCCCCCTGTCCCCTGCCCCCAGCAAGTCAGCACTGCAATTTGGGTGCTGGTGGGGAGGAGAGACCATACCCAAGGTGGGGTGGTGGCTGTGAATGTCAATGATACTTGTTCTCCTGATCTGTGGTGTTGCAGTCTGTTGTCACCAGCCTTGTTCTTAGTGTGTATATATGTCGCCCCCGTGATGCATATATACACAGGTATTAAATATATCGCTCTATATAATATTATATATGTGTGTGGTATCCAAGGAATCACTTCTAATGAGGGCTAAAGATAAAGAATTTGGCCAGAAAATGCAGCCATCCTTGCGTGATTAGGAGGGTGTTTCAGGATCACTGGACTGTTTGCAAGGAGACAGGAACTGGAGCCATGGTTCTGAGGTGGTGTGGGCAGTAGGGGTAGCTGTGGCCACCACCTGCACCCTGTTCATCTGATAGTTTCCCAGACCACCCCTGTCTAATGGGAAGAGAGCCTGAGTGCTCAGGGAAAGAAAATTATTTATATTTGTCTCCCCCAAAGCCCAAGAAATGGGATTGGAGTTCAGAAATGTTATCTTCAGCCTGTTGTCTATCTAAGGGCCTGACCTGGTCAGAGCTGGATCCCCCACAGGGTAGGGAAGAGAGTGTGAGGCAGAGCAGGGGGTGGCAGTGCAGAAAATGCTTTTAATGATGAGGGTAACTATTTTAAATGTGACTCCTCCAGGGCCCCTGGCTGGGAGACTCAGAGTTCAACCTGCACTCACGCCCACCACAACAGGCAGGGATAAGATGGCATGGTGGACATGGGGCCAGGGTGGGAGGAGGAGGGATGCTGCATTTCTCAGCTAGGCAGTAATCAATTTAATGGTCCTTTTAAAATGTCTGTGTATTAAAATTTTAAGAATACCACACTTTAATATTAAATATCATAAGGTCTAGTATCTTGATAATAATGTAGATGTTTTAATAACAAATTTTTGTCCTTCTTAAAATAAAATGAAAGAAACTTGCTTACTTTGGCCTTTGTTCTAGAAAATAAATGTGTGCCCTTTGACCCCTGTCCTTGAGGTGTTATACTCCTGTTCCTCCCTGCCTGGCCCAGGACTACACTGTGCTCATGGAGTAGTGCTGACTGCTGCTGGCTATGGCTCAGACAGACATTTCCAGTGGTGAGGGGCAAGCATGTGGCCCTGTATGCAAAGAGGCCCACCAGTCTGGGCTCCCAAAGCCCCTTGGTGGCTTCATACATATGGCCCCAGGAAGGAGCTGCCCTTTGCCAGCTCTTCTGCAGCCTGCTTACATCTCTCCTAGGGATGCCCACAGACACCCACACCTCCCTGCTTTTACCATCACATACTATGGTAGGTTCTATGTGTTTTCTGGATTTGGCCCCTCCAGGAGGGTGAGGGATCATACTGTGTTTTGAAATTTGATCTCAACTGCAACCCCGACTCCTCTGGGCCCAAAGACGACTAAGGTCACAAGGGCTCAGTTCCTTCCTCTTTAAAAGGAGCAGGTATGGGCTGGGGTTGTGGCTCAGTAACAGAGCACTTGCCTAGCATATATGAAGCACTGGGTTTGATCCTCCGCACCACATATAAATAAATAAATAATAAAGGTGCATCAACAACTAAAAAAAAAAAGGAGCAGGTATATTAGATCAGGAGTTCTGTATCTGCTGCATGAGAGATATTTGTGTGTGTGTGTGTGTGTGTGTGTGTGTGTAGGGTACAGGTAGTGAAGGGGTTCTTGAGAGGAGGGTTTACACATGTTCCAGAGTGGGTGCTCCCCAGATAGCCTTAAACTGCAGTGGCCCCAGGAAAGAGGCCCAGGGCCTGTGAATTGCCCAAAGACAGGGAATTGTTTGGGCCAGGTATGGAGCAGACATCAGAGGCTTCATGAATGGTGGAATGAGGAACTGAAGCAGCCATCTTTATTAGGCACCTCGTTAGTGCCAGGCACTGTGCAGAAAGTACGTCTGTTCTCCATGCAACTGAAAGTCTGACCACACTTGCAGCCCAGAGAGGTTCAGAGAAGGTTCCAAGAGCCCTCAGGTTCAGAGGCAGAAAAAAGATCAAGAAACCCTGGGAACTGGAAATCGGCAAAGGTTCCTTTGGCAGTGACGTTCAGGCATTCTAGGCGGCACTAGCCCCGTGGTGAAAAAGCCAAGTGGTGTGCCAGGTACAGTTCCCAAAAGAGAAACAGACCTGCCCTCAGGCTAGAGGGAATGTGATCTTGCATCAGGACCTTCCTTGAACTCAGAAACCGAAAGAGTAAGAGGAGCAAGACTTCAATGAACCCTGTGGACTAGATTCTTCAATTCTTGTAAATTTCCTTTAATTCTCTTAAGGCCTTTGTTAGGCTCAGGTGGTAAACCTTACCTAACGCCCACCCCATCCCACACCCTGAGAATGTAAGACTACTTAGGAAATTAACTCCCCTGGAATCTGCCATCTGCTGGGGAAACCATCCTAAATGGAAGATTTTTGCATCATTACAGTCAATGTGCACTTACTATTCTGCATTTTTCTTTTTCTTTTATTTCACATATGTGGTTCCACGTATCTATGTAACCTGGATATTTACAGTCAGTGGCTGATATTTGTGCCATTGATTGGATCCCAGTAGTTGAACACAGGTCTGTTTCTTGGTCTTCAGCCCTGTAAGTAGAGGCTGCAGTGAGTATCCCCAACACAGGGCATCAGCTCCTCCACTCTGGGAACGCTGCTTCCATGGAGAAGCCTGGGACAGGTTCAGGGCCTGGCAGGGACCTGCAGGCAGCTCTGTTTGTCTCCAGAGAAGGCTTTTGAGGGTTCTGTCCAAACCACATCTACATAATTCCTCACCTCCAGAGCCTGTGTAACCTCCTGGAAAATATACCCAGGCTGTTCGGGAAAAAAGTTATCTGAGCCATCCAACCTATCTGATTGGTGATCAGTAAGTTTGTGTCAACCTCTTCTGGCATGTTCATTTGGATCCTAGAAGTCCAATATGCCCTACTGGCCAAGGAGAGGACAAGGCACAGTGAAAAGTTCTTGACCCAGTCCTCCATTGGCTGGACCTTCCTGCTCAATAATCATAGGGTCGCCTGCCTGGGGTACAGCTTCCCTGTGGAGACATATCTGTCAGCACATAAAGGACACCTTGTTCCCAGTGACTCTCCAGATGTCTCCAGGTATGTATGCAACCTTCCCTGGCCCCACATTCTCCTGATGTGGTCCCTGCTGACTGCTGGACCTCTGCTTGAGCACAGAGTAGGAGATACCAATGTGGATTGTAAGTGTCATGGAAATACTCTAGGGCTGGGGAGTTAATGGCTGAGTGTGTTACTTAGCCTTGAACACTCACCAGATCTAGTCAGGTGCTACACTTATGATGTATTAATCCATATGTTGTTATATAACAAAATACCTGAGACAAGGTAATTTATAAAGAACAGAAGCTTACCAACTCTCAGGCAGAGCCAAAGGATTGCAAGTTTAAGGCCAGCCTCACAACTTAGCAAGACTCTGTCTCAAAAGAAAATAAAAAGTGCTGAGGACATATCTCACTTCTAGAGTACTTTCCTGGCATGTGCCAGGCCCTGAGTTCCATCCCCAATACTGCAAAAGAGGGAAAAACAAAACAAAAAAATCCCAGCAACTCAGGAGGCTGAGGCAGGAGGACGCAAGTTCCAAGCCAGTCTCCTGAGGACCTAAGCAAATTGGCGAGACCCTGTCTCAAAATAGAAAGGGGCTCAGTGGTGAAATGCCCCTGTACAAAAAAAAAAAGAAAAAGAGAAGTTTGTTTGGCTCATGGTTCTGAAGGCTGGAAGTCCAAGAGCATGGTACCATATGGGCTCAGCATCAAGTTAGGGCCTTCTTGCTGCATAACAAGGTGGAGAATATCATGTGAAATAGAACAAATGTGCTAGTTCTCTTCTTATAAAGCTACATGAGCTTTTGGGGGACACATGGAAGCCATAGTATGTGGTGAGCATGCATGCATGGTCTGTGAGGCTTAGGACATTTGTGAGTCTGTAGGAAATTCACAGGAGTGAATCTCCAAGAAGGAAATGCATGCAGCAGGTAGGTGTTTTTGAGATATGTGGGTCACTGAAATCATGCTTTGTGGGTGTCTGCCCACTCCACCTTTGTACTAAAGCTAGTTTTATGGTAAAGAAAGTTCTTGGGCCAAGTACTGATATCACACCCAGCCCAGCTTAAGTCAGCACCACCTGCAAATCACAGGCCCACTCAAGGCAGCCTGCACACCAGGCCTGTCCTTACCCTTACCCACAGTGTGCAGAGCCACCAGGCTCTGGCTGGGAATAGAGCAGGAAGGAGAACTTCCCTTTGTGGTTACAAAGTACCTTCCACTGATCAAAGCATATGACTCTTCAAAATATGTAATTAAAAATTTTACATATATACTTTCTGTTGCAAAAATAAACAGTGGAGAGAGAAATAATTTAAAATTTTAAGAGGAGAAGGGGCAGGGATAGAAATGATGTTTCTATTTTTTTATATTTATTTTTTAGTTTTTGGTGGACATAACATCTTTATTTTATTTTTATGTGGTGCTGAGGATCGAACCTAGTACCCCCACATGCCAGGTGAGTGTGCTACCGCTTGAGCCACATCTTCAGCCCCCAAAATGATGTTTCTAAAGTATACTTTATCAAAGGGTTTGAGTTTTAAGCCATGCACTGGGTTTTTTAATTCAAAATTAATTTTTAGTTAATTGGGGAAAACAACAAAATTTGGGGAGGATTATTATGGAGGAAAGGAAGGCAAATAGAAGTTAAGGATGGGGGCTGGGGATGTGGCTCAAGCGGTAGCGCGCTCGCCTGGCATGTGTGCGGCCCGGGTTCGATTCTCAGCACCACATACAAACAAAGATGTTGTGTCCACCAAAAACTAAAAAATAAATATTAAAATTCTCTCTTTAAAAAAAAAAAAAAAAAAGAAGTTAAGGATGGTTGGGAGGGAAGAAGCCATAAGACCCTCCTGGAGTACTTTTGATTCTGTTTAAAATGCAATATTGGAGAGTAGTGAAGGATGTGGTAGTGATCAGCCACAGAGCAGAAAAACAGATACTTACTGCATCCAACCCACAGCCATGAAACTAAAATCAGAGAACGCAGTCAGTTGTTTTGGAATCGAGACCCAGAATTGTTGTCTGGCTTGTCCAAGATTCCACACCATGGCAGACTCAAGAATCCCTGGCCAAGTCTGGCTTCACTGTGATGCTGGTCAGAAGGATGGCAACATACAGATCCTTGGCTTCACCCACACATTCAAGTGCTGGGGACCACAGAGGTCAGACAGCATCCTAGTGAGAGGACAGGGAAAGGAAAACAACCAATTGCCAACAAGGTCCTCATGGCAGACTGGAAGCCTGACCCAAGTCTGCAGGGTTGCCCTCCTTTCAGTGCCCACCCTACCTGCCATCTCTGAACTCATCTTCTAGGGTCCTGCCTCTCCCCCGCCCCTCCTTGGAAGACAAGAGAAATTCAGGCTGCAGGTTTTGTCATTTCCAATTGGAGAACAGGCTTCAAGCTCTGCAGATGGTATAAAGCTCCAATTATGCATGCCACATGTACACTCGTGTGCTTTGAAGGCACGTGTGCATAGCACATACATACTGTCCCAACATGCCACAACCCCTTGAGGCACACAAGCTCACACATGAATGCACAATGCCATTTATGTCCCGGAACCTGCCACACATGCTATCTTTTGTGCTGAGCTGCCTGGGGTGCTGGTCTTGTCTACCATCCTTTCTTCCTGGGGCCTCTGGTCCCAGCCTGGGATGGTTCCCAGGGTGTGCCCTTCTCTCCCTTGCGCCTGGGGCTCCAGAACTCCTCTGCCCCACCCCAGTGTCATGCAGGTTTGATGTGGGCATGCTCCATGTGGGCGTGGAGCTCTGCTCACCGTTCTCATCTGGCAGCCCTGGTTATGGCTCCCAGCCTGGGGGAGAACTTCCCTTTGCAAAGTTAGATAACAGGCCGGGTTCTCTGTCAGAGGATTGGCGCTGTGGCTCCACGTGCTACAGCTGGCAGAGAGCCAGGTCCACCCTGCCAAGCAGCGGGAAGGGAAGGCCTGGCTGCAGCAGGAGCTGGCAGGTGGCCGAGCTGGGGGAGGACGGGCGGGCCAGGGCTAGTGCTGCCCATTGGCTGCCTCAGGCTCCCACCCCGCCTGCCTCCCTAGTCTGCAGCTCCCCCTGGCCAGCCCCTGCCTCTCCAGCTGCTTCTAAACTCCCGGAGCAAGCACCTCCTGCTGGGCCATGTCTAGCTGTGACCGGATCGGAGTGGCCCCTGCCATGGACATGCCTGAGGTCCTCAAGTCCCTGCTGGAGCACTCTCTGCCTTGGCCAGAGAAGAGGACAGGTAGGAGAACAGGAGGTCTGCATTGGCAGGCTGCCTAGTTACCAAAGGGATGGGTTCAGGCACAGGGATAGTGGCAGGACAGACTAGGGAGGGCCCCCCAGCAAGGGTCTGCCCTTGGACCTGTTCTGGAAAGAAGATGGGCTGTGGTGCAGAAAAGGCTCTGGGGAGGTGTATGGGTGCCACACCAACTCTGGGGCTATCCATTAGGCATGCTGGCTTTGGAGAGCTGCCGTGGCCAGCATGCAGCCACTGACAGGTGCTGTGCTCATACGGGACAAGGATAGAACTGAGAGTGCCCTGTTGAAAGAATCCAGCTGATGTTAATTGCTTCTTAAGCTCCCTCCCTCTGCACATTGGGGACAGGCAGAGGAGTGGCAGAGATGGTTGATTTGGGCAGCAAGAGCCTGTGTGTGTGGAGAAGAAGCTCCACTCGCTGGAGGGCTGAACTCAAGGATGGGATGGAAGCTGTTATATAACAGGACCACAAGGCTCCTAGCCCCGCGTTCCTAGGATACCACAGGCAAACATGGGGCGAACAGAGGAGGGTGTGGAACTGGGGCAGCTCTGGCAGCCAGCACTAGGTGTCTTGCAAGTCCTACTTGGGAAACCCAAGAGGCCAGAGTGCTTAGATTTGGGGAGAATTGGGGACAACCTGTTTCTCCAAATCTCTTCTGTTCCAAACATCAGAGGCTCATTGCTGATGAGATTCTCTCATTACCTTAATCTGTTGGGTTTTTTGTTTTGTTTTGTTTTGTTTTTTCAGTGCTAGTGATAGAACCCAGGGCCTCACGATGCTAAACACATTCTCTACCACTGAGCTACACTCCCAGACCCTCCTCATTGCCTTTAAAGGAACCCAGCTGATTTAGGAGCCCAGGATGTTCCCTCAGGAGAATTTTCTCAGGCCTCTTCCACCTGTTCTCTCTCACCACCCTGGTTGTCCCCACAAGACGTCTTTCTGCAGGACTCTCTTAGCCACTCCTAAACTTTGGAGCCAGAGGACAGCCTCTGGTCTCCTCTTACTGCTCTAGGGTCAGGCGTGGGCTTTAGTTAAGGAGGGACAACAGGCTCTGTTCCTGGGGAGACACTATCTGAGAGAGGAGGGTGGCCCCCAGAGTTCATGATAGGATTCCCTGAGGGCACTCTCATGGATAGTTGAGCCCAGGCCTCTTAGACCACAGCCTGTGGTTTCAATGTTGGATTCAAAAGGTGGGCATTACAGAAGGCGTTTCAGCGGCTCACCAGGAGCCCAACTCCTCAGGGAAGGCCCCTGCAACCCAGTCCAATGGACAAACCCCAGCTGGAGTCCACACCCACAAACAGGCCACAGCTGACTTTTTGCCATCTCTGGGGAGGGCCAGCAGGAAAGCTTTCCAAAAGTTAAGGCAAACTGTATCCTTTTTGGTCCAAGCAGAGGGAAGGTAGCATAGTTCCCCCCTGGCCCTATCTATGTGTCCCAGAATGCCTTGCTACACTGCACGGGACAGCTCCTAGCTAGGCAAAGAAGGGTTCTCGGAGGTGACTCAGGGTGCTGCTCCTCAGATGAGGATAGAAGGCCTTTGAAGTGTGGCAGCAGCTGCCGACTGCTGGCTCTGAGCCGGTCGGTCTGCAGAGCCCTGCAACAGCTGAAGAGTCTCTACCCATCACTGTGGAGAGCAGTCAGTCCCAGCATTTAGGGAACTTATCCAAGATTTCAGGCAGAACTTTGCCAAGAGCTAACAAGCTCTGGCTAAGAAATAGTCAGGTGTGGTCAGATAGGTCTGATGGGTATAGGCCAGAGTCTCAGGTCACCTCCTGTGATACCTCAATGAAAGAGCACAAGGTCCCAGAGGACAATTGCCTGTAGCCAACTAGGGAGATAAAATGAGGGGAAGCAGGCAGAAGAGCCAAAGGTGTCACAAAGCCCCATCCACATTACTGCCCCCACCCTAAAATTACCACTTTCCAAAGCTCTCAGACTCTCCAAACCATTTCTAAAAATAAAAATGGTTTACCTGAAAGAGTAGATGAGAACACACCCATCAAAGTGAACTCGATTCTAAGTAGTTGCATGGGTACTTGAAAGGCTGAGGTCAAAGCATCTTCCTTCCCCATTTCCCACCACTCTGGCTTTGACCTCAATTGGAAGTCACAGCTGCTTCTATGTGAAAGGGGATGGTTTCTCCTGGGAGACTATTTACAAAATCCCCCTCTTCTCCTCCTTTTCCCACCTAGTGACTGCAGCCCAGTTACATCATGGGCAGAGTATATCTTCAGTGGGTCAGGTTTCAGAGGAGAGCCACACGGTGTGAGAAATTCTAGGTGTGCCTTTGCAGAACTGCTCTCCTGCAGCCTCATGGTGGTTTTCTAGCTCAAGACAACCCCTGACGCTCACGTGGGGCCGCTCTCCTCCTTGCTGCTCCTGGGCCTCCTAGTGTAGTCTGTGCAGACCTCTGCCTCTCTCTCATCCTGCATTGGCAGCCTGACCAAACCTGGGATTCCCTTGGTTTCTTAGAGGCCCTTCCTCTGGGCCACCAGTTCAAATAATTTCCCTTCAGGCAGAGAATCACATGCCTAGAAAAAGGGTGGATCCATACCCTTACTCAGTTTCCCTTTCCTGGTTTCTGGACCCTGAGCCCTAATCATACTTTTCTTTCCTCTGCTCCCTCTTTCTCCAGAGAGTCCTCTTCTGAGAGTGATTCAGTCTCAGATGCTTACTCCATCATTTATTTGTTCCTTTCTTCTTCAGCTTCTGGAAAGACGCTGAGACCCAAGACTCTACACATACCCTTAGCTCCTTGTACCCCACCTTCTCAAGCCCTGGAGCCTTGGCTGTGCTCAGAGGCACCCCTGCCCATCTTTTTACCTTTTCCACTTATTCAGGCCTCCCTTTTAGAGAGTTGTGAATCATGAATGCATACTTTAAACAAGAACTTGAGCTGGGCAGGCAAGGTCCCCACCCCAGGGCACTCTTAAACCATGACCTCATCTGGGCAAAGCAGAAAGATCCTAGAAAGACAGCAGAGAGCTTCCAGAGACAGGACTGCTACCCACTGGTTGGGTGGACTTGCCTCCCACTCTCCATCTCCTTTCTTTAAAGTGAGGAAAAGGATACCTGTGTCACAGTCTTGCTGCCATGACTAAATGAGTTGTCCCACATGAAAGTGGTATAAATTGTGAAGTGCCACGCTGTTTTCTCTGAAAGGCAAAAAGCAGCTTGGCCTGGCACGTTCCTTCTACCTGCATCACATTTGCAATCTTACCCTCCCACCCTTCTTCCACCTTCCTTTGAAGAGTTGAATGTTACAACTTTGTGCACATACACAGGGCTGTCTCCTTGGAAATGCATGCTGAGGCTCCCAGAACATGGTGCCATTGGCCCTGCACCAAATAGGACAGCCCAGATGTGGATAACAGGCAGAGTAACAAGGGGACTTGCTGGGACAGAGGCAGAGTGCAAGGGAGGGGACCTTGGTATGATCCTCTGGGCGGATGAAGTAAATGGACTAAGGGTGGACTCAGTATGGCCCAGGCGGCCCTGAGCTTGGCCTTAGTAGCAGTCCATCTGGGGACCTCTACAGCCTGGGGGAACCAGGGCAAAACTGAAAATGTGTGGAGTTTGCTTCCAGGGAGAAGGAAATGGGATGGGATCTTCTGTGTGCTAGATGTGTTGACTCATTTAATACTCACTTCAACCTTCTAAAAAGTGTATTTTCCTATTCTGAAAATTAACTGAGAGAGATTGGCCACCTTTAGGCCAGTAAGTAGACTAGCCATTTTTTTTTTTTTTCCTCTTTCAGTGCTAGGGATGGAACCCAGCCGGGCCTCATGCATGCTAAGCAAGCTTTCTACCACCACTAAGCTTCACTCCTCGCCCAGGGGGCCCGCCTCTTTTCTTCCCTCTTACCTTAAACCCTTTGTTCTGCCTATTCCCCCTCACCAATCAAAAATGTGAGAAACTACTCTTCACCAAGCTCCAGACACTGATGGCAGTGTCAATCACTGCCGCTTCCAGGTGACTTTGCATTGGACCGGACCCAATGCTAGGTTGCTGAAAGAATGACCTGTCAGTCATGTGCCAGGAATTGTGCTACACACTTCCGTCACTCTCTGTGCAAGAGACTGTGTTTGATTCTTCATTCTATGGGTGAAGAGATGGATGTTTGGAGATGGGAAGGTCACACAGTTGTCAAGGTGGTCAAGTCCAGTTCCTCCCCCTTCCAGGTTCACGTCTACCTATAGGACTCCCTGGTCTCTAAAACCATGTCTCTGAGCGGAACTTCCTGGTCATTCAATCATTCATCATTTGCTTTTTGAGCATTTGCTTCACTTGTGGCTCAGGTGTGAATGAGATGAACACTGTACTGGCTCAATGGTGTTTGCAATCTATTGGGGAGAGACAGTCAAGAGATAGCAACTGGGGTGCAGTGTGCGGGGGCGGGGGGAGGCTCTGTGAGGAGGGACATTTAGGCTAAGGCCTGGAGGGGAAGAAAGAGCCTGCTACATAAGGAACTTTCAGTCTGGAGGAACATCATCTGCAAAGGTTCTTTCCTGGGTCAAGAAAGACTAAATTGACTAAGGAATAAAAGGGGAAGAAGAGCAAGAGGGAGAGAAGATGAGATGGGGTTGGAGAGACCCAGAAGGTGAGAGCCTACAAAGCCTTTAAGGTCCTAAAGTGACACTGAGAAGTCCCTGTGTCTAAGAGCCCACTCACCCTCACTTATTCCTGGAGAAGTGGCTGGTGGGAGGCATGCAGTATCCCCAGAACAACCCAAGATGGAATTATGGTACAAGTTAACTTTAACTGACCATTTGCTTATGCACCATGCACTGATGGCAGTGTCAATCACTGCCCTCTTTCAGGTGACTTTGCATTGGATCGGACCCAATGCTAGGTTGCTGAAAGAATGACCTCAGCATAGTGCCTACTGACTACTTTATTTCTTACGCTTAGGCACAGAAAGGTCAAGTATGATGCCCAAGATCACACAGGAAATAACTGAAGTAGGAATCAGAACAGGTGGTCAGGCTCTGAAGCATGCACCCTACCACTGTACCACCAACAGCTTTGGCTGGAGAAACCAGGGCTGTCAGGTGGTGGCTGTTGAGAGGTAGCAGAGGCTGGAGGTAAGGGCTTCTCTCTGGAAAGAGCACTCCTACGGCAATTCCTTGTGTAATCTGAACCCTGGGAGTGCACAAAAAGCAAGCCAAACAGGAAACAAATCCTCTTGAGTGTCTGGAAGAGATGGGCAAGAATTTTAAAAGAGCCTCTACCCACCACTTCTCCCCTAGAACACAGTGAGACCTAAGGCATATGCACCTTAGAGCCCAGAGTTACGCAACCATAGGTATGCAGGCCAGAAAGAGCTGCTGGTGAGGATGGTGCTGGAGGACTTACGGAAAGATGGCTCACATTTGTTATTCCAGGTTCCACTGTGAATCACAGTGACTGTTATTTAACATTAATAACGCTCCAAATGTATGGAACTTGGCTCTGAAAGGTTTTGTTAACCCTCCTACCAGCACCAACCACAGCAAGCAAGCCAAGAAATATTTACTGCTACTACCCTGAACAATAGTGTGCTTGCCTGCTTTTGGTACTAGCAAGGACCACAGATGGCTGGGCTTTGTTAGAGCTCAGGTTGGGTTGGTTAGCAGGTTTCTGCACAATGAAGAACAGAATTCAAATCCAGTTAAAATCTGGAAAGCAAGACATTTTCTCATCCTGTTTTGGCTCTAACTTAGATTCTATAATCAAACCTTTGGTTGTCACACCCAAAATTATAACCCAACACAACCTGAAGGCAAGAGTGGGTGCCCACACACTCCATCCTATTTATTACTGTTCTAGTTGGGCATTTGACATTGTCTATCACAGATAATCCTCATAGCTGCCTTATGAGGGAGCATTTCCATCTGTTTCCAAGAGGAAAATAACTGAGACATTGAAATCATCTGCCCAAGGCCACATGGCTACTCAGTGGGTGAGGGGAGTCATTCCTCAGGCCTGCCTCCCAAATCACCAGTATCACCATTACCCCAGGACCTGTACTTCCTGAGAATCTATTGCTACAGAAGGTACCACTTCATTCCTTGAAAGTCCTAAGTAGGTAATGATGTTCTTTTTATGGAGTTTCTTTTCTTCATAGGGCTCACAAACACTATAGAAATTGGCTTCATTTCTCCACTAATAGAAGGCGCAAAACCAGAGTTATTCCCACACTACTGACAAATGTAAAGACAAGCAGTGGATTCTTGTTTTATTTGGGGGTACTGGGGATTGAATTCAGGAGCACTTGGCCCTTTGAAGTTTGTTTCGAAAGAGCTCTAGGTCAGTTTCTCCTAAAGAGTTTAGCCATATTGAGAAGTCCTGCTAACAACAATTTTACAACACACAGGTTTTTCTAAACACAATACTATTTCCAAAGTGGATCTATACCCATCAGTTTTAGCAAAATTTTAACTATCATTTGTTGCAAGCTTGCAACTGTACAATTACATATTGGCCCATGGAAACACTCTAATGTAGATCCTATCCTTACTCCATTTAGGTTTTTATTCCTTATACAGGAGTCCAGAAAGGTGACACAACCAACTGGAGGCATCATATTCAGAAAGTGATCTAAGTCTAATTAGTATTACTATAAGAACCTGAGTTTTGGAGTCGAACTCCAGTCATCCTGTCCCTACCACTACCAAGTCCTCCAAATTTCTTGCTTTCTTTCTAGGCCTGCTCAGCTACTCAACATTTTTTTCCCCTCAACTCCCAGGGAAATTCTGATTCCATCAACTTTTAGCCAGCTGTGCTGCATTCCTGCATCTACCCCAGGAACCAAGGACTACCTTTCTGCTGTTCCCCAGCCCCTCCCACGGGAAGCCTGGATCCCTTGAAGGGACACAAGACAACAAGTCAAAGTCCCTGCCCCCTCTGGGTGTTTAAACTGGGAAAGTCTAGTATTGTTTGGGTTTGAAGCAGAGTATGATTTGTAACTACGGAGGTACAAAGTTCTGAGGGCTCCCTAGGAGCAGCTTCCTGTAAGGGCTTTACATCCGTGCGTTTCACACGGTTCCTGAGGAAATCCCAGGGAGTGTTTATATTTTAAGAGCGGGTGGTTCAGCCACAAAATGTGGGATGGGATCAATACCTGTGTAAAGATTTTTTTTTTTTTTTTTAATTTACGAAAAAGGTCGGGGCAATCTTGGAAAGAAGAGAATTCAGAGCTGTTTGGGTCTGTGGATACTCTAGCCCAACCTCCTAATTTCATGGTTGAGGAAACAGGCTCAAGTGGACCAATGGACTTTCCCAAGGTCACAAGCTAGTGGGGGGAGGATGGAAGCGTGACCCGAGCTCTGGCTCTGGACTGGGCCTCACGAACGCTCCCTCCACGCTAGTGTTTATCTGGCAGCCACGCCGGCTCCAGAAGCCAGGATCAGTGGGCAATTCGATACCAGTTTCAGCGGCTGCCAAGCCTGCTCCAGCCGACCTTACCGCCCGGACCCGGGACCCGCAGGCTGCCTGCCCTCGGCCAACCTCTGGGTCGCGTGGGAGGAGGAGTGCTGGCCGGGCTTTGCGTCCCTGTCCCACGACCCAGGGCAGAGTCCCCGGAACATTAAGGCCCCCCCAGCGCCTCCACCCCTCCCCGCCGCATACCGCACGTGCGGCGCCTCGTGCACCAACGCCGGCCCCGCCCTCCACCCCCCATTGGCTGGTCTGTGCCGGCCTGGCTCGGCTGCGGCTCCACGTGACCCACAGGCCGGCCTTGC
>NW_025999962.1:6208831-6236676 GCF_001458135.2 Marmota marmota marmota | reverse complement strand
TGGGGGCGGGGTTCCTGCAGGGGCGGGGCCTCGTGAGGGCGGGGCTGGAGAAATCGGAGGTCGGGGTGAAGTGGTCCAGCGGAGGGGGATGGGGCCCCGGGATGACGAGGGGCCTGCAAGACGAGGCCGAAGATTGGGAGAGGAAGACAGAGGGCGAAGCGGAGAGGCTGGGACGGGTGGGGCTTAGCAGAGAAGGGTCTGAAGAGAGGGGATGGGGGCGTGAAGTGGAGTTTGTGTAGGGGTTACAGAGGAGACTGAGGGGGACCGGAGCAGCCACTTACATGGCGCTCCAGGGCGCCTCCCCTGGGGCCGCCTGCATCAGAATACCCGGAACGCTGGCCTAAAATGCCGGTTCCTGGGCCCCACCCAGTTTGCGGATCCTGGATAGGACTCTGCATTTTAGGGAGCACCCCTCCAAACCTCTGTGGTTTCATAGTCCACCAAAGTTTGAAGAACATTGGTCTGCTGAGCAGATTGTCTGTGCATATGGCCTTGTCCCTTTCTGGGGAAGAACAAGTCTTCCTTCCAGGGGGTGAGTATTCCAGCTATTAAATCCTCTAATAGGTATCTATGGGCTGCTGCTGAGGTGCAGGTAGGGGAGTTGTGTGGGGCCAGCCATAGGGCACCTTCTAGCGGGGCAGGTTTGGGCGAGGCAAGGGTGGAATGAGAGTCAAAATGAGGCCAGTGAGATCCTTCACCTGGTTGGTTTGGGCGACAATAGGCTTTGGAACCACAAATAGCAGGACTGAGTTTCATCTTATTGCCCATGTCCCAGGGGCCTTTGTGGAAAGCAGGGTTGGCCCTGGTTTTTGGCCTGGGAGATGAATTTCAGGCAACAGCAGGAGTGCTACTTATAGTGGGGTTTAGGTGCTTTAAGGTCTACTTTCATTCTGAGACCTTTAGATTGTTACATTGACCCATCAGTGTAATTCAGGGATTTGGGAAGGGATGGGCCTTTTGAAAATTGTCAGACCTGAGTAATTAATTTTCTTTTTAAAAATGCCATTTGTCTTCCTTTCCTGGATGAGTTCTGAGGCTCCCATTCCTATGGCTGTCACTGTTGGGTTATAAATAGCTTTAGCACATCAGGTGAAGCCAGGCTTTCTCCTGCTTCCGGACCTCCTGTGCAGACCTTTCTGTTTGTTTTCAAGATGATGCTTTGTTCCAAATCTTGGGACTGAGACAAACTTCAAGGACAGGTGTTCACATCTGGCAGGTTCTTGTTTAAGATTACCAGATAATAACCATCCATAACAGTAATTCAGAGTGTTCACAGATCAGTTTGACATGATCTTACTTCATGTAGACTTCCATCACAGCCCTGTAGGGTATTACCCTCACTTTGCAGTTGAGGAAAGTTGAGGTACAGAAAGGTAGGGATGCTTTCTCAAGGCTTTATGGCTCTCAGTTTGTTCTTTATACTATAATGAACACAATCACTGGTGTCAATACTGTCACCTATTTGAGTGATGAACAAATCCTCTTAAAATTAAAACCAATTTTTAAAAAGTATTGACTTAAAATACTCTCCAATATTTAGACTAGGCAAAACCTGGAACCTACTGTTGCTTGTCCTTTAGTACAGCTGCTTTTTTTTTTAATCTTCTCCCTTCTCCTGCTTCCATTGATCCCAAGTCCCCACCCAACAGAAGTCATTTCTGTGTAGAATATGGTGTCAGGATCTCAAGGGAGAAGAGCAAGAAGGTCATCTGGCCCACCCAACCCAGAAGCCATGGGCTTTTTACTTCCCAGTTAGTTGTAAACCAAGTCCTGGTATAGAATACAGTTTCAGGAATTCAGACTAAGTCATATTAGAAGCCATGACCAAATTATGTTTGCTAAAAACTCCATCTTCTTAACTCACTAGGTGTGTCCATTTTTATTGGACCAACAGGCTGCTTTTTGGCTGATTGTGGTCTAGGAGTCGATGCATGACTGGTTTACATTTCCAACATAATGGTATTTGATTTCTCCTTTTCACTTCTAAATCCAGAGTTCAAAGTTGTCTCTCTCAATTTTGAAAACCCATTATGAACTTGTCATGATTTTTTCTCCCACTTCACTGATTAGCCTCTCTGTCACTTTGATTTCCTTTCAGTCTTGTCACATTTTTCTCTTGTCTTTTTTTTCTTAATTGCTCTCTTTTGGATATCCCCATTTATAACTTTTTCACTAAGATAATTAGGTGGAATCTGGTCCTTACTAACTGATTAGTTTTGTTTTTCATAGGAGCAGTATCATCTTCAGCTCCATGCTTCTCCTTTCTCCCAGAAAACCTGCCCTTAGTCTTTTCTGTTTATTCTGGAATAAAGGTCTCTTGAAATGGTTGCTCTGAAAAAGGTCCTGAAAAGACAGCTCCAGATTCTCTCAATTCAGTAAACCTAAAGTGAATTCTGTTTGTAAATTCAGTATTCTTCATTCAGTATACGCATCTTCCTTTGGTATTTGATTTCTTCTGTCTGTGGGGTAGACAGCCACTGTCTGTCTACCTCTTTGTTGGACCCTGTCATCCAGAACTGAACCATACATAACCCCTGCTTTCAGTGAGTTCACAGTAGTAGTGAGCACCTGCTGTTTGCCTGGACTTTATACCGATATTTTCAAATGTTTAATCTTCACCAAAGAGGCTGCTTTATCCTTATTTACAGTGGAAGATACCGAGTAACATGGCCAAGGTCATATATCACATAGCTAATGAGCGGCAGCCCTGAGTTGCTAAGGAGAAGCAGACTTAAGGAGGCAGGACAGTAGAACACAAAAGTTCTTGGCCTGAGGACCTCAGCCTTTTCCACACACACACACACACACACACACACAAAATCAGAAAAAGGCAAAAAATTCTATACCCTTCCTCAAAGTTTCTCTCCAGCAGGTGCCGTTCCCACAGCCTATTCTGCATTAACCCTTGGTTCACATCAGGCCTCAGAGCATGTGGCTAGCATTCCAGAAAGGCCAGGCACAGAAGGAGGTGTGATGCCATCTCTAAAGGAGACTAGCCACTGATTGAAGCACCAGATTGTAGCTGGAACACAGGTTGGGCCCTTGAAATGCATGGGATGGAATCAGACTGGAGAAAGATGGATCTGTCCTGAGGCTCACAGCCCACCTACTGGGACCGAGTTTCCCTCTTGTGTGGTGTCTCATCACAAATTTTGTTTGCAGATAAGGAAAAGGGGAAGGAAAAGCTGGAGGAGGACGAGGCGGCAGCAGCCAGTACCATGGCTGTCTCAGCCTCCCTCATGCCACCTATCTGGGACAAGACCATCCCCTACGACGGCGAGTCTTTCCACCTGGAGTACATGGACCTGGATGAGTTCCTGCTGGAGAATGGCATCCCTGCCAGCCCTACTCAACTGGCCCAGAACCTGTTGCTTCCTGTGGCCGAGCTAGAAGGAAAAGAGTCCGCCAGCTCTTCCACAGCATCCCCGCCATCCTCCTCCACTGCCATCTTTCAACCCTCTGAAACCGTATCCAGCACAGGTTGGTGACAGGCCTTTGGGCAGGGCCACCTGTCCCATCTAAGGAGTCCACTTCCCACTTAGGACGACTATGTCCACACACCCAGTGAGCCACTCCTCTGAAAGGAGATCCTGGTAGGCTGCAGTGTGGAGGAACCCTCTGATCCCCACCTTCCAGCTGTGTTCCCCGAGGCTGGAGATAAAATAGTAGTCACACCAGCAGCAGTCAGAGGTCTTCTATTGGTTGATGTGCTGCAAATGATCAGGACAGTGAAGTCAGCCTTTCAGGTGTGAAGCTTTGCAGGAGGAAAATCCTGTTCTGTGTATCCTTGATGCTGCTGTTTTATCCCAATTACCTGCATTTTGCAACAGAACATTTAGGCAGTATCATTAATGCCATTGTTGTCATCATAATTATCATTGTAAGTGCTAGCATTTATTTTGCTTTATTCTGTGTCAGACAGTAATACATCAAAAATCATCAAAAGAACCATATGAAATTAGTACTATTATTCCTGTTCTGCAGGTGAGGAAACTAACCTGTGAAGCCCCTTCATATAGAGAAGTGCCTTTCCCAGGTCACATACTTGGTAGGTAGTGGAGGCAGCACTTGAGCGTAGGATATATGTCTCTATAGGCAGGTACTGCTTAGGTGGCACTGGTCTAAAGAAGGCATTCCTTACACCTGTAAAACATCTTCAGAATATGTCCTTCATCCTCTCATTGTTCTGTTTTGCCTGTAGGGGTTTGTTTTTATGACCCTTGGACATTAACCTACCAGGGGAGACAAACTCCTGTCTCAGTGGGCTCTGCAGAGCTTTCTACAGGCTCAATTAGAGGTTATACAAGCTGATATGTCCTGATTTGTCACCAGGGAACCTACACCCAGGAAATTCTCATGCTCTTATTTTTTTATTTTTTTTTTAATGTTTTTCTTTTTTTTTTAATATTTATTTTTTAGTTCTCAGCGGACACAACATCTTTGTATGTGGTGCTGAGGATCGAACCCGGGCCGCACGCATGCCAGGCGAGCGCGCTACCGCTTGAGCCACATCCCCAGCCCCTTTTTTTTTTAAATTTATGTTTAGTATAGAAAATTTTTCAAATAAAATAACAAACATAAGGGGCTGAGGTTGTGGCTCAGTGATAGAGCATGTGCTTAGCACATGCAAAGCCCTGGATTAATCCCTAGCACCAAAAAACAAAATAGCAAGAGACTATAATAATTAATGACCTTCCAGTCTGGGGTTGTGGCTCAGCAGTAGAGCTATCGCCTTGCATGTGAGACCCTGAGTTCGATCCTCAGCACCACATAAAAATAAATAAATGAAATAAAGGTATTGTGTTCAACTACAACTAAATAATAATAACAATAATAATGACCTTCCATATAGCCAACTCCCAACTTCAGTTGTTAATTAATAACCAGGTGTTTCCAATCAAATCCTAGCTATTTTATCATTTCATCTATAAATATTTTGATGTATATTTAAAGTATGAGGGTTTTTTTTTTAATTTTTTGTGGGTTTTTTTGTTTTTTGTTTTTTGTTTTGGTACTGGGGATTGAGCCCTGGTGTGCATAACCACTGAGCCACATCCCCAGCCCTTTTTTATGTTTTCTTTCAAACTAGGAAACTCTGTAGATGCTCTTCAGCTGTAGAATGGATAAACTGGTGTGTTCAGGTAATAGAGTATTCCTCAGCATTGAAAATTAAATGATTGTCATGAGCAACGTGATGAATGATCTTCACAAAGTTGAGTGAAAGATGCCATACACAAAAGCAGACACTGTTAAAGTGTACACAGTGGTTGTATCCATTAGTATATGGGAGTTCTAGTTATCAGTCTTTGATTTTAATTTAGAAAAAAAAATTTAACTGTAACATAGTACCTTTTTTTTAATAACTTTATTTTATTTGTTTTTTATGTGGTGCTGAGGATTGAACCCAGTGCCTCGCACACGTGATGTGTGTAATCATGTCATGCCTCACGTGTGCGAGGCAAGTGCTCTACCACTGAGCTACAACCCCAGACCTGATTTTAATTTTGAAAACCTTATATTGACATATCTCCAAAAATACTGTTTCAGCTGGGATTGTGGCTCAGTGGTAGAGCGCTCGTCTAGCACGGGTGGGACCCAGGTTCGATCCTCAGCACCACATAAAAATAAAGGCATTGTGTTGTGTCCATCTACACCTAAAAAATAAATAAATAAATAAATAAATACTGTTTCAGTCAAATTAACAACAGAACTGTTACCTTTCTCTCTTCTTAAGTTCCTGCTATGGAAGTCATGTTAAGTAACTTGCTAGAATTTGGTCAATAGAGCTATCCACAGGGAAAAGGGAATTCCTCAAAATTCTTGCCCCCAAGCCTTATTTTTATGCACTTTTTGGAAAGTGTCCTCTTTTGTTTACTGAAACTCTCTCCTGTCTTGTCCTTGAGACTTAAACACACCTCAGCATTTGCTTGCTGCTGAAAGGCCTGCACACATGGTGTCACTTTGTTTTTGTTTTTTTTTTTTTAATATTTATTTATTTATTTATTTTCAGAGGACACAACATCTTTGTTTGTATGTGGTGCTGAGGATCGAACCCGGGCTGCACGCATGCCAGGCGAGCGCGCTACCGCTTGAGCCACATCCCCAGCCCCATGGTGTCACTTTGAATAGCAATTTCGTTTAGTGGATACCTTGACTGTCTTGCAAGTATGGAGTTTGGCATGCCCCTGTATTCCCAAGTTACCAAGAGGTCCCTGCTTATTCACTCCTCTGTTGCTCGGACCTCTTGGTATTTCACCTACTCTAGCAGGATACAGTGAGTTGATGTGTGTAATCATGTCATGCCTCTCTTTGTTCCGAACTCTCTAGTGGCTTCCCATCTCAAGAGAAAAGTCAAAATCGGCACCATTGACACTTAGACCACAAAATGTTTTGTGGTTGTTGGGATTGGAGTCGGAACTTAGATTTTAATTTTTATATCCTTTGCACTGTTGGACATGTAGCTGCCTCCCTGGCTTCTGCTCACTAGATGCCAGTAGCACCCTTCCAGTCATGACATGGCCACATGTCCCTTGTAGGGCAAACCCACCCCCTCTTGAAAACTCTGATTTTATTGGAATTAAACATATGTTTACCTTTAATCATATCCATGTTTCATATCCATCTTATTACTCTTTTATTCACTCTAGCTATATCATCATCCCTGCCATTCATTTTTTGAACATACCACCCAGCACCTACCTCAGGGTCTTTGCATTTGATATTCATGCTTTCTGAAATATTCTCCCAAATGTCTACATTATTCTCACATTTTTATACATGTTTTAAAATGTCATCTTGTGTAGCCAGGCATGGTAGTGTATGCCAGGAATCCCAGTTACCTGGAAGGCTGAGGTAGGAGGATCTCTAGTTTGAGGCCAGCCTAGACAACTTAATGAGACACTATCTCAACATAAACTTTTTTTAAAAAAGGAAAGGGAATGTAGTTCAGTGGTATATCTTTTGCCTAGCATGTGTGAGGCACTGAGTTTGATCCTCAGTACTTAAAAAAATAAATTGTATAATGTCAGTCATTCCCACTAGAATAATATTCCATGAAACAGAGATTTTTTACCAGTTGTACTGTTTTGTCATTGTAAGACAGTACCTGAACCACACACAGTGGTGCATGCCTGTAATCCCAGCAGCATGGGAGGCTGAGGCAGGATGATGAGTTCAAAGCCAGCCTCAGCAACTTAGTGAGGCAGTAAGCAACTTAGCAAGACCCTGTCTCTAAATAAAATATAAAAAAGGGCTGGGGGGCTGGAATTGTGGCTCAGTGGTAGAGCACTTGCCTGGCACATGTGAGGCTCTGAATTTGATCCTCAGCACTGCAAATAAATAAATAAATATCCCTTGACAAGTTTTTTTTTTTTTGGGGGGGGGGTTTGTTTTGTTTTAAAGCAGGGGCTTGATGTGGCTCAGTGGTTAAGCACCCTGGGTTCAATCCTCAGTACCAAAAAAAAAAAAAAAGACAATACCTGACAGTACCTGGCATATAGTTTGTGTTCATTAAATATCTGTTGACTGAATATATTGTGCACTCCTATCAGTAGCATTGAACAAATAGGCCAAAGGTTTAGTTTGTTTTTAAAAATATAACACTTATCTCTAGTAATACACAACCTTTGAACTCTAAAATTGACTCTAATCCAATGTTCACTATAAAGTGGCAGCCAGATGGGGCAGGGAAGAAGAAGCAATCAGAGTCTTCCAGGCCAAGATTCAGATTTTAGTTCAGTCATTAATCTGTGTGATCCAGAGAAATCTTTGAATTTCCCGAGCCTTAGTATCCTCGTCTGTCAAGTTAACAGTCATTTTTCTTTCAGAGTTGTATGACGAGCATAGTGACAAATGTGTCTCAGGGACTCAAAAGTGGAACCCATGTCCATGTCCTTGGCCCATTGTAATTCACAGAGAAATTCAGCTGTTTCTCATTACTTGAGACACAGGAAATGGGTATAATGATTTAATGTTTTGCTTAATATGTCTTGAGAGGAAAAAACAATTGAAAAATCCTGTGTATTTTGAGAGCCTCTGTTTCCTTTAGAGCATTGTTTCTAAAGGGAGGAATTCTTGGACTGTGATATAGCTCAGTGGTAGAGTGTGTAGTTAGCATGAACAAGACTCTGGTTTAATCCCCAGCACAGCAAAAAAAAAAAAAAAAAATCTTGTTTATGTTTTTGAATTGTACTACATGCACCCATCTCCCACCTAACTTAAGAGCTATGGTTTCATGGTCTTCTTCCTGCTAAGTAGCAGTAGTTTGTGCAGCCTTGAGATTCCAGCAGATGTCTGGGTGGGTGACACAGAGACTACTCTCTCTTGTCTAGTGAGCTACTTCCAGATCACCTGCCTCTGTGTCTTTCAGAATCTTCCCTAGAAAAAGAGAGGGAGACTCCCAGTCCCATCGACCCCAACTGTGTGGAGGTAGATGTGAACTTCAACCCTGATCCTGCTGACCTGGTCCTCTCCAGTGTGCCAGGTGGGGAGCTCTTCAACCCTCGGAAGCATAAGTTTGCCGAGGAAGACCTGAAACCCCAGCCCATGATCAAAAAGGCCAAGAAGGTGTTTGTCCCTGATGAGCAGAAGGTAACCTGGTGTCCTTTTATAAGTATAGGTGTAACAGTTGTTCAGGAATTGGGGGTGGGATGAGGGTGTAGCTCAGTGGTAGAGTGCTTGCCTATCATGTATCAGGCCCTGGATTCCATCATCAGCACCACACAAAAAAATGAAGGATGTTGGAGCGGGGGACTGGGATGGGGGACAGGACTGGGAATTGTGTTTCCTCATATGAAATTTTACCTGGAGAACATTTCCTCCTTGGGGACACATGAGTTCAGTGTATGAACCACATCATGCAGCAATTTGGTAGAAGGAAATGTAGTCAGGTGGTGTTTGGCTCCAGTGACTCCCTGTAGTTGTCTCTCATTTCTGTTGCCTCTGGGTGTGTCAGTGTCCTGCCTCTCTGGATTTAGCCCATCCATTGGGCAAAAGCTCACTCCACTGGAACTGGAGTTGAAGGAGTCTCCATTTGAAGGACAGAAGACAGCTTATATGTTGGCATTTCCAGGCAGCTCTCAAGCTGATGGTTCCATAGGAACTGATGGGAAGAGGGAACTTCGCAGTTTTTCCATCCTCTCCTCTGAAAAACTGAGAGAAAGGACTCTTCATCTGAGCTTGGAGTCAGGCAGACCTGGGCATAGGCCCCACTTTACTACCTAGTACCCAGGGTGCTTCAGATTCCTCATCTGTAAAATGGAAACAACTGTACTTACCTCTTGAAGAGGTTTCTGAGACTAATAATGGTGACAATACTGGTTCTTGGGACATTAACATCACCTTTAGGCCAGGCATTGTTATAAGTACTGTGTACATACTAACTCATTTAATCCTCAAACAACTCTATGAGGTAGTTACTATTGTTATTCCCCTTGTAGAGCTGAGACACTGAGAAGTTTGGGTATTTGCATGGTTTTACTGCTAATAAAATTGCAGAGCCAAGATTTGAATTTAGGGGACTGGACCCAGGTTACCATCCTTTAACTATTGTAAAACACTAAATGATGTGCCTAAACATGCTTGATGCTAAAGCAGCACTCCAAAACGACTGGTAAATAGAGACTCCTTCCCTCCATGATGCAGCTGCCTGAGGACTTTGTTTCTCATTCTGCCCCTCTGAGGACAGGGCAGTGCCCTTCAATGTTTCTTGGCACATGTAGCTCCTTTCCCAGGGTCCCAGCTTTAGTTCTGGCTTCATCTCTGAATTATAAGGGGAATCTGGGTGGCAGGAGGGAAAGATTGGATTCCTTAACAGGGAAGATGAAACCCACAGAGGCTACTCTCCCACAGGATGAAAAATACTGGACGAGACGCAAGAAGAACAATGTGGCAGCTAAAAGGTCACGGGATGCCAGACGCCTGAAGGAAAACCAGATCACCATTCGTGCAGCCTTCCTGGAGAAGGAGAACACAGCCCTCCGGACGGAAGTAGCAGAGCTACGCAAGGAGGTGGGCAAGTGCAAGACCATCGTGTCCAAGTATGAGACCAAGTATGGGCCCTTGTAACCCGTGCCCCGCCCAGGCTGGGCACTGCCTGCCCCTTAGACCTCTGCCTGGGGGCTCCGTGAACCCCACACATGCGTGGAGACTTAGGACTTGTCCTGGGCGCATAGTGGAGCACCTGCTCCAGGAGCGTTCACGTCTCAGCTTCATTATAACACGGCCAGCGCACGTGGCAACTTCCCAGGGGGGTCAGCCTCCTCACTGACAGGGAGCACGAGAGAATCTACGAAGATGGGTGAATCGGCCTAAGTTTCTATTCTTGGATGTCCTGGCTGAATTGGAAGGGGACCTCTGGAGTACACATCTCCTTTCACAGGGCGCTCAGGCTTCCTTCGACTCTCCCTCGGTCTCCAGCCTGGGCTGCCGAGGGCTGCCTCTGCAGAATGAGTCATGATCATTGTTACCATTATGTCTTCTCAGGTAGCCTGTGGATTTCCACTTGGTGTGTGTCTGTCATGCACCTCACCCTCCCCAGAAAGTCTATGAGATAGGCCATCCCCATCTCCCTTGGAGGTAGAAGGGCACACTTGCTCCTCTGTTAGCATACACAGGGTGCCAGGCCACAGGAATGGGTCTCCACAGTCTGGGATGGGGTTGGGGTCTGGGGCCTTCAGCAGAAGTGCACTCAGCCATTCTTAACCCTCACACCCCTTTTCTCTTGGGGCTTTAAGGCCTGAGTTCTGGATGCCAGGGAGGAGGCCCTGGGGACTGGCTTCGTCTACTTGCTGTGGAGCAGCTTCCTGGAGACTGGTCTTTGGGCCTTCTTTGCCAGTGCAGGGGAGACCTTTTTTTCTCCTCCTCCAGGCCAGTCCTGGAGGCCACCTGACTCTCTAATTTGTCCCACTAGACTGGCCTCTGGGCCTGTTGTTTCTTTCCACTTGGTAACCATTGTCTTGGATTTAAAAGAATCACCCCCCTCACCTGGGAAGCTTTACCTTCCTGGACCCAAGGTGTAGTTTCCGCATGGTGTTTGGAAAACTGGTCTCTATATCACCTTACACTGTGAGCGTGAGAGCTGGGGCCTGTTTCTTGAGAAGCTCCATTTTTTTTCTTGCTCTGCTCACCAGTGTGGCCCAGGCCAGATTCCACTCTCCCTGAGGCAGAAGAGATCCTCTCACTTCTTGTATCAGGATTCCTCCTGTGCAAGCTATCAGGTGTTAGCAAGGCAGAGCACCTAGCCAGGAATCGTCAAGGTCACAATGCAGCTCCCATGGGATAGCAGGTTCTTGGGACATTTGCATGGACCTTGGTCCCCACAGTCTTGGTCCCAGAAGTCAGGCCACCTACACCGCCTGGCCATAGTGTGGAGCCATTCTTACAGCTATGGCCTCTTCTGCCTCACAGCTGCTCCTTTCTCTTCTGTCCGCCTGGATTTATCCTTTTGCCCAGAAGATGAACTGAGGAAACTTGTGGAACCCTCTGCTCATTTGGGCCAGTTTGGGAACCCTCAAGATGGCTGTTTGTTTGCTCAGGGCGGGCAATCTATGTGAAGAGGAGACAGGTGACGGGTGCACTTTGTCATACTTAACACTGGCTTTATTTACAATGGTGGCATCCTGGGCCTGACCTCTAAAGACTTTTTGTAACAGATGTTAAAACCGGGGAAGCTGTCTGGCTGTGGACTGCACCCAGGGGACCCTCCAGGGATCTGCACACCCACCTCTTCGGGGGACTTGACAAAGGTCCCTGAGGCCAAGGGAGGTCTCCCCCGCCACTGGGCCCCTGACTTTCACTTTGTGGTTCTATAAAAACCATGTGCACACTTTTCACTCTCTTGTGACCACACAGGGCAGTTGCATCCAGCATGTCCGTGTCCTGCCCGGGCAGCTCACCTGCCCGCCCAGCGCTCTCCCTCTGGGCTGGCTGCTCACCCAGAGGGCAGTTCATTTTGTTATTGGTGGATGAGCCTTGAGCTGAAAAGCTCTTCATTTTCTTTGGCTAGAACAATATAAGGTTTGTGTTTTTTCAGTTTTTTTTTTTTTTTTTAAAGGATGGACACTTTATCTCTGGATTGTATCTATGTTTGGACCCCAGGAGGTGGGGTGGGGGCTTGATGTCTCTTCTCCATCCCACCTGCCATCTGTGAAGTGCGCTCCTCCTCTTCCTTCGTGGCAGAGGATGACTAGTTCCTTCCTTAGAAGGAATTTGGTCATTGGACTTTTAGAAGAGCCCCTTAAAAGTTAGGAGCCTGGCAGGAACAGGAAGGAGCATGTCCAGAGGTTGACATTTTGGGGAAAGAAGTACTTAGGTAAGCTTGTTTCCTCTCCTGGCTTAGGAACCAAGACCCTACAGAAAGAGGGTTAGTGCCTGCCTAGTTGCTCTTGGAGATGGAAGTCTCTCTGACTCCCTCCTGGGCCCTCTTCCTCTAGGGTCAGTGCTGAAGATTTAGGCTCCCATGCTCAGATCTTTGACATATTCTGGAGAACACCTCGGGGTGGGGGGGGGGGTTAAAAATTAGCACGGGGGCTAGAGAAGCTGACTTAAACTTGTCTTTCCATGGGTTCACCTTGGGCCAGGAAGTGTTGTCAACTTCCTGAGCGTCTTGTCTTCAATTTCCTGGCCACCCCATTGCAACCTCAGAACAGACAAATCATGAATGAACTAGAATGTTGCAAGAATGTACATAAAATAAATGTAAATCTAGATATAGAAAACAAGTTTAGACAGCCGGCAGCCTTGTGGAGGACCTGGGTAATCCTGTCCTCTGTCAAAGGAAGAGATTTGCCTGTCTGGCTCCTGCCAGTTGGGGAAGGCATTTAGTAGTGAACTTTAACTTTGGGTCTGCACACCGTGCTGTGAGGTCTGCATACTTTGCTGCAGACGCCTCCCCCCACCCCCAAACAGGCAACTTGTGTAGTCCTCCAGCCTGAGGCCGGATGGCCAGTGTGGAAGCCTGTGGGAAAGGCCCCTTTGTGCTGGGCAGCTCTCCACATGGCCCTGGAGTTTCACTCCCTATGACACAAAGGGCCGAGGAGCTCCTAATTTTCATGGCAAAGCTCCATCCCAGCTCCTTTAACACCTGTTAATTAAGTGCAATAAATTTTTCTAGAAAATGGCAAAGATGACTTCCAGGTGGAGATTGCTATCTTGTGGTGCTGGGGATGCCAGAACACCACTTGGTCTTATTTTTCTAAGTGCATGTGATGTGATAGAGTGTGTGGGGCTCTGCATCCTCCCCTGGGAGCTGGCATTCCAGCGGGCCCCCTTTCTCCTTTACCTTTGTTGGGGGAAGGAGGCAAGGAGAAGATCTCTTCTTAGCTGGAGAGGGCAGAACAGAGAGCAGCCCATTGGCCTTATGTGCGTGTGTGCGTGTGAGTGTGTCACTGTTGGTGGGCCGGAGTGATGTGGTAGGGAGGGAAGCCGGGAATGTATCCTTTTCAAAACAAAATTAAATATTTTGAGACGACAATTTTGCCATTGCCTTTGTCGTTCCCATTCTTTCCTTGTTTTCTCTGTGTGTGGGCCTGGAGACTAAGATTCAGGCCAAAGTTCCTAATTTTTATTAGAATCCCATTTCTGGCATAACTTGTCACCAGCCAGATGCCCTTATCTAGGACACCTAATCCCTGTGTTTCTCAGTTTCCTCAAATGTCAAATGATCCTCCTGCCCTGTTTACATTGAGGAAGGACACAGACCAAAAGCAATTTGAACAGATAAAACTGTACAACTCCAGTGAAGTGGGAGGCTGAGGCAGGAGGATCACCAGTTCAAAGCCAATCGCAGCAAAAGCAAGGCACTTAGCAACTCAGTGAGACCCTGTCTCTAAATAAGATACAAAAAAGACCTGGGGATGTGGCTCAGTGGTTAAGCGCCCAGGGTTCAATCCCTGGTACCAAAAACAAACAAACAAAACAAAATCTATACAACTAATAGAAAGATAGGACTGCTTATGAAAAGTGTTCCCAAATACTTGATGGCAATTGTGTTTAACCAAAAAAAAAAAAGACTGGGGCCAGGCACAGTGGTGTACCCCACTGTAATCCTAGCACCTCAGTTTCCTGAGGTGGAAGGATCACAAGTTCAAAGCCAGCCTCAGGAATTTAGCAAGGCCCTGAGCAACAACCAGACCCAGTCTCAAAATAAAAAAATAAGAAGAGCTGGGGGGGGTGTGGCTCAGTGATTAAGTGCCTCTGAGTTCCATCCCTGGTACCAGAAAAATAAAATTTATTTATTTATTTTTTTGGTACCAGGGATTGAACTCGAAGGCACTCAACCACTGAGCCATATTCCCAGCCCCTTTTTGTATTTTATTTAGAGACAGGGTCTCACTGAGTTGCTAAGCGCCTCGCCATTGCTGAGGCTAACTTTGAACTCACAGTTCTGCCTCAGCCTCCCGAGCCTCTGGGATTATAGGTGTGTGCCATCACGCCTGGCTCAGAAAAATAAAATTTAAATTAAAAAATAATAAATAAAAACCCTGGAAAAAAATAAAACCCTGGAATTGTTGGGTCCTGGTGATGAGAGTCTGGGACTTTTCCTTTTCTCCTTTGGGCAAGTTTTCTGTCTCTGGTCACGACACTTTCATAACTAAAAGACAAGTTTAGCTAGGCCCAGTGGCACACTTCTATAATCCCAGCTATTCAAGAAGCTGAAGCAAGAAGGTCCCAAATTCAGGGCTAGCCTTGACAACTTAGACTGACTTACACATACCATTACACAGAGAGGGTACAGCCACTTGCAGGGCACCAGTGTTGTCATTGCCAATTGACTCAGCATTGGGGTCCCTGGGTCCCCTGCTCAGGCTGTCCTGAACTCTCCAGCTGCTTCCATCCAGAGTATGGGAGTGAATTGGGCTGCATCACCCTTGGTAGTTCCTCCTCTCTCACGTCCCATCCTCCTCTGCATCCCTTTTCCCTCCACTCCCTGTGTGTGGAGCAGTGACTACTTTCTAGCTAAACCTGGAGCTGCCCTTCTACAACCAAGGCTAATCCTGCCTGGCCTTCCCACCCTGCGCTGCGTATTGTTAGAGTTTGGTCCCTGTAGGTTGAGGGACCAGGAAGCATTTATAAGTTTGTAAGAGGGGGAAAAAGATGTATTTGAATGGCAAGGTAGACTATTTTTTTTTTTACTTTATTTATTTATTTGTATGTGATGCTGAGGACTGAACCCAGTGCCTCACACATGTTAAGCAAACACTCTACCCCTGAGCTACAGCCCCATCCCGCAAGGCAGACTTTTTTAAATGGCCATATTACAAATTAAAGGAAGCTAAGAAAGGCAAAGTGATGTGTCTCAAATTATAGCAGCAGAACTAAAATTCATACCCAGAGTAGGGATGGGGTAACAAATCTCCAGAACAGCATCTCTGCCCTGGGATCACAGCATTGTCACACAACTTGTTGACCAGCTGCCCATCTCCTGACAAAATCCTTTCTCCTAGCTGGGATTGTCCTCACCCCAGTCCAGCTCCCAGCACTCTTAGCACTTACTACTTCCCAGTCCTGAACTGGATACTTGAGGGCACTGTTTTGGTTTTTAAATTTAATGGGGAACATTGTCATCCCATTATATGCATGAGAAATCAAAGCTCGGAGAAGTTTTATGCAGTGAATATTTACTAAATGTCACGTGTCAGTCCTGCCGCCTGCCTCTCATTTCCACTGACAGTGAGTGTTAGAGAGTGGCACTAGAGAGTGGCGGGTCATGGTAAATGACATGATGGAAAAGATTGGGAACTGGGAGGGTTCTGGAAGACCCCTCTGTGGATAGCATTGAAAATGAAACCGGGAAGGCAAATGGATGTGACTTGTCCCCAAGTTTCATGTTAGGTGTACAGCCATGAGACCTACAGGCAGCTTCTGACCTGGATCCATACATCCAGTGTCGACCCAACACACCAAACAATGAGGCACAGGGAGAGGAGTTATGAAGGGATCCAGGATGAGTGGAACCTGATACCCCCGGTCTCTTGTCCCTGAGGATTGGAACAGGATCCCAAGAAGTTAGGTTAAGCAGAGTAAAACCTTTGGGCCCAAGCATCATATACTAAGGGAAAGGTCTGGCTGAAAGCCTTGCACACCCCCCAAGCCCATTCTTGTAGTCTTTCTGACCCTAGCCTGAGACACATTTAGTCAAGGAGTATGTGACCCAAAGGGCTAGGAAGTCCTTCCCTGAGATTTGTCAACCTGAGGTCTCTCTATACCCAGCAATGACCTGTTGTAACCCACTGTGTTTTCAATGCTGCATACAAATGCTCCCACTCCAAGCAGATATTTGTGCAACCTGGAGAAATGTAAGGGCCATAGACCTGAAATGTGTCCAAACACTGGTTTTGGACAACCCAAGTTCAAATGCTGCCTCCATCACCAATTTCAGGTATGATCTTGGGCACATCACTTGGGCATGCAGCTGCTGTCATGATGATGGTATAGAATGTTCTGACCTACACTGATTGAGGTCGCCCCCAGTCCTAGCAGCTGTTGCCATCAGTGAAGGGTATCTGCTGGGCAGCATGTGGCCTTGGGCAAGAAACTCCATTCCCCTGAGCAACTTCACTCTGTGTGAAGAGGATTTGCTATGCAGACAACATGTGCAGTGCCTGACACAATGCAGATCATTAACTCTTGTCCTCTTCCACTCCAGCTCCTGGGAGGACAATTTTCCAAAGCTGGATATATGTCCCCTCCCTTGACTGTACCTCACTAGCAGACAACCCCTCCTATACTGCCTTGTCTGTGCCAGTTTGCCCCAGCTGGCAGGTCCTGATGTCAGCAGTTAATCTGGGACAACTGCCAGCCAGAGACAAGAGTGAGCAGCAGAGTACATCAGAAGCAGGCTTTCAAGTTGGGGGCCCTAGCCTTGAGTTCTCATCAGCTTCTCACTGCAGCAAATCCCCCCAGCCATTCAGGCTGACACCCGGGCTCCTTAGGATTAAGTCAGGGCAGAGCAGCACCGGGGACAGACCAGTGAGCCACTGCTTAGCCTTGTTTCAGGTTCCTCCCAACTTGGTCAGGGCATCCACTCCAGCTGGGATTCCAGGCTGACATCAAGGGTGCAGGCTGGTGGGGAAGGGTCGATGGTCCTTGGTCTGCTGCCTACAGCTGGCACTGCCTCTCAGAGCACAAGGCTTGTACACCATTCCTTGATATCCTCATGTCCCAGCCTCAGGCACCCTAATGGACATCCTCGTTTTACAGAGGAAGACATCAAGGTTCAGGGAGGTCTTAGGCAACTTGCCCAAGATCCACTAAATATCAGAGCTGAGATTCAAACCCAGACCTAGTGACTCCTACACCCTGGCTCTTTTTGTCACCTTATCTGGCTGAAGCTGGCTCTCCTGTGCCTGTCTGTGCTAGATAGCCCCTCCCTCCAACTCCCTTGGGTCAGTGGAGGTCAAGTCGACCAAAGCAGCCAGACCAAGTTCTGATCTGACATCTCCCCATGGGCTGCCTGAGCCACCCTGGCCAGCAGCAAGGAGAGGAGAAAAAGCCTGATGTTTGTCCTTTGTAGTGAGCCAAGATCTTTGTGGTGACCACATTTGACCTACTTGACCAGGTTCAGAGAGGGAAAGTGACTTTCCTGAAGCCACACTGCTTTTCCACCATAAAACTCCTCCTCGATCCTGCCCATCCAGCTGGACCCTATAACCTCAGGTCCTGTGATCTACCCTCCTCTAGGTCCATCTCTCTCCTTTCTTCCCTCCCTCATGGCATGTTTGGGTGCCAGGGTCAGATGCCTTAGATAACAAAGGCCTTGGAAGTCATCACATCTGGACCTCCCTGCCTGGATGGGAAGGTCTGAGACCTAGAGAGGGAAATGAGCTACCTGTGGACACAAGCAAAATGGGGCTTGGGTTGGGAGGCCCTGCATTGCCACACCCTCTGCTCTCCTGAACTCAGGCCCAAGCTGGGGGCCTTTCACTTGGGTAGAGCATTGGTTGTCAAACCTGAGCTCATACACAACTAGAAATCAGCCCTAGCCAGGGATCTGTGGCGCACAGTTGGTTAGGTGCCTGTTCAATCCTTGGTACAAAAAAAAAGGGAGAGGAAAAAATATCATGCCAGGCATGGTGGCACACACCTGTAATCCCAGTGGCTCAGGAGGCTGAGGCAAGAGGATCATGAATTCAAAGCCAGCCTCAGCAACAGTGAGATGCTAAGTGACTCAGTGATACCCTATCTCTAAATATAATACGAAATAGGGCTGGGGATGTGGCTCAGTGGTTGAGTGCCCCTGAATTTAATCCCTGGTATCCCCCCCCCCAAAAAAAAAAATAAAAATCAGTCCCAGCTCCACCTTGCTGTGTAACCTCACAGAAACCTATGGCTCTCTGAGTCCCCTCTTTCTTATAAATACTATGAAGATCGGGACTCCACACCTGCCCACTTGTCAGGGTCATTGCAGGGGTCACAGGAGAAAATGACTAGAACCCCCCTATGGAATGCATGGGATGGGTCATGGGACAGTCTTATTATCTATAACCCACAATATGATGTGCCACCCTTCCCCCCACCACATGCACAGACTTACCTATGCCTGCAATTCTGTTAGAAAACGCTGACTGAAGGGTAAAGAGGGGGTTGGAAGAGGCAGGAGATGAGACTGGAAAGTGGTAGGACAAGGCCACTCCAGGCTGAAGAACATGGCCCCAGGACTGTGAATCTGAGAACTTGCTACCTAAGCCCAAACTGTCCTAAAATCCTGCCCTAAAGCCCCAGAGAAGCCCCACGTGTGTTAGCCCCGGAGGTGTGACCAGAGTGCATGAAGGCACCCAGAGCTGGGCCTGGAGTCCTGAGCTGGCAGTTTCCAGCCCTCAGCCCACCCTGACTCACCAGCGTCCTCCCTGCTCCGAGCCTTTCCCTGTCAGGGCCAGAGCACTGGAAGTGTTCTGACTGTAATCTACCAGGTCCTTGCCTGTGCTGGAGCGAGCCCAGTGTTCCCTTTCACTTCCTCTCTGTCTCACAAACTCCTACTCATCCCTTCAGGCCCCAGTTTGTTGTCACTTCCACCAGAAAGTCTTCTCCAATGCTCTTGGGGACTTGTGGCCCCTTCTGCAGGCCCTGAGCTAGGCTTATCCCCTCCCCCACACCTCGGTGGCAGATTCATTGAGTTGAAACACGTGGAGTACTATGAATAGTGGCCAAGCACTGAGCAAGTGGCCATAGATGTCAGCAGGTATTCTCATCACCACCCCTGCTCTGCAGAGGAGGAAACGGAGCTCAAGGCAGCAATCACTTGTCCTGATCCCACAGCGCATCAGTGGTGGAGGCAGGATTTGGACCCCGACTCCAGGGTCTTCCCTCCCAGCCCTCCTGTTTGTCCCCACCTTCCTGTCGCCACTAAACTCAACTCCCCATGCCATTACCTACCTGCTCCTATGATTCTTCCTTCCTGTCATCACATCACTCCTTCTGCTCCAGTATCTTTTCATCATCCCGTGTACAGGCTATAAAATCTCTAATCCTACAAAATCTAAATACCATCACCCATTGCCCTCCAGCTGCCATCATGCACCTGTCCCCTTTGTAGGAGCTCTTGGAAGTGCTTACACTCACAGCCTCTACTCAGTCTTCTCCAGGTCTCTCCAGCCTCCTCTAATCAAACTTTGACCTTCCACTGAAAATCTTGAGCAGAAACCATTTTTCTCAAGGTCCCAGGTGACCTTATGTTGCCAGATCAGCTGGACTTGATGCTCAAGCTCATTTTTTTCCTCTTCTAAACTGTGTTTGAGCCAGGTGTGATGGCACACGCCTGTAATCCCAAAGGCTCTGGAGGCTGATGCAGGAGGATCATGAGTTCAAAGCCAGTTGCTGAGGCGACTTAGCAAGGCCCTAAGCAACTCAGTGAGACCCTGTCTCTAAATAAAATATGAAAAAGGACTGGAGGAGCTACGGCTGTAGCTCAGTCGCAGAGCGCTTGCCTAGCAGGTGTGAGGCACTGGGTTCCATTCTCAGCACCACATAAATATAAATAAAATTATTATTTATATCTACAACAACAACAAAAATAATTAAAGGAAGGAAGGAAGGAAGGAAGGAAGGAAGGGGTGGGGTGGGGATGTGGCTCAGTGGCTAAACACCCCTGGGTTCAATCCCCAGCACCAAAAATAAAATAAAATAAAATAAAACTGTGTTTGACCCAGTCACTCATTCCCTCCTTCTGTGTTCTTTTCACACTGGACCCCAGATCCTCCTCCCTCCTGAATGCTCCTGCTCATCTTCCTTTGCTGGTTCTCCTCATCTCCCCAAACTCAGAAGTCCACAGATCCTCCCTAGTGCTCTGCTCCACCCACATTCACTTCCTGGGTAATTTGCCTCAGAACCTGGAGTGTTCACACCTCGACCACATCTAAACTTGTCTCTCTAGCCAACACCTGGGCCCTGAGCCCTGTGCATATAGCCAGCCACCTACCTGCTCAGCACCTCCACCTGGATGACCACAGGCACCTTGATCTTAACCTGTCAAAGGCAGCTCCTGGTCTCCCCCAAGCCTGCTCCTCCCACATTTTCCCTTCAAAATAGAGAGTCCTGTGAGCCAGGTATGGCAGCACACACCTGTAATTCCAGCTAGTCAGAAAGCTAAGGACAGAGGATCGAAAGTTTGAGGGCAACCTCACCAACTCAGTGAGACACTGTCTCAAAAAGAAAAAATAAGGGCTGGGGTTGTGGCTCAGCGGTAGAGCACTCGCCTAGCACATGCGAGACCCTGGGTTCGATCCTCAGCACCACATAAAAATAAATAAATAAAATAAAGGCATTGTGCCTAAAAAAAAAAAAAGAAAGAAAGAAAAGCTTGGTGCAGTGGCGCATGCCTGTAATCCTGGCTGAGGCACGAGGATCATTAATTTGAAGCCAACCTCAGCAACTTAGCAAGGCCCTAAACAACTTAATGAGGCTCTGTCTCAAAATAAAAAAAAATAAAAATAAAAAGGGCTGGGGATGTGGCTCAGTGGTTAAGCACCTCAGTTGTTAACATAAATAAATAAATATAGAGATGGTAGTGTACCCCTGGATTCTATCCCCTGCGCGTGCACATACACACACACAACTGAGTAAAGGGCTCACCATTCACACATTAGATACTCACCTCAATGTCATGAGCTCATTCTTTCTTATATTATTTTTTGAGAGTATCTTCTTATGTTACCCATGCTGGTCCTGAACTCCTGGGGTCAAGCCATCCTCCTGCCTTAGCCTCCCCAGTAGCTGGCTAAGACACAAGTGGACATCATTGTGCCCAGCTTCACCTTGCTATTCTTGATACCCTACTTTATATCATAGCCCCCTCCCATCTGTCTGCAAGCCTCTCAGTTTTAGAATCATATATACCCAGGGGTGCTCAGACACACTCTCTCTCTCTCTCTTTCAAATACAGACACATGGGCACTTCATGTCACAGGTCTTAGGGAAGGGGAAGCCCCAGACACTTGACAAAGTAAGTCACTGGGGCCCCAGGGGCTGCTAGTTTCCTGTCCACCTGCCCTTTCCTCAGCTCACACAGGACTCACCTGCACACACCACCTACCACTAACAAAGCTCCTCGGGCCTGTTCTGATAGGGCAGGCCCACCTCATACTTCCTAGCATCACACCACTGCCCCCTGGTGTCTAAGCTGCCATCAGCTTCTGCCAGAGGTCCATACAGCAACCTCGTGTTTTCCCTGTCCATCCTGAAGTCTGTCCTCACAACAGCCAGCATAGCCATGGCTCCCATCACATTCCGAAACAAATTTAAATGCCTCACCTCAGAAGCCCTGCCAGATCTGCCAACCTCTCTGCCCCCCAATCCCCTCCTTCTCCACCTGGGCACTGAGGGTTCAGCTCTGACCGGTTTGCGCCTCCTGGGTCACCCCACCACCCTCACATCTCAGAGCCTTCACACTTGCTGTTCCATCTGTCAAGTGCCCTCCCAAGATCTCTTCAGCCTCCTTCCCCTCTCAGTGCCTGGTCTGCCTGTGCCTGGCACATAGTAGCTACTCACTCAATGTCTGCTGAACCCCTCCCTGGGAATGTTGGGCCTCCAGCCCAGCTGTGGCATGAGTGTTGTATCACCACCAGGTGGCGCTGCAGACACATCCTGGGCAGTGACCTCGGGTTTAGGCTGATTTGACTTCTCAGCAAAGCCCGCTGGGGCCTTTAATGCCAGGTGGTACTGTGAGGCACCAGCTGATCAGTCCCTGCCCCATCAGCCCTCCAATGGCTCCTGGTAGACGCTCTTGGAGTACGCACAAAACCTGGAAGGAAGGGAGAGCTAGTTGCCTCCCATGGCCTGAACTAAGCTCTTTCTGGGCAGGCACCAGAGAGGGGATGGGGAAATGGAGCTCAGCCAGAACAGGGATATGAGGTCTTGCACTTGGATTCTTCTTTTCCTGGATTTGTATCTACTCTTCTCCAGGGCTCTGAATGCCTTAGGCATACCTACCCTGGGCCAGTTTCCTCATCTGTCAAAGGGGATAATAAATGAGAGCAAGTTAAAACATGGGGGAGGGGCGGCTTGCTGTATCGGGTTGAGGAGCTTCATGGTGTGGGGAGGGGCGGGGTATGTGTGCAGATGAGCAGTGCCCTGGTTTGGGGAAGAAGCAGGTGGACAGGAAACCAGGGGCCCCTGGGGCCTCCCCTGCCCTGAGGCTTTTGTTCCATGCCAGGAGCATGATCAGAGTACCTGCTCCATCAGTAGCAGAGCCAGTGCCCTGCGGGGGCATCAGGCCACTGTTCTAGCCCACCATTCCCAGTCCTTGCTAACTGAATCTTCCCTCCCTTCTTCCCCCACCCTCCCTCTCTCTTTCTCCATTTAAACCCCATACACATATTAGAGTCTTTGTCCTAAGGGATGGGGCTCCATGAGTCTCACTCCTGCAGCCTGGTCAATGAGGCTGTGGACATCCTTAGGGTGAGCAGAACTAGGGATTAAGCTTCCCCATGCAAAGATTCCTTATCCCTTCTCCACAGATTGAATTGTCAAGTGCTTATGTGCCAGGTGACACATTTATACCTGTTCATTTCATCCTCACAAAAGCCCTTTAAGGTTTTGGGGCTTTTTTGATTATTCATTTGTGGTGGTTGTTATTGTTTTTGTGTTGCTGGGGATGGAACCCAGGGCCTCATGCATGCTATGCACACACTACTGAGCCCACTTTAAGGTATCTTTACAACCATTTACAGAGAAGAAAATTGAAGTTCCAAGAGATTAAGTGACTTGGCTAATATCACACAGTAAATGAGATTTCAGGCCCAGCTCTGGTGGATTTTCTGCTGACAAAACTGGAGTGGATAGGCAGTAGGCCTCGTCTCCTTCTTCCTTAGCTCCTGCCCTCCTCCTCATTTGCCTGCCTGCCTGGTTCCTGTTTTGGAGGCTCAAGGGTCACAGTGTCCCCTGGGGAGATGAGGTGGAGGTGGTGGCTCAGAAGAGGAAAGGGCTGCTGAGGTTTGGGGGCTCTTCTTCATAGCCCTGAGTCCACACAGGGGTTTTGTCTGCAGTTTCAGACTGAGGAGTCATCCTTGCAGGCCCAGTGTCAAGGCCACTTTCCCCCAGCCCTCCCAGACACTGCCAGAGATAGCCCTTCCCTTATCCCCCCCACCACCACCACATCTTGGGACTTTTGAGCCCCAGGGCACAAATTAAATGCTCCTGTGGTGAGGTAAAAGACAATGATAAAATCAGCAATTGGTTGAGCATTCACTAGGTGTCAAGCCGGTGCTCAATGCTTTTCTGCCTGTTCTGGAGAAGTCTTTCCCAGAACCCTGCTGGTGAGTTATGTCCCATTACTGACTCCATTTTTACAAATGAGAAAACACAGAGAGGTTAAGAGACTTGCCCAAGGTCAAATGGCTAAGAAATGCCTCAGGCAGGATTCAAACTGAGATCTGTCTGGGTTCAGAGTCTGTGCTCTTATTCTTCATGCTACAATGAACTGTGAAGAAATGGAAAAATCTAAGGGCTTGTCCTCCCTGGGTGCTTCAGGCTTCAGGGGTGCCTAGGCCAATCCTAAGTGCCCCTGTGGTGCCCCAAACCTCACCAACTCTGGGCTGGGCTGGGTAAGGTAGGTCAAGCTTGCTGCTCAGGGGGCTGGAGGTCAGACAATTCCAGCCACAGCCAAGTCACTTCTCCCCTTTAAGCCTTAGTTTCTCAATTTGCTAAAAGAATCTGGCCCTTTGTCCAGCTTCTCAGAGTAGTTATAAGGAAAGAGGAGTCAAGCCTATCATTTACACACACACACACATACACACACACACTCATACACAGAGTTAGGACCCTTGTTTTCAGTCACAATCTTATCCACAAGGCTAACACATAAAAGAGATAAAAGCTGTGCTCCATCAACATAAATCCCTAAGCTCAAGGTGGTGATAGATCCAGTCACCACTGGAAAGGGTGAGTGTGTGACACTTTGTTGTTTTTAGTTATTGATAGAACTTTATTTTTATTTATTTATATGTGGTGCTGAGAATCGAACCCAGTGCTTCACACATGCTAGGCAAGTGCTTACCTCTGAGCTATAACCCCAGCCCAAGTGTGTGACATTTATGATGGACACACATCCTTCCCAAGATGTTGGTTAGAATCCTGGTGCTACTTGGAGCTATCCAGCACCCAGCCTATTTCTGCTGCTTGTCTGAGCTATACAGTATCCAGAAAAACTTGAAAAGCCTGTAGACCAAATGCTGCCCTTTTTTGGAGGTGGGGGCAGTCCTGGGGATTGAACCCACAGGTGCTTAGCCACTGAGCCACATCCCCAGCCCTTTTTTTATTTTGAGACAGAGTCTCACTAAGTTGCTTAGGATTTTACTAAGCCGCTGAGGCTGGCTTTGAACTTGCCATCCTCCTGCCTCAGCCTCCCAAGCTGCTGGGATTACAGGCATGGGCTACCATTCCTGGCAAAATGCTGGTTTTAGAAATGAAATATTCAAATCAAGTTCTGGGGACTGTTCTAAGGCCCAGCCACAGATTCCAAGCATCTATAGAGCTATTAGATGACCCCTAAACCTAGCTGTGGGACTCTGGGCAAGGCCTTTGCATTCTCTGAGCTCCTCAGGGTCTCTCCGCAAGTACAAAAAGGCTGGGCTCCCCCTCCAGGGGTCTGTCTGTTTACCTCCACGGTTATGGATTCAGTGACCAGACACATTTAGTCAGGCCTGGCTTCCTCCTGGCTGTGCTCGTCAGGCAATGGAGTTGTGGGGACAGGCTTTTAGCACTAGCCTAGAGGTTCAAATGCAAACGTGGGAAACTAGGAGGCAGGGTGAGTTAGGGTAGGATGGGTGGAGGTAGGGAGCTGGCCAAAGCCTGAGTGTTTAAAAATAAATCATGTTAGCTACAGCCTCAGCTCTCAGGGCCTGGTGACATCACTAGGGCACAGGATGTCCCTGGCAGGGGCTGGAGTGGCAGAGGAGACAAGACCTAAGAGAGGGCCAAGGGAGTTCTTTTCTTATCTGCCCTTTCTGTAGAAGTTGTGTTTGCAGAAAGCCTGCCTGGGTTGTTCTTGGGCAGAGGGGCTGCCAGCTACCTTCCCCTGATACTTGGTGGGCATTTCATTCTGCATATGAGAAACTGAGGCCCAGGAAGGTCATAACGTGCCTGATGCCCCACTTTGAGAGATGTGGCAGTCCCAGGATGGGTCAGGAAAGAAACCAAGTGAGCAAATGCCTAGCCCTGGGCTTGAGTAGCTTTTCAGGAAAAATAAGCTCTTCCTGCCTACCCACTGCCCCTGTGCCTCACTCTGACCTGGTGAAGGAGGACTGGGTAGAGATTAGCACTTTTTTTTTTTTAATTTGCTTGTTTTTTTTTCTGTGGTGTTGAGAATTTAATACAAGACCTGGCACATGCAAGCATGCTATCACTGAACTGTACCCCCTACCAGCGTTTATATTTTATAGCTAAGGAAACTGAGACCAAGAAGGACAAAGCACATCAAGCATATTCTGCCCAGTTGGGATGGGATTGGTCTCTCCCAGCCATCTCCAGTTCAGCTGCCTATGGGGAGGGAAGCATGTGGTGTCAGGCAGGGGCTTCGGGAATAGAAGGAGGGGATGTGAGGGAGCCCTGGCTCTCTAGCCTTCCTCCCACCACCCCATCTCCTCCTCCCCTTCCCTCTGTGGTGCTCAGAACAAAGTCCGGCCCCCTTGCCTGGTCAAGACTCCCTGCCTCCTCTCTCACTGAACCCTGTGCTCTAAACCTCAGCCTCACCCAAATGCTCATAGATCCCTAAAGCGCTTGCTATTTCAGGACTCTGAGCAGCTGAACAAGCTGTTCCCCGCTGCCTGGAATGACCCCTTCTGTAGCTACCAAGGAAACTCCTATGCATCCTTCAAACTTCTGCTCTGAGCCATCACTGTTCCATCAGAGCGTGATGTGGTTGTGAATGTTATGTTCACCGCCTGTCTCTCTTCCTGTACCAACAACGTGTTTAGGGTAGGAACTGTATTTTATTCATCCCTTCATGCCCAATGTCTAGCCAGTGACTGGATAAAGAAATTGAGTCTTGATTTTGTGCCTTCCTTACCATGGATTTTATCCAAGTCACATATCCTCTTTAGAATGGGGACAAGGGCCAGGCAATGTGGTGCACTCCTGTAACCCCAGTGGCTTGGGAGGCTGAGGCAGGAGAGAGTTCAAAGCCAGCCTCAACAATTTAGTGAGGGCCTAAGCAACTCAGCAAGAACCTGTCTTTAAATAAATTATTAACAAGGGCTGGAGGAGTGGCTCAGTGGTTAAGCACCTGGGTTGTTCAATCCCAGTACTAAATTAAAAAAACAAAAAAAAATCAAAGGGAAAAAATGCAAACAAATGGGACAAGGCCCACTTTGCAGGGCTGCTGGAGGAGGCTGCATATCCCTTAGTAGGCATTAAAGGGCTTTGCTGGTGGGGGAGGTGCTGTGAAGCCAAGATTGGGACATTCTCTGGCCAAGTCCCCTCATCTGTCCTCCAAAGAAGCCCTCACATGCTCTGCTCTCACCCCTCCCTTCTACCCTAACTTTCCATCCTGCCCATGAAATCCAAAGCAGGTGGCAGCCCTAGCCTCCCTCTAAGGGCCTCTATGCTCCCAAAACTTAAAAGAGTTTTTTTTTTTTTTTGGCCCAGGTCAGCCTCGAACTTGAGAACTTTTTGCCTCAGCCTCCCAAGAATTACAGGTGTGGGTCACCACTCGCATATCTGCACTCCCAAACATTAGAAACCACATGGAGACGGGCCCTGCTGTGCACACCTGTAATCCCAGCGGCTCTGGAGGTTGAGGCAGGAGGATGGAGTTCAAACCAGCCTCGGCAATTTAGAGACCTTAAGCAACTCAGACCCTGTCTAAATAAAATTTTAAAAAAGAGCTGGGGAGGGCTGGGACTGTAGCTCAGTGGCAGAGCGCCCGCTTCGCACGTGTGAGGCACTGGGTTCGATCCTCAGCACCACAGAAAAATAAAGATATTGTCCACCTACAACTAAAAAATAATTTTAAAAAGAGCTGGGGGGATGTGGCTCAGTGGTTAAACACCCCTGGGCTCAATCCCCGGTACCACTGGTGGAGGAGCCTGGTGCGGAACTCTGGAACCGGTATTGTTAGGCAGCCTCCTTCCTTGTGGCCCGAGAGGCGGAGGACGATTCCTGCCCAGCGGAAAGGGGAGGGTGGGCAGCGGTGGGTGCGCGGGGGACGGCTCGGTGGCAGCGGCTCCCCGCTCCTCTCCCGCCCCTCCTTTCCACCGGTGAGGCGCGCCAGGACACCCAGCTCCCACCCGGCCACTCGCCGGGGGAGCGGGCGCCTTCCAGCCCGGGGCGCAGGGCATCCGCTGCCTCCCTCTAGGGCCGTCGGCCGTGAGCAGCTATAAATAACGCGGAGGCGGGCGATGAAGTCAGCGCGCCCC
>NW_025999962.1:6188884-6208806 GCF_001458135.2 Marmota marmota marmota | reverse complement strand
TCCGGTGTCACGTGGGCGGAAAGCAGTGCTCTTCCACAGGAGGGCGCCCGCCGGCTCCCCCTCCCCTCGCATCCGTGCGCCGACGTCCCCACCCCCCGCGCCGTGCGTTACGTAACCGTCCCCTCCCTCTTCCCCCTCCCCACTGCACGCGCTTCCCCAGCTGCCTGACTGCAGGCCCAGAGAGGCCAGGCCCAGAGAGGCCAGGCCCTTTTCCGCTGGAGTGGCCACGCCTACCCCAACCTTCTCCCCTTCCTCTTAGCTCCCATAGGGACAATGAGACTCCCTCCAGTGGGACACACTGGGGGTAAGGGGTAGCTCGCAGGCATAGGGATGACTGTCCTTGCTAGGAATTTTGAGCCCCCAGGGAAGCCCAGACTGTGTGTGGGGGGGTACCCCTGCTAATGCACCACTGTGCCTGGCCCTTGTCCCCATTTGGAAGAGGGTATGTGACCTGGTTCAAAGGGCTGTTACCAGTGCACAATAGTTTACCCCCTGACCCGGACTTTGGGGACTCTGTAGGTCCCTGACGCCTCAGGAAGCCTTCCACAGCCTGGGCCACTATGTGTCTTAAATTGTAAAGCTGTGAAGCCCAATGGTAACTGATTCTTTGCCTACCTCTGGGTGACCTTGGGCAGACTTTGTCTCTCTGAGCCTCAGTATTCACATCTATAATGTCTCCTTGTAGTGTCATAGGGAAGAACAGAGCCATGTCAACACCGGTGAGTACTTAGCCCAGTAACTAGGAATTCTCCTTATCCTTCCCTAACTCCCTCCCAGGGACCTGGCCAGGCCCTGGGCTGGTAGGTGGTGTCTGCTGGACCAATCAGTTCCCTGTGAACCTTGGTCTTTGCCCCAGGGAGCTGGGTGTCCAGCCTGCCTTGTGGCATGGCTATAGCTGCAGGTGGAGCTAGTGCCCTGTGGGCTGGTGCAGTGGGGAGGTTTTCCTAGCCATCCCCTTCAAGACTCATAGAAGCCCTGATAGTCCCCTGTAGTCCTTTCCAGGTCTCACTTGCTGAGATAAGCCCCTCATTACCTGTTTTGAGCACCTACCAAGAGGAGGTGCTGGGATGAGGGAGACATTTAATTCAGTCCCTCTCTGACATTGGGAGGTCCTTCTCATTTGCAAAGGGGGATAACCACCCTAATCCTAACCATCCCCTCTTGCTTGGCCTTACTAGCAGGACATGAATGACACTATCTCTGCCTCCACTTGCTGGCCTGGACTATGAACCTAGGACTTTATGCTCCTGTTACCATCAAACAATGTGAAGGGAGAATTAGTGTCCTTTTACAGTTGAGGAAATCAAGGGGTGGAGCAAAATCCTCCAGCTAGGGTAACCAAGTGTCCTGGTTTGCAGGAGGTTCAGGTCTCAGTGTTAGAGCACTTGCCTGCGCCTAGGAGGTTCTGAGTTCCATCCCCAGCACTGATGGAAAAAATAAGTCAGTGGGAAAAACTGGAAGTCACCCTACCTTCCCAACCATTACCTCCAACCCCTTTGATACTAGTGCCAGGGGCACTCTACCACTGAGCTATATCCTAGCCCTTTTTAAAATTTTATTTTGAGACAGGTCACTAAGTTGCCCAGGCTGGACTCAAATTTGTGATCCTTTTGCCTTAGCCTCTTGAGTTGCTGGGATTACAGGTGTGCACCAATGAGCCTAGCCTGAGCCAGACTTTGAATGTGAATACTGTCATTTGCAAAGTATGTGGTTTTGAGTTGGGTGTGATGGTGCATGCCTGTAATCCAGCAATTTGGGAGGCAGAGAAAGGAGGATCCTAAGTTTGAGGCCAGCAAACAAGTCTGACTTTAGGTCCACATAGAGTAGTACCCAACTCTAATGCCCTCAATAAATATTTGCCACATGAGCAAAGGAATGATTGCACATACACCTCTTGGGCCTTCTTGGGTGCTTAACTTTCATGCCTGGATCCGAGTTTGGATTCTGCCAGGAGTGTCCTATCTGAGGTCAGGAGACTGGATTCAGCTGATGTCCCAAGGAATCCTCAGCCTCTTCATTCAGCTTCAGTCTTTGGGAACCTCCCAGGGTCACCCAACTGATCCTTACCCTTTTGCCCACAAGGGAAGCTGGGTTCCCATGTGGGGAGCCACTCAGCCCCCTAATATCAACTGTATGGCTCTAAGCTTGTCACTTTGATTCTTGGAGCTCAGTTTCCTCACCTATAAAATGAGTGATGAGACCTACCTACAAGATTGCTGCCAGAATTTGGGACAATGCAGGTAAAGCTCTTGGCACACAAAAGCCTTTAATAAATAAATGTTGTTATTGTTGTTTATTCATGTGGTGATAGCAAACTTTTTTAAAAAAATTATTTATTTTTGTTAATTTTTTATGTGGTGCTAAGGATCAAACCCAGAGCCTCACACATGCTAGGCAAGTGCTCTGCTACTGAGCTACAACCCCAGCCCGGTGATAGCAAACTTTACTGCATTAAGCTAACTTTCTCTGTGATGGTCACTGTCTTAACTGATTTCCATGCATTCACACCCAAAGAGGTGGTAGATGCCTTTTTTTTTCTGGCATCAGGAATTGAACCCAGAGGCACTTAACCACTAAGCCACATCCCCAGCCCTTTTAAAATTTCCATATAAAGACAGAGTTTCACTGAGTTGCTTCAGGGCCTCTCTAAATTGCCAAGGCTGACTTTGAACTCACCATCCTCCTGCCTCAGCCTCTCAAGCAGCTGGGATTATAGGCTTGTGCCTATGAAGAGCTGAGTTTTAGAAAGGTGGTGACCTACCCAAGGTCACACAACTAGTAAGGGGACAGTCCAGCATTTTCAGAGTTCTGCAATGTTGTAGAACTCAGCTCATATAATGGCAGTTATTGATATTCTGGGGAAATACAGCCATGAGCTAGAGAAGAACTGCTGAGGTCCCTCCTGGGGCCAGGCCCCTGCCTCCAGAGAGCTGTCCCTCTCCTTGCCCAAGGTGGCAGGTGGCAGGACAGGTTGTAAGCACAAGCCCTTTGCTCAGGCTGACTGCCCCTCCACCCAGTCAGCCAGCTGCCCATACCCTCTGCCAGCCACTGTTCCTTGTTGGCCAGCCAAGCTATGGAGCAGTCCAGGACATTGTGTCCAGAGAGAGGTCCTGGCATTCCCCCCTCCCATGACACTAACCTGCCCCTCCCCTCCAGGCCTTGGGCCAATCTGGCCTGTCCCCAGCCCTAGCATGAACAGGAGACTAGAGCTGCCCTCACAGAGGCCAGGACAGTGTCTGGCTAGGTCAGCCTTCCCTGCTTCCAGCCTAGCTTGAGAGGAATGCCCTGCACCAAAGCATGTGCTCTGTCTGGAAGACAACCCCAAGTCCTATGGGTCAGGTTCCCAGGGTGCCCTTGCAGGACAAATTAGCTAGGCTCCTGAGATGCCTCTTGCTGCCCTTGGCACATTTTCTCTGCCAGTTTAGTATGCAAGCTGATCCAAGGTGAGAGGCCTCCTTGAGCCAAGAACAGAAAGGGCTGGATTCATGCAAAGCCATAAGTTAAGACTCCATAGTGTCAAGCAGAAAGGGGGCTGAGGAACAAGGACAGTTGAAGGGGGACAGTCTAATGGGAGGGAGCCTACAGGAAACAAGGTGAGCCCTTCTGGGCTCTTTTGTATCTTTCTGCCTGGGCTTAACTGCCACCTATTCAGAGGTGCCTCTCTGACCCCCTCTTGGAGAGGAGGGCTCCCTGACTCAACCCTCTGTCTTGTCACCCTGAGAATGAATCTCTACTTGGATTTCCTTGTTTCTTTATCATGTTTGTCATTTCTTTTGCCACTAGAATTTGTGAGTCTGGTAAGGGAGGAACTTTGCCTTGTTTTTTGCTGAGAACAGGTTCCGCACATAGCAGGGCTGGTAAATATTTGTCGAATGAGTATTTGAATGCTGCTGGGCCTTTAAATCCTTTGGCCCTCTGAGCTTCTGCTTGCTTATTCTTTTTTTTTTTTTTTTGGTGGGGGAGGGTGTGCTGGAGACCAAACCTAGTGCCTTGCTCATGCTAACTAAGCATTTGCTCTACCACTGAGTGACACCCCCAGTCCTTCTTTGTTTTTTAACAGTGTTATTGAGGAATAACTGACATATAATGTACTTACTACACACAACTTTAAAATGATAATTTGATAAATTTGGCATATCTTTTGAAGCTATCTCCACAATCAAGATAATGAACCGGTACATTACTCCTCAAAGTTTCCTGATTCCTCTAAATCCCTCCCTCCTTGTCCCTCCCCCTTTTCTGTCCCCAGGCAACCACTAGTGTACTTTTTGTAAGCTTAGTTGACATTTTCTGTATTTTTTTTTTTTTAGAGAGAGAGAGACAGAGAATTTTAATATTTATTTTTTAGTTTTCGTTGGACACAACATCTTTGTTTGTATGTGGTGCTGAGGATCGAACCCGGGCCACACGCATGCCAGGTGAGCGCGCTACCGCTTGAGCCACATCTCCAGCCCCATATATTTTCTTTTCATATGGGAAAAACTTAGGAATGGAATGGCTGGATCACAGGGTAGGTATATATTAGATTGAATCCAGGGCCTTACACATTATAGGCAAGAGTTCTACTTTTGAGCTACATCCCCAGCCTTTTCTTATATTTTATTAGAGACAGGGTTTCCCTGAGTTGCTTAAGGTCTTGCTAAGTTGCTGAAGCTGGCTTTGAACTCACAAACCTCCTGCCTCAGCCTCCTGAGTTGTTGGGATATGTCACCATGTCCAACTTGTAATTAATTTTTATATTTTTGATTAACATGTATTAATTGTACATAATGGGGTACAGCATGATATTTCAATGCATATATATAGCATGCACTGATCAAAGCCTTTCCATCTCATTATGTAATTGAGGTTTTTTTTTTTTTTTTTTTGCGTTGGGGGATTGAACCCATGGATACTTTACCACTAGTTATATTCCTAGCAGTGTTTTAGTGTTTTTATTTTGAGACAGGATGTCACTTAATTGCTGAGGACCTAAGTTTCCCAGATTGGCCTTGAACTTGTGATGCTCCTGATTCAGCCTCCCAGTCACTGGGATTACAGTCATGCACCACTGTGCCCACCCATACAGTTGAGTTTTTTTTTTTTGTTTTTTTTTTGTACTGGAGATTGAACCCAGGAGCACTTAACCACTGAGCCACATCCCTAGCCCTTTAATTTTTATTTTATTTTAATTTTGGGGGGATAAAGGGAGTGAACCCACTCAACCACTGAGCCACATCCCCAGCCTTATTTTGTAATTTATTTAGAGACAGGTTCTCACTGAGTTGCTTAGCATGTGGCTTTTGCTGAGGCTGGCTTTAAACTTGTGATCCTACTGCCTCAGCCTCCAGAGCTGCTGTACCACCACACCTGGCTGTAATTGAGTTTTGAAAGTTCTTTTTATATTCTGGATACTAGCCCTTTATCAAATATATGATTTGCAAATATTTTTTTCAGTCTGTGGCTTATCTTTTTATTGTCTTAACAGTGTATTTTTGGAAGTTCTTTTTTTTTTTTTAAATATTCATTTTTAGTTTTAGGTGGACACAATATCTTTATTTTTTTTATTTTTACATGGTGCTGAGAATCGAACCCAGTGCTTCACACATGCTAGGCAAGCACACTACCACTTGAGCCATATCCCCAGCCCAGAAATTCTTGATTTTGATAAAGTCAATGTGTTATCTCATGGATCTTGCCTTTGAAGGGTATCTTAGAAATCTGCCTAATTCAATGTCACAAAGATTTCCTCTATTTTCTTTTAGAGGGTTTATAGTTTGGGGTTTTGCATTTCTGCCCTCTGAACAGTTCTTGTGGCTTCTTGAAGAAGCTCTCTACACTCCTCCAGCCCAGTCATGTTCCTCCTCCACATCCCTGGGGCTCCCTCAATATTGGGGTGCCCTCAATACCAAGTCCGGGTGACCTCCACTCGGTCAGCAGCACCTGGCATCTGTGTCTATGGGCTATTCCCTGATTCTTCAGACCCTTCCCTCATCTGCTTCTCTCAACCCTCTGAAAAGCCTTCCAGCATCAGATCAGAACCTGCTCTGGGTACTCCTAGCTCCTGGGCTTCCTTCTGGTGTGGGCTCATTGGAGTGTTGAAGTCAGGATGACCTGGGTTTGTTTCCACCATTGGAACTCCCCTGAGAGAAAGGCCTGGGTTTGCTCCTCCAGCCAGTCCATGTGCGGGGGCCCAGCTCATGGCCTGGCACAAAGGAGGGATTCTGGAAAGGTTTGTGGATTCAGTGTGTGAGAGAAAGCTCCCCTGCTTCTTTTGTTGTTGTTTGGTACTGGGAATTGAATCACTGAGCTACACCCGCAGCAGCCCTTTTTATTATTTTGAGACAGGGTTGCTAAATTGCTGAGGCTGGCCTCAAACTCGAGATTCTCCCTCAGTCTCTGGAGTCACTGGGATTATATGTGTGCACCTGGCTATGATTTTTTTTTTTTTTTTCATGGCAGTGCTGAGAATTAGAGTCAGGACTTCAGGCACAGTGACACACGCCTGTAATCTCAGTGGTTTGGTAGGCTGAGGCAGCCTCAGCAACTTGGCAAGGCTCTGAGCAACTCAGCAAGACCCCATTTCTAAATAAAATACTAAAGAAAAGGGCTGAGGATGTGGCTCAGTGGTTAAGCACCCCTGGGTTCAATCCCAAACTTAAAAAAAAAAAAAAAATCCAGCCTGAATCACACTAGGCAAGTGCTCTACCATTGAAGTACATCCCCACCCTGCTATCCCACTACTTGGGGCAACTTGGGGGGCAGATAAAATCCCAACTTCCCATCCAGTTCACAAGGCCCTCCATGTTGCATGCATGACATGCTGTTGGCTTGTGCTAAGGCACACCAGTCTTGTTCTTGTCCCTCAAGTCTTGTGAAGCTTCTTGTCCTTCTGCTGATCTTGGTTAAGCATGTGATAAGAGATTTTTTTTTTTTTGGTGGTGCTGGGAATTGAACCCAGGGACTTGTGCATGCTAGGCAAGCAGCTGTACCAACTGAGCCATATCCCCAGCAGCCCAAAGAGATCTTTTAATTCAGATCACATGATGAAAGCCTTGCCTTGACCACCCAGTATAAGGATTCATTAGGTTATTAGTTACCATTATTGTGATAATTACTTTTCCATTACTGGGAATTGGACCCAGGGATGCATTACCACTGAGCTACATTCCCAGTCTTTTCCATTTTTTATTTTGAAACACATAAAATAAAAGTTGCCCAGCCTGGCCTTGAACTTGCAGTCCTCTTGTCTCGGTCTCCTAAGTAGCTGGAAGTACAGAAGTGTGCCATCATGCCTGGCTGTTGTGATTATCTTAATAGCACATCCTTACCCTGTGACACTTTCTCATTTGTGATCAATAGAACCTTGCTTTAGGAGAGCAGGGACTTTGCTCTTCTCCCATGTTTTCCTTCTGCCTAGGACAATGTCAGCACTTATAAAGGGACTCCATGTGGCTTTATTTATTTTATTTACTTTTTAGTCCTAGGTATGGAACCCTGGACCTCATGCACACTAGGCAAGTACTCTAGCAACCCCAGGGGGTCATGTTGAATGCTGACTATTGAATACAGTAGATCAGGGTAGAGAAAGAAGAATGCAGATATCCAGGCCACTAGGGCAGGCCTTTCCCCCTGCCCAGACTTACCTAGCCTTGCCACAGCTTAGCAGTAGTCAGATTAGGTTCTTACACTTTGGGGATATCCCAGCCATACCATGTGGCTGCCCAAGGCCTCGCTGGTCATTTTCTTCCCCTCTCCCTGGGAAATATACCACAGCACAGGGCCCTGAGAAGAGGTACCAGCCCAGGGAATATCCTGAATGGCCTAATTAGACAGGGGCCTGACTCCACTGTCCCTCATTGTGCAGTTGGGCCAGATGTCAAGAGACATTCAAGGTTACACTGAATTGGCAGCTTCAAGAACCTAGAACCCAATTCTTTCTGGCAGTGAAATTTTCCAAATTAAAGCCAGAGAATGAACAAGCTCATGTTGCCCAAGGCCTTGGAGACTTCCCCGGTGGGCCCAGCCTGTCCACAGGCTACTCAAGCAGGACGTGGCTGGCCAAGCTGGCCAGGCCCCTGGAAAGGAGGAAGTGTGTCCCTCCCCTCACCCCACTCACAGGGAGGTGGCAGTAGTAGGGACCAGACAGTGGCATTCACTTGGCCTACAGGTGCTGACTGAGGCAGGCATCAAGGAGGGAGCAGAATTTGCTGTGTGAATCACCTCTACCCACCCATGTGCCTCTTCAAGGAGAAACTCCCAGAAGGCTTTGGACATACAAGTCGGGGACCCTTCCTATGCTGAGGAGCGAGACAGGCCCCTGGAGGAGAGGGGAGTAGAATGGGACATCCTCTTACTGGAGGCAGCTTGCCACCTACGGGCAGCCAGACTCTAAAATGAAACTTTTATTTTCAGTCCTAGCCTGGTCCTGTTGCTGGCAGGCCTGGGTTTCGGCCTGTTTGCCAGTGCAGAGCAATAGACCGGATGGGGCTGGCTGGTGGCCTTTGAGGATGGACAATAATGGCCAAGTTGATGAAAATGATACTTATTTACCTCAGATCAGCCAGTGCCTCAACATTCCCTACCCATTATTCTGTTGTTCACAAGGAAGTGCTAGTCACTGTTCTCATTGTAGAAGTTGGGCAACTGAGGTGAAGTAGGTGGGGTGGGGGGGCTGAGGTTGTGGCTCAGCGGTACAGCGCTCACCTAGCACATGTGAGTCCCTGGGTTCGATCCTCAGCACCACATAAAAAATAAATAAAAACAAAGGTATTGTATCCAACTACAACTAAAAAAATAAACAAATAAAAAAGGAGGTGGGTGGGTAGCTGGAGGTCCCCCAGCTAGCAAGCAGCAGGGCTGGAATTGGTACCTGTGCTCCTTTTTTTTTTGAGTCCTGGGGATTGAACTCAGGGACACTCGACCACTGTGAGCCATATCCCCAGCCCTATTTTGTATTTTATTTAGAGACAGGGTCTCACTGAGTTGCTTAGTGCCTTGCTTTTGCTGAGACTGTCTTTGAACTTGTGATCCTCCTGCCTCAGCCTCCCTACCCACCGGGATTACAGGCGTGTGCCCCATGCCTGGTGGTACCTGTGCTTCTAAGAAGCAGGGTCCAGGCTTTTCCCCTACCCCTGATGGGTGTCTTCCTGATGGGGCTCCCCTGGGAGGGCTGTAGCCTTGCCTTTTCTTTTGTGGCTGACTTCTACTCTCTTCGCACCTCCAAGAAGCCTTCTTGGTTCTGTGGGCTCCTAGGCCCCTTGTGTATAGTATCCTGAAGGTGCCCCCCCCCACACACAACTGTTTCCAGAACAGAGTGGATGGATACTCAGGGATGGTTTTTAAAGTGCACAAATGATGCCCTTTTTTGGAGGAACTCTCTTGAGTCTGCCAAAATGTTTTCTTCCCCTGCTGCAGGGCAGGGGTCCCAGGCAGCCCTTTACCTCTCCAGGTCTCCAGCTCACTTTTCATCAGAGCCAGTGAACAATTGGTGAATAAAACACGGCATGAATGGAGTGAGTTACTTCTGTGTCCATTCCATGGAGGAGTTGGGGGTTTGTTCAAATATGTAGTGTCCACACTATGAGCTGGAGGGACTGGCTGTCCCAGAAGTTAGTCTTGGCATGTGGGTAGGAGCTTGCCCTGGCCCTTCAGATCTGAGTGTGACAGAGTGGGAACAGGTGATCCTGGCACTTGCTGAGTCAGGACCTATGTTTATAAATAGAAATGAGGTGAGGGGCCATCCCACCTCTGCTCTGGGGCCCTTGACTGGTGGACAGCTTGTACACAGGACAGGTTGGCTTTCTCTCTGTTGGGATAGAAGTATGAGACCCCTGTTAAGTGGTTTTGTGTCTTGACCAGGGGCTTTCCTCTGCTTGACACTCTGTGGGAAGCAGCCAGTGGAAGGAGCCAGACACCAGGGCTCCTGGGACACTGTCTAGAGGCTGGACGTTTGGCCCCAGAACTTCTAGATACATGAAGTGCACATGCTTGCAGGGGTTGAGGGGAGGGCTGTATTGGCTTATTTGTAAAGCGAAGAGCCTGGGGACACCCCACCCTCCTGATGCACCATAAGATCTGCTTGCCCTCTGCCCCAGTTTGAAAGTGTTAATGTTCCCCATCCCCATCATCATACCCCCAAAACAGTATTACAGCTTATCAAATATTTGTGAGATCAGCTCTGGAAAGACAGGCACTGGTTTGTTCTCTGACAAGGGCCTAACACTGCTCAAGACCACTGGATTGAATAGGACACATCAAATCAAAATCTCAGCCTTACCACTTACTAGTTTTGTGAATTTAAGCAGGCAATTTAACTTGGCCTTTACCACTGGCTGCTATGAGGGTGAGATAAGATTCAACAAAAATAAGCCCTGCACGGTGGAACAGAGGAATACGCGGCTAGGGAGGCTGAGGCAGGAGAATCATGAGTTTAAAGCCAGCCTCAGCAACAGCGAGGCTGTCTCTAAATGAAATGTAAAAAAAGGGCCGGGTATGTGTCAGTGGCTAAGTGCCCCTGAGTTCAATCCCTGGGATCCCTCCCCCCGCAAAAGGTTCAACAAGTACCTTCACAAATACTCTGGGCCCAGTTGGGCCCAAAGACCTTGGGCAGCATTAATGAGCCCTGACCTTGTGAAGAAAAACATGGCCCTGGGGTCCTGGGAGAAGGAGGAGGTGGCTGAAATCTCAAAGAAATCAGTGGCAGAAAAGTGGGCTGCTTTCCAATCCTGGGCTCAGACAGGTTGTCACCTCTAAAGCAGCCAGGGAGGTGTCTGGCCCAAGAAAAGGATAGAGAACCCGAGTATCAGGTGTTTGGACAAAACATGGCTTAGGTGGGCTCTCCTCATTCTGGCCATATCCAAAGAGCAAGTGGCTTGGATAGGCAAATACTATATCTAGAGTAGGCTGCAGGTAGGCCTCTCCCTTTTTCTCCAAGGAATAGGCAGTTCCTAGCATAGCCACAAAGAGGAACCCCAATCTTAAGGCTCTGCTTCCAGTCCTGGCCCCAGCAACTACCAAACAAGAAAATGTCTATTAGCCTCAAGGAACCTGTCTGCAACATGGAAAAGGACAGTGGTAGTGGGCATACCAAGAAGTCAGTTATGTCCACCCAGGGGTAGGGGTTGGGCTACTGCCATTCTCTCCATCCCAAGAGACCCCATAAACAGAACAAGTTAGGAGCAAGGAAAGGGCTATTATATATCATGCTTTTAATACAAACTTAAAAAAATCTGGAACAATATAAACTGTACAGATTTGATCAATCTTGTTTTTAAACTAAATCTCTAACACACCAATGTCCCATTTCAAAATATTGCACAACATTCTGAATACAAAACACTTGATTGTATTCCTCCTTCACTAAAGAAAAAAAAAGTCATTACCCTGCTCCCCTGGCTCCTCTCCACAGTTGCTTCAATGCCCCCTCCCACTCTTAGGGAGAATTAGAGAATCTATAGCTCCCTGCATTGAGAAAAAGACATCATTCTGGATTGACAGTTTACATTCTTCACAAGATAATCCATCTTTAGATTTGTTCCTGGGAAAGAGGGATAGATAGAGGATGGGGAAAGGGGAGAAAAAGGTTTATTCTCCTCTTTTTTTATTTTAAAGTTTGTTTTTCCTGAAAAAATATCAATTTCTCTCCTCTTTTTAAGAAAAAACCTTGAAAAGAAAAAATTACGTTTCTTACGTTAGAAATATACATATATTATATATACCTCTTACATTTTACAAATGTAGCAAATTATTCAATACAAACGGACACCAAAAAATGTAAAAAATAAAAAAAAATTTCCTACGAAACCAGGTAAATTAGTGCAGATTTTTGTTTGTTTTCTTAAAAAAAATAAAATTGAAGCAAAAATGCCTAGATTTGAGACGAGACAGATCGAACCAGGCCCAAAAGCCCAGTGTAGGAGACATGCTCCTGAACACACATTATTCTTCGTATTTCAAGAGACAGGAAGGGATTGGTCTCCCCCTCTCCCTGCATGTGGTGAAAAATGAGTTGGCCTGGGTGCGGGTGGTACCAGTGTGTGTGTGTGTGCACAGGAGGGGCCAGAAGGGGGATAAGGCAGCATCCAACCTTTCCCAGAGAGGAGCTATCTGCCTGGGCCTGTCACCTGCATGGGAGCTAAGGATGAGGGACAGGGTGACCCAGACTGGGCTGGCCCAAGAGGTCTAGAGGAACAGATGGTGCTGGGCTGAGAAGCCAGGGCCTTGCCCTGATGGGGAGGTAGAGCTGGTGCCCATTATAGGGAGGGGAGGCCGGCAGTGTCTGTCTGGGCCAGACTCACTGCCACAGCAGTACCCACTTGGGGTCCTGGGAAGAATGGAATGGGGTGGGGTACCAGGACTTTGGTGCTTTCTGGTGATGGAGCCCTGATGCCAAATGCCCCATTACCAAAGCGCTGTGGCTCAGAAGCTATGCCATGGATTGGAAAAAACCCTTTCTTCTGCAGAGGAAGGGGAACCAGTGACCTTCTGTATCACAAGTACAATGGCTGGGAGGACCACATGCCTGTCCAGCCTGGCCTACCCAGGAGACCATGCCTCATAGCATCAAGGTCCAGGGTAGGCAGGGTAAGGGCAGTGAGGGGGATGACAAGAGAGAGGTACCGAGAAACTATCAGGTAGGGACACAGATGGAGTGAAATAACACAACCAGAAGACCAAAAAGTCACAATGCAAGGCTCAGGACTGCCCGCAATAGGCACTGACTGACTCCAAATGCGGGTCCTATCTCCCCACCCCCAACTCCCCACCAATGGAACTCAGGTAAGCAGCTCCCATCCTGAGTAAGGTTGCACAACAGGGTCACTGAAGTCCAGGGACTTCTCTTAGGCAACAGAGGCTTGGATATTCCTTCTACCCTTCAGAGCTTATGTGTGTGTGTGTGTGTATATATATATATGTATATATATATATACACACACATACACACATATGTATATTGTATGTGTATATATATTTTTTCCCCTATATATATGTGTATGTATGTGTGTGTGTGTGTGTGTATAATTCTTTTTTTTTTTTTTCCCTTTCTTTTTTTTTTCTTTTTGGTCAAAAACAAACAAAAGTGCAGATCCCTCTGCAGTCTGGAAACCAGTTCCTTCTGCAGTGCTTTCCCCTGGGAGTGCCTTAGGCTCAGCCAATGTCACCCCCTCCATACTGCCTTACAAAAAACTGACAACCCACCCCAGCCCATCCCCAACCTCATACATAAATAAGCACTTGCTGCAACCCAGAATCACATCCAGAGGGAAGTTTCACATGGCTTGGAATCCTTTAGAACAGGACAGCAAACCACATATACTCACAGGGGTGTACATGTACACACACGTATACATGTACACACACACACACACACACACACACACACACACACACACCCCTTATTCCCACCTCCTAGCCCGCAGCCTCAGGCCCAGGGAAGAAGGGCTGCATTAGAGAAAGAGGCCATGCTTATAAAGGATGCTGGGTGTCCAGAGCCATGATAATCGTCTAGGCCTGGTGGGGTCGGTGGGTGGATGGGGCCACAGCACAGAGATGAAAGGATTTCAACAAGACAAAGTGCAAACCTCCCTGTAGTCACAGACATTAGCTCTTGGGGGAGGGTGTCAAGTGGCTAGCCAGAAACTCCCTGTGGCCCAGCCTGAGAGGGAGTGTGGGCTGGGGTCAGACCTATTTGGGTGGCAGGGCCCAAGAAGTCCTGCTGAGGTTGGATGGCTTTGAGTGAGAGGATAGCTGGAGGGCAGGCAGTGAAATGGACCAGCCTCTCCCTACTTGGGGGGGTTTGGCCCCAGCTGCAGCTCTTCCTTCCCTGTGAGCTTGGACACACCAATCATAAAGGAGTGTGAAGGAGGGAGGAGGGAACAGGGAGCAGCAATTCACATCTGGACCATTCTTAGCACAGGAAGCCACTAATTAAAGATGTTATATAGAAAACTACATGTAAAAGAAATACAAAACCCAAACCAACCAAATAAATCAGAAGCAGGCAGGAAAACGGTCGGGGTGGGGGGTTGAGTTAACCACGATTCGGTGCTTCAGGAGCCCCCTCCCACTCCATGCCTGGGCTGGATCTTTTTTCTAGAAGCGAGAGTGAGAAGATTGGAAATATTTTTGTACAGTTTTCTTTTCCTCTTTTTTTTGGCCTTTCCTCTCCTTTCCTTTTTCTTATCTGTGGTTGTGGGTGCTCTTGGCCCTCTGGGTGGAGGAGTGGTCAGTTGGCCAACACAACAGGCTGGAACGGCTGGCTGGGGTATTGCATGGTGTTCAGGTTGTAGCTCAGGCCTTCCACAAAGGGTGTCTTCTCCAGGAAAAGGCTGTTGGTGCCACCTCCAAATACCTGGGCCATATCGAAGCTGCTGCTGTTACAGGTGCTGGCCCCACCACCCGCAAAGGGTGCTGAGGTGCCACTGCCCTGGCCATCAGCCGCATCAAAAAAGAGGCTGGGCGAGCCACCACCATTGTACACGAACTCCTTGGCATTGGGTGAGAGCTGGGACTGAGGCGCCGAGGTGGCTGTGATGAAGTTCAGTGAATGCATAGACAAAGAGAGGCTCTTGTGCTTCAGCAGGTTGTTGGTGGGCGAGCGGACCATGCGAGGCTGTTGCTGTGGTGGCTGCTGGCCACTTGCCCCACTGCTGGCCACGCCCCCACCACTAGATGCCCCACCACCCTTCTTCATCTTGGTAGAGCCAAATTTGGTGGCAGCGAAAGAGGCGGTGGTGAAAGTGATGGGCTGGGCAGAGCGAGGGATGAAGGTGGGGCTGGGTGACTGGCCGAAGGACGGCGAGGGGGAATTGGACAGAGAGCTGTCCTGGCTGCCAATGGGCACAAATACCTGAGCATCAGGGTTGAAGCTGCTCTTGATCTCCTTGTCCAGCTCTGGGGCACCACTGCCCTCACTGTCATCCAGGTACAGCACTTTCACAGCCCCCTTCTCACCAATCTGGTAGGACACCTCAAAAGGGTCAATCCAGACACTCAGTTCCTCAGGCACGTTGGCCCGCACATCCTCCACTGCCAGCCCGCTCCGCTTGGCAGCCAGCTCTACCACAGGGTCCACCATCTCCCCAATGTGGACGCAGCGGAAGCCAGAGCCCTTGAGTGGCTTATCAGGGTACCAGTGGCCTTCATATTTCTTTTTCAAAAGTCGCTCGAGCTCCTCTCCAAACAGGTCTGCCCGGCGCCGGGGCAGCTTGTTGTATAAATAGGAGATGATGAAGTTCAGGGCCACTTTAATCTCTAACTGCATGGTCCTTTCCTAGGCAGAGAATCAGTGCAGGGCACGTGCACAGGCCAAGGGAAGTGGTTGCAGATGTAAGATGGACAGACTTGGGCTCCAGATGGTTCTGGGAAATGAGAAAGAAGGAAAGGAGTATCATGAATATATATATGCAGACAGATGGAAGTGGCCAAAGACAGACAAAAAAACACCAACTCTGGATCAACTACCATTCTACCAGTAGCTGGGTTCAACTATACAATTGTAGACAAGTTACTTCCTTCTGAGCCTTAGATTTCTCACTGGGAAAATGTGTCTGACATGGAGTTGGAGGATATAAATTGTCTTATGCTACACTTGGCATTAATAGACACTTGATAAAGTTAGCTATTTTTTTAAAATAATAAACACAGACGGAATGCTGTTTTCCACCATTATGAGAATTTGGGTCCCTGTACGAATGATACACACACACACACACACCCCAAGCAAAAATAAATAAATGAATAAACCCAGGCTCCTAATTCATCAGAAGAAGGGAAGGACTTTGCTGTCTCTGTAATATCTTGGTGAAGTCATGTCCCCAAACTGTCACAGGCTAAGATGTAAGTTTAAAATTTTTAGTTCTCCTCCTTACATGGAAAGGGATACAGGTCACTGAACATGAAGGAACACTGCCAACTTTTCTCTGGGGCTTGGACTTCAGTCATATCCATCTGTTACCCTGGGCCCCATGGGTGTGAGGCTTTCAGGCTCAGTCTGGGTTTGCAGAACTGATTTAAGAACTACAGTGTAGGGCTGGGGCTGTAGCTCAGTGGCAGAGCACTTGCCTAGCATGCGTGAGGCACTGGGTTCAATCCTTAGCACCACATAAAAATAAACAAGTAAAATAAAGGCACTGTGCCCATCTACAACTAAAAAAAAAAAAAGGTGGGGAATGTACCCCTGGGTTCAATCCTAGTACACTGTTGTGCGCGCGCGCACACACACACACACACACACACACGAGCAGCACTGGTGTGGCCTGAGGGAATCTCTGTAGTTTCTGTAGAAGGTGTAAGTGATGAGGATGATGGCAGAGGGAAAAAAATTTCCATCACCCTGTAGTCTCCAGCTGGGGACCCCATCATCACTCTGTTTCCCAGGGACTGTCTGACCACCTGTTCTCGGCACTGGATCAGATTTATCAAGTGTTTGGAGATGCTGGAGGAGAAGGCAGCCCAAGATAAACACTCAGATTGTTATTTTGGGACTCTCTCACAGCCAATCCCACTGAGGTCAAAAAAGTTTTACCCTATAGGTCTGGGCCAGCCTCATGTTTCAGGAACATGATCCTTAAGTCCTAAGAGCTAGTGATTCTACTCTCACTTTCTCCAAAAGGGTGGCTCCTGAACTCACGCTCAGGGAGAAAATGAACTAAAAAAGGGCAATCTTTAAGGGAAGGCAGGGCCAAAACATCTCCCTAACCAGATCTCTGGGCAAGTCTAGGCTGCTGAGCTCAGCACAGAGATGAGACTGATCCATGACCTATCAAGGGCAACTTCCGTCCTGTGAAAGACTCAGTGTTGCATTGTGATTAAAGTTCCTTCTGGTTTCAGCATGAAGTGTCCAGGTACCAGCTGTAGGCTTGGGGGGTCTTGAGTTTTCTGAACACCTGTCCCAACACACTTCCCTGTTCATTCTTAGACTTGGGCCCTTGGCTCCTAGGAACACTTTTAGGACTAAATCCTCAAGAAAAATATTCTGGGATGAAGGTATCTGAGAAGATGCACTGGATCAATCTAGAGCACCATAGCTCAGTAGTTCCATCTGGACTCTCATTTCAGGTCTGAGGAAACAGAGAGGGTCACATGGGGAGTCAGTGACTGGTCCCTCTCCCAAGCCTGCCCACAGAATGCTCAGTACTCAGGAAACCCTGTTTTCCTCTTCATCCCAGCCTCCAAAAGACTTTGGTCTTTGATCTGTAAGTTTCTTCAAAAGTCTATTCATGATTAAGACAGATCACTTCCAGGGTTTCTTTTTCTTTTTTTTGTTTGTTTGTTTTTTAAATGGTGCTGGGGATTGAACCCAGGACCTCGTGCATGTGAGGTAAGCACTCTACCCACTAAGTGATATCCCCAGCCCCTTTAGATTTAAAGAGAAGAATGGTAAAAAGGGACTTTCTGTTTCTGAAGATTGGTTCATCACCAGATACAAAGCTAGCTATACGACCATGGGACTCCTCCCAAGAAAGGTGGCTTAAAAAAAAAAAAATAGTGTCTTGCTATTTTGCCTAGGCTGACCTTTAACCTCCAGGGCTCAAGTGATCCTGAGTAGCTGGGACTATAGGTGTACAACATCATACCAGGCTTAAGAATGGAGGTTTGAGTCAGGAATGGTGGCACCCACCTCTATTCCCAGCAACTCAGGAGGCTGAGGCAGGAGGATCATAAGTTCAAGACAAGCTTTAGCAACTTAAGTAAGATCCTGTCTCAAAATAAAAAATAAAATGGGCTTAGGGATGTGTGGTTCAGTAGTTAAGCACCTCTGGGTTCAATCCCTGGGACCAAAAATAAATGAAGGTAGAACAGCCCTGGGTTCAACCTCCAAGCATAACAAAACAAAACAAACAAAAAGGTCACCATGGTGAACTAGAGGTATTCAACATGGAGGAAACTAAAAAAATGTGAAGAAAGTTGGCATCAGATCCCAAGAATGGGCTTGGAGTTAAAGCCAGTGTTTTCAAAGAGTTTGAAAAGTAAAACATATTTGAAGTCAACATATGACACTTCTCCTAAGGCATACCATGGCCTCTTAAAATGTGCCTCTTGGTATTCCACCCAGACCAAAGAAAGGACTTCTATGCCTTTCTAGGCCTACTCAAACTTGACTGTATAATTGCCTTCCAAAAAAACAGCCCCAAACAGTTCAGCCTCAAAACGGGAGCATTTTAAATGCAGGCCAAAGTCATTGGGAAATAAGCCTCCCACCCAATATACAATAGAACCACTGTCATCAGCCCTGCCTAGTGAACCATTTTCTGCAGCATAAGCAACTAAAGCTGCACACCAATTTATACCTCAGTGATGTTGCTGCACAAATAAGGAAGTGTATAATGCTACCTTTGCCTCTTTAATTGGAGAACAGGCCAGGCCAGATGGTTGTGGGGTGGAACCTTACAAAAATGCCGGATGACCAGAATGAGATTTTCTGCTCTATCAGCTCAGGCTCTAATTTTGACTTCAAGAAGCTTATGGGACAGGATTAAAGCACTGGTGCTGTCTTGTCTTCAGCTAAAGATAAGTGTGATCACTGGATGAGTTCTTTAATTTTTTTTACAAAGCTATGGACAATTTCTAGAGCTTCTATATAAAATATTCATGAAAGTGTGGTAAGATTAGAGTGCTTAGAAATACCTATCCTTTAATAAAAGGAACAGGTAGATTTGTTAAGCTGCAGAAAATTCTTGAAATCTTTTTCAACTAAAAGGCCAGAAAGGTGGCAAAAAAGCATATGTGTGTTTGTGTGTGTGGGGATAAATTTTTAATAGCAAAATCTCCACTTCTGTCAGTGTATTAAAGTTACAAATGCAATTTCTGTCTAGTTTCACCAAGAATTTTATCCTCCTTGTGGTGGCGCAAGCCTGTAATCCCAGGGACTCTGGAAGCTGAGGCAGGATTGCAAGTTGAAAGTCAGCCTCAGCAACTCAGTGAGACACTGTCTCAAAATAAAAATAAAACATTACAAAGGAGTGGGGTATATGGCTTAGTGGTTAAGGGTCCCTGCGTTCAATTGCTCCTATAAAACACACACACACACACACCACACACAAAAAAAACAATCTCATCCTCCGGAATTTGCTTACTTTCAGCCACAAGGTTAAACCTGGATTCAGATCCCTTGTGCTGACTTGTGTTTTTAACAGTAAGTTTATAGGCAAAGATGTGGGGAGACACTGAAGGAGGCCTCGGTCTATACAGATTCCAAAGAGGACTAGTAAACAGAAACCCCGATCCCCTTATTGTGGATGGAACCCAGGGCCTCGCACATGCTAGGCAAGCCCTCTACCATTGAGATACACCCTAGGCCCTTTTAATTTTACTCTGCAACACGGTCTTGCTAAATTGCCCAGGCTGGACTCGAATTTGCAGACCTTCCGGCTTCAGCAAGGATTACAGGCGTCACCGAGCACCACGAGAGACAAGCTCTTTTTGTTGTTGTTGTTCTTAGTTATACATGACAGTAGAATATTTTGAAATATCTATACAAACATGGAGTATATCTTATTCTAATAAGAAAGAGAAGCAAGTTTTTAACAAAAAAGCAGTTGTGTTTTTAAAAAGGGTTGAAGGGACAATGGTGAAAGAATCCACTGGGCCCCAAATCTATAAAAATATTCAGGCACCTGAAACCCTTAACACTGACATCACCCCACAATCAAGCACTATAGGATGCTCTGGATTTGAGCAAGGCCGGGAGAGGCGGCAGCCAGCCCTGGGGTCCCCTGGGGTTAGGGTTAGGGTTAGGGTTAGGGCAGAGCGCAGGTCACCGCGAGGCCCCGCCCCACTGGCGGTCCCTAAGGGCGGCGTGGGCTGAATGTTTCCAGGGCTGGAGCTGACCTCGCCCTGCTGGGTCTCACTCCCACCCACCCCAAACGTGGCCCGGGCATCACTGGGCGCGACCCGCAGGGCTCTCCCAAGGAAGGGCCCGCCGGCCTCCCCGGCCTCCG
>NW_025999962.1:6182111-6188751 GCF_001458135.2 Marmota marmota marmota | reverse complement strand
CGCGCGGACGCGTGACCTACTTCTGCGCACACTACACTTCCCTGCGCGCTCCGCGGGGGCGGGTCAGCCGGCCCAACCACGCATGCCCGGCAGGGGTACCTGGCCGAGGGTCGGAGCCGAGGAAAAGTTTCCGACGCACATGCGCACTGCGCGGCGGGCGCCCCCTCCCATCGCAAGACAGTTCGTCCAAATCTACCCACTAGGCCAGCTCGCGGTTGGTACCACCCACCGCGTCCGTACGAGGGGCAGAACTTTCCCCATCTCTCTCCAGTGCCTCCGAAGACTGCTGAATTAGGGACCTGCTTCCAATGAGTTTTTCTGGGAGAAAGGGGTGGGCTGGGATAGACAAGGCCTCGCCCTCCCACCCCCACCCCTGCCGCTGAATCTGAATTCCAAGGGTGGACAGCCGCTGTCTGGAGTTGCTGTAGGGACTGACGGTGGACTCAAAGAGAAAGGAGCCTTTTCCACTTAATGTCCAGTAGGCTCGGCTCCAGCACCCCACAGTCAGGAAAGGAAAAGCAGGAACTGGATCCAGTTCTGTCGGCAATCAGAAGGCCTAACGTCAGGGGGGCTCAAACCTTACCCCACTTCTAATCCAAGTCTGAAAAAGGATTTCAGGGAAATGGCGAAGGTTCTCAGCTGGGAAGGAAAAACTGCACATCGGAAACCTGAACACCTTCTAATATTTAAAATTCTGCGTGAGTCTCCTCCCACTGCAAGGCCTACTCTATGACCAGACTTACCAGATCCTCTGCAAAGCTTCCCTACAGGGTGTTAAACCTCCCTAATCCGGCCTCCCACACAAGCTGCTTTTCTCAATGCTTAAGAGAGGGAAGGGGGTAGGCGACAAGAAAGCAAGAGGGATGTTTTTCTACTGAGAATCAAATGAGGGACCTACTCCCAGGTGGGGTGGGTAGGAAGGTAAAAAACAATAGGTTGGACAGTGAGAAGGCATCCAAGACCCTGTCTGCTGGTCCTCAAGTTGAAGCCCCGCGTGTGGGGTTCGGTTGCTCCAAGGGGAGGAGAGGGTCAGCCGGCTGTGCCTTCCATTTGCTCCCTCCCTTCTCCCCAGATACCTGGTCAAGGGCACAATCCATTCTCTGGACTGGAAAAGGAATTTAGGAGTAGGGCCCTTCTTCCCAGGGACCCTATGTAGATCAAGTAGAATCCACTAGCTGGCATAGTCCTACTGGTACTTTTTTACGCGCAGTTTTCCCTTTAAGCCAAGAAGATAAAGATTTCAAGCTGAAATGAATTCTGGCTGAGTGGTTCAAGGACAGTTCCCTCTAATCGGTCTCATCCCCAAGAAGGAGTGTTCAACCTTCATCCTTCAGGCTCCACAGAACCAGAAATAATCCATATTAATTAGCAACCCCATTTCATGCACACGGGAAAAGCAGAAAAAGGCCTGGATCCCCTTCCTTCCTCTCATTTATTTAACGATGGCAGTGGGAGGTATGTTTCTTTGGGGAACAAGGAAAATCTAACGAGTATCTGGGATATAAGAACTGGGGAAGGAGGAAGGGAAGAAATGCACTCCATCCAGGAGAGGCCACTCTTGCACCTGGGAGAGAAGGTGGCTCTTGGGTACCGCAGGATCAGAGACAGGGTAGAGGAGCAAGGGAGAAGTGTGGGCGGTTCTAAAAGGAAGATAGAAGGGGCGAGGAAAATGCTGGCCGGGCGGGGGAGGGGGTGACAGCGACGTGGAGTGTCCAGCAAAGCCAAGAGCCGGAGCAAGGGCGGGGTGGGGCAGGCTGTCCAGCCGGTGGGTGTCAGCCCCCCCCCCCGTCCGCATGCCCCTGAACTCACTCGGGTCTCCGCGGCGGCGGGATGGGCTGCGGGTCGCCAGGTGTCTTCTCCTGCCAGGGTGGTCCTGGGCCCGGGGCAGAGGTCGCTCTCCCTGCTTTCTCCGGCTCTGCGAGGCCGGGGGCCGATGTGTCCTTTTCGTCGTTGAGGGCTGGGAGCAAGGAGGAGGTTACGGGCTATANTTTTTTTTTTTTTTTTTTTAGCGGCATGAGGCGGGGAAGGTCTCGTTAAATTGTTAAGACTGGCTTGAACTTGTGATTCTCCAGAGCCGCTGGGATTGCAGGCCTTCGCCACCGCACCCGACTCAAACTTGTTTAACTTCAAACATTTTGACCAACTTGCATCCTTCCTGCCCTGCACTTACTTGGTGTGCATGCCCCAGGGGAAAACTTTTCAGGGCCTAAGGATGAAAAAGGTGAGGGTGAGTTGGAAAGAGTTGCCCCAGGGTATCTTAGGAAGGAGAACAGAGTCCTTAAAAATAGGAGATGCTGTGGCAGACGCCTGTATCCCAGCAGCTCCGGAAGCTGAGGCAGGAGGATCCGGAATTCAAAATCAGCCTCAGCAAAAGCGAGGTGCTGAGCAACTCAGTGAGACCCCTGTCTCTAAAAAAAATACAAAATAGGGTTGGGGATGTGGCTCAGTGGTCCAGTGCCCCTGAGTTCAATCCCCAGTACCCTAAATAAATAAATAAATAAATAGGAGACCTCCTGCTGAGGGAGGGCAGACTAAGAGGGAAGGCCTTACAGTTTCTGCGTGTTAGTGCTTTTATATGAACCTGTCCTACTGTACTGGAACGCCAGCACTGAGCAACATCACTAAGACAAAACGGAGAAGAACTGGAACTCTGGGTAAAGTGTTAGCATATAAAGGAAAGATAAAATAGAGAGGGAAAAAAGTTAATCACCCTTCTTAAGTGCTGATGTCTCCATCTAGCATGTGGTGAGGTGGAAGTTTTTCTCTTCCCATCATGTGACTTCACCTTGCTTACTTGTGAGCTGAATTCCTCAAGCATTCCAGATTCCCCTCCCATTTTGAATAATTATATATCTAAAGGTACACACCATGCTTTCAAAAATGGTGAATTTTAGAAGCAAGTGAGTAGAGGGTGGGGATAACTCTCCTGAGAATAAAGCAAGTTATGCCAGATGTTTTGGTGTCAGTGACAAGTCAGGTTGGTCATAATTGGCCCCAATTAACTCTCAGGATGATTCACTCTCTCATCCACACACGCCAGGATGTGAAATTTTGCATTGTTTCTTTGAAGTTGTCCAAGAAACTCCACGTCTCAGTCTGATTCTTTGGATCCACTGCTGCAGCTGGGCAGGAGCACACAGCCACAACAGAAACTGACTTTGGGAAGAGTGATTGGCTGACGAGGAAAATGGTTTGCCGGTTATCCACCAAGACTGTGAATTCTAGTAAACAAGGTGAGGGAACAAACTTGCTTTTGCTAAGACACTAAAATTCAGTGTTCAAATAAAGTAATATCTTAGCCTTGGTGGAAGCTACTTGGGGATAGAGTTGATAAGGAACTGAACATCTAAGATGGAAATAATTTCAGTTTTTAAGGCAGGAAATTTCCAACCAAGGCAAAGAGTCTTTCACTTTCAGTCTTAGCTTCAAACTATGTTTACAAAGGTGTAGGTTGGGCCAGATGCAGTGGTACGCAGCTGGAATCCCAGAAGCTTGGGAGGCTGAGGCAGGAGGATCACAAATTCAAAGCTTCCTCAATAATTTAGCTAAGGCTCTAAGCATTTATGGAAACCCTGTCTCAAAATAAAAAAGAGCTGGTGATATGGCTTAGTGTTAAGTGCCCCTGGTTCAATCCTGTGGCTCAGAGGTTAGGTGCCCCTGAGTTCAATCCCTGGTATATAAAAAAATAAATAAAAAAGAAGGAAAAAATACAAAGATACATGTCTGGGCCATGTATAGAGGCACATGCTTGTAATCCTAGAGACTCTGGAGGTTGAGGCAGAATGATCCCAAGTTTGAGGCCAACCTGAGCAATTTAGGAAGAACCTATCTCAAAAGGATTGGGAATATGACTGAGTAGTTATATACCCCTGGGTTTAATCCCCAGCTAAGTTTAGTCCCTGGGAAGTTAATTTCAGTAATTTAGAGGCTGCTAATTGGCAAACCAAGATACACATCTGGTGGACGCATTTCCTTGGCATATATTGATATCTGAGGGTTTAAAAGTGAGTTGCCGGTCTGGGGTTGTAGCTCAGTGGTACGGCGCTTGCCTTGAACTGGGTTTGATCCTCAGCACCATATAAAAATAAATAAAATAAAGATATTGTGTCTATCTACAACTAAGAAAAATTTTTAAAAAGTGAGTTGCCAAAATTTAAAAATTGGGATATTGCACAAAAATACCTTGGTTGCCTCTTGTCCTAAATTCAAAGTGTCTGCCAATACTAGGCATTCAAGCTGGCAGCAATTATCTGCTGCTGAATAGCAGCTGTCTCCTTTAGTCTTCGTCAACTAACTCTCTGGCTCCCTAAGGTCCTTACCACTCCCTATTGTCTTCCAGAAGCTGAGGCTCAGAGTAATATACCATTTAAAAATACAGTTGGAGCTGGGTTTGATGGTGTGCACCTGTAATCCCAGTGACTCAGGAGGTTGAGGCAGAAGGATGACAAGTTCAAAGCCAGCCACAGCAATTTAGCGAGGCCCTAAGCAACTTAGTGAGACACTGTTTCAAAAAATAAAAAACAAAAAGGGCTGGAGATGTGGCTCAGTGGTTAAGAATCACTGGGTTCAATCCCTGGTATCAGAAAACAAACAAAAACAAAAAATCACAGTTGGATTATTTTCTTTCTTTTTTTGGAGTACTGGGGGTCAAACCTGTTCTACCCCACCCTTTTTAAAATTTTGAGACAAGGTCTTACTAAATTGCTGAGTCTCACATAGAATTTGTGGATTTGCAGTCCTCCAGTTAGGGGGGGTGGCACACTCCTATAATCCCAGCCTGTAACCCGAGCCACACAGGAGACTGAGACAGAAGGATCACAAGTTCAAGGCCAGCCTCAGGAATTAGCAAAGACCTAAGGAACCTAGTGAGACCCTATTTCAAAAATAAAAAAAGCTGAGCACCTCTGGGTTCAATCCCTGGTACCAAAAACAAACAAACAAACAACAACAAAAACGTGATTCCCCTGCCTCAGCCTCTCAAGTTGTTAAAATTAGAATTACTGGCATGTTTCACTGCTCTTGGTTTTAGGCTATTTTTCCAACATCCTTCCCTTTTTTGTGGTAATAGAGATTGAACCCAGGGTGCTGCACATGCTAGGCAAAGCACTCAACCACTGAGCTACATCTCCAGCTCCATGCCTTTTTTTTAAAGTCAGTTCTATTATTCCCTTAAATTCCCAAGTTTGTAAGGTCTTTTTTTTTTTCCCAGTATGAGGGATTGAACCCACACATTCCTTACCACTGAGCTATAGTCCTATTCCTTTTTATTTTGAGAAGGAGTCCTGATAAATTGCTGAGGTTCTCACTAAATTGCCAGGCTAGCCTCAAACCTGTGTTCCTCCTATCTCAGCCTCCTGAGTCATAGGATTTTAGATGCTTTGTGTATATATATAACATATATTATTTTCTTGGTCTCTGATGATCAGAAAGAAAACCAAGAATGACATTATGAATTGGATGACAGAAGAGCAGGTTTCTGTGGAATTAACTGGGCTAGGATAAATGGCCCAGTGCCCGTCAACCAGTACAGAAGGGGCATGCCCTTTGAGGTCCTTTTTGGTATTAAGCTTAAAACTCTCTTGAAGACATTGTAGAAGCATACTCACTGAATCACCATGCTAAAAGAGTACTTACACAGCATGTGCCTAGGCCCTGGGTTTGATTCCTGGTACCAGCAGGGGAAAAAAACAAACAAAAAAAAATGGTTTAGCATGGTGGCGCACATCTGTAATTCCAGCGATTCAAGAAGCTGAAGCATGGGGTTTAAAATTAGAGGCCAGCCTTTGAAATTTAGGAAGACCCTGTCTCAAAATTTAAAAATATAAAGGCCTGGAGGATGTGGCTTAGAGGTAAAGAGACCCTGGTTTCAATCTTCAGTACAAAATTAAAAAAAACAAAAACAAGACTTTTGATTTATTATTACATACTAAAAACTATAGTTACTATAGAATCAATTACAAATTTTAATTATAATCTAAAGATGATCTGATCTTTGCCCCCCTTTTCACATACCATAAGTCCGATACTTTGTTTTTTTGGTACTAGGGATTGAATCCAGGGATGCTTAACCCCTGAGCTACATCCTCAGCCATTTTTTTGAGATAGTCTGCTAATCTACTGAGGCTGGCCTTGAACTTCCAGTCCTCTTGCCTTAGCCCCCAGAGGCACTGGGATTACAGGTGGGTGTCACTGCACCTGATATTTTAGGTGCAGGAACTGCATGGAGTTCCTGGAATACATAACCCTGTTCAGGACTGCCTTTCCTGAAATTATTTTCCCCACACAAGTGCCCTCATTTGCCCACGCACCACCTTTGCTTGCAAGTTCCCATACTTCAAAGCTCAGTTAATTTTCTTGCCTCCGGAACTTCAGTTATTCATTCAACACTGTACACCCACCATCTGCTGGGCAGAACACAGCCTAGTACGTGACAGTCAATAATCATTAAATGCTTCCAGGAAACACAGGGTACTATGGGGGAGAAGGGCAAGTTAAATTGGGGATTAGGAGAGATAACTGGGGAAATCTTTGGTCAGGTCTGAAGGATGAGGCAGTAGCTGAGCAAAACAAATGTGGGGGCAGGGGTGGGAGATCATCACAGAAAAAACAAGATTAAAAAAGGAAAGGGGGGGGGGAGGGG
>NW_025999962.1:6154114-6181065 GCF_001458135.2 Marmota marmota marmota | reverse complement strand
GGGGGGGGGGGGGGGGAGGGGTGTCCAGGTTGTGTCTCAGCGGTAGAGCGCTCAACTGGCATGTGCGTGGCCCTGGGTTCGATCCTCAGCACCACATAAAAATGAATAAAAATAAAGGTATTGTGTACAACTACAACTAAAAAATAAAGATATATATATATTTTTTTAATATTTATTTATTTTAGTTCTCGGTGGACACAACATCTTTGTTTGTATGTGGTGCTGAGGATCGAACCCGGGCCGCACACATGCCAGGCGAGCTCGCTACTGCTTGAGCCACATCCCCAGCTAAAAAATAAATATTAAAAAAAAAAAAAAAGTTAAACGGGGGCAGAGCTGGGCTCCATGGCATAGGCCTGTAATCCTAGCGGCTCAGGAGGCTGAGGCAGGAGGATCCTGAGATCAAAGCCAGCCTCAGCAAAAGTAAGGTGCTAAGCAACTCAGTGAGACCCTGTCTCTAAACAAAATACAAAATTGGGCTGGGGATGTGGGTCAGTGGTCAAGTACCTCCGAGTTCAATCCTGGGTACCCCATGCCCCCTGTAAAAGAAAAAGAAAAAATAAAGTAGGGACAGAAAGGAAAGCAGAAGCTGAAGAACTGAAAGGAGTCCCAGTGGCTGGAGTGTAAAGCATGGGAGTGGTAGAGAACACCTGGAAAAACCTCCAGGATTACTTTTTTTCCCCCCCAAGTACTGGGGATGGAGCCCAGGGCCTTATGAATGTTAGGCAAAGACTACCACTAAGCTCTTCCCTAGCAGGATCTTCAGCCTTCCTGAGGTGCCTCAAGAAGCTGAAGCAGGCTGTTTGTAAATTAGAGGCCAGCCTTGGGAATTTAGGAAGACCCTGTCTCAAAATTTAAAAAAATATAAATTCCTGAGGTGCCCCCCAAGCTAGGCCAACCCTTCTTTAGTGCATCCTCTGGGTTGTACTGGTACTGTTTCTGTCACAAGGTAGAGACTAAATTTTGGAAACTCAATACAGCACAAATAATCAGTTTGGTTGACACAGACAAAAACGCGGGATCAGAAGTTTTCTTGGCTCTATTACTAAGTGGCACTGTAAACCTGGGCCAAGTTCCTGATGCCCTTTTCAAATCTATGGTGTAAGAGACCTACTTGACTGTACATATCAAACTATCTCCTCAAATAACACACTCATCAACCTCGGCAGGCAACTCAGTGAGACCCCGTCTCTAAATAAAAATAAAAGGAAGGTCTGAAGATGTAGCTCAGTGGTTGAGTGCCCCCTAGTTCAATCCCTGGCACCAAAAACAAACAAATAAATAAAGTAGGATAGGAAGGAAAAAATAATTTCTAAAAATGACTTAGAATGAAAGGCATGGGTGGTTCTGAATTCATCCCAGTAATAAAAAGAGGACAAAATATATTATGAAACCCCACTACCTCTAGATTGAGTCATCAGTTCATGGGGGTCTACAATAAATTCCTAGAGTTAGGCTAAAGGGGGACAGTGACTGACTACCAGAAAATAAACACTGACTTTATTAACAACATCGACAGAAAGGGTTTCCAATTTCTCAGAAGAAAACTAACATGAAACCAGCACCACCTGGTAAGCGTTACAAGATTAAATGCTCACATCACATTTATTGTTCTGATAGCTCACTGCCACACACTGAAGGGTCATCAGGACAACTGCCATCAGAGCTGCTGCAAGAACAAGCTTTTTACTGGGGGGCAGATTCATAGTCAGCTCCTTTGACAGCTGACTGCAAGGATATTCCTGTTCAGCTCTTGGTGTAGAGAAGACAAATCAATTTAGAGAACAGAGTCTTGCTTCTCAAATTCAAGAAAAACCATTAAATAACCAATTAGTTTTTCTTGGACTGTCTGTCAGTGCACTATGAAGAATCCTTTTCCATCCCCACCCTTGTCTGGGTGAGGGGAGGAAAGGGTGGCAAGGGGCCAACACACTAGCAGGTGGTTTTGGTGACATGCTGGGCTCTGCTCCCTTTCTGCTGGTGATAGTAGGCGTCTTTCTTGGCAGCTGCAGCAGCTTGATGGGGGAGGCAGGGGCCACCCACTGATCACCTCTTTTTAAAGCCATATTTTTTGCGTTCATAGAAGAGATCTGTCTTAGAGCTCCCCAAATTGACAATCTTTGGGCAACCATCTCTCTGGAAAACAGAATAGAGAAACTGGTAAGTCAGAATCTGAATCAAGAGGAACTGAAGATATAATTCAGTACAGAGGAATAAAAGTTAATCTTTTGCCCTAGTATTTGAAGACCATAACAGGTTTGGGGGTGTGCTCAGTAGTTAGACTGCTTGCTTAGCATCTGCAAGGCCCTGGGTTTGATTCTCATATCTCAGCCCCTCAAAAGTTAAGAAACAACAATGAAAGGATTTGCAAATGTGTACAAGCAACCCTAGCTCCTTAAATGGGAGGTTCAGATTAATTAGCACCAAAGGGAAGTCTTTCTTCTCTATCACTTGAGTTTTCAATGATCATTTTATAAATTTTAGGTTAATGGTTTAGTTAGTTATTCATCTTTCCAATTATCCTATTTAATTTTTTTTTTAGTTGCTGATGGACCTTTATTTTATTTTTTAAAAGCAGAATTTAATTTTTTTTTTAAAGAGAGAGAATTTTTTAATATTTAGTTTTCGGTGGACACAACATCTTTATTTTTATGTGGTGCTGAGGATCGAACCCAGCGCCCTGTGCATGCCAGGTGAGCATGCTACCGCTTGAGCCACATCCCCAGTCCCTCGACCTTTATGTGGTGCTGAGAATCGAACCCACTACCTCACACATACTAGGCAAGTGCTCTACCTCGGAGCCACAATCCCAGCCCCCCCATTATCCTATTTGATCTATTAAGAATTTACAAGTTGGTGCACCTATAATCCTTGTGACTTGGGAGGCTAAGGCTGAAGGATCCAAGCCAGCCTTAGCAATTTAGGGAGACCCTAAATAACTCAGTGAAACCTTGTCTCAGGGGGCTGGGGTTGTGGCTCAGTGGTAGAGCGCTCACCTCGCATGTGAGAGACCCTGGGTTCGATCCTCAGCACCACATAAAACATACAAATAAACAAAATAAAGATATTGTGTCCATATATAACTAAAAAACAAAAACAAAAACAAAACAACAACAACAAAAAACTCTCGTCACTAGGGATGTAGCTCAGTGCAGGTTATATTTACTGAATATCTAGATATCCAGAAAGTCCTCCGGAGCCTGCCCACTCTCTATTCAGTGACTGCAATTATATTTAAGAATATTTGATTTAACAGGGTGTGGCAGCACATGCCTATAATTCCAGTGACTCATAAGGCTGAGGCAGGAGGATCACAACTTTTGAGGCCAACCTTAACAACTCATCTAGAACCTATCTCAAGGGATGTAGTTCAGTAGTACAGCATCCCTGGGTTCAACAGCTCAATTCTGTTGCTGGTATGACACAGTGCAGGTAGAACCTGAAACTTTTTTTGGGGGGTGGTGTAGTAAGCCATTCTTATAGACCGTGGCCGCCATTAGAAGATGGCGCCGGCTTCCACTGTGGCCTGTGATAAACAACTCCTTTTATGGAGAGTTAGCGCGCAATCCCTTACCACCCTATAAGAGAGATCCACGTGGCGGCTTAGGATTGGGATGCGGGGGGCTTTATTAAACTGTGCTTGGGCGTGGCGGGCGCGGGCGCTAGAAGATGATACATGACTCAAGGCCTGAATAAACTGTTGAAAGAAGAATCCTGTGTCGTGTTTCCCTTGCTGGCGAGGGGTCGCGACAGGGTGGGGTGGGCGGGATGGGTGGATGACTGAGGATTAAATTTAGCAGTGCTTTACTACTACATCCCCAGCCCATTTTATTTTTATATTGAGACATGGTCTTGCTAAATTGCTTAGAACCTCGCTAAGTTGCTGAGACTGTTCTTGACTTGCAATCCTCCTGTCTCAGCCTCCTGAATTGCTGGGATTGCAGGCATATACCACTGCTTCTGGCCTGAAAACATATTTTTGGCAATAGGAAACTGAACCCAGGCCCTCACACAAACTAAGCAAGTGCTTTATCACTGAGCTACGTTCCCAGTCCTTTTTTTTTTAAATCTTTATTTGCCTCGCACGTGCCAGGTGAGTGCTCTACCACTGAGCCAAAGCACCGCAGTCCTTTCTTGTTATTAGTTTTTGGGGGTACCAAGGACTGAACTCAGGGGCACTCAACCACTGAGCTACTACGTTCCCAGCCATATTTTGTATTTAGATACAGAGTCTGAATGAATTGCTTAGAGCATCACTTTCGCTGAGCTGGCTTTGATCTTACGATTCTTGTGATTGAGCCTCCTAAGCTATTGGGATTACAGGCATGTGCTACCACGTCCAGTCCTCCCTTTTATTTTGTGCTCAGGTTGATCTCAAATTTGGAATCTTCCGTCCTCAGGCTATTGAGTAGCAAGGATTACGTGTATACCATGTGCCTAACCAGAATCTGAACTCATATGTCCAAAGAATTTTGTTCAACTGAGGGATTAAAAATAATCAGGGCTAGGGTTGTAGCTCAGAGGTATAGTGCTTGCCTAGCATGTGTGAGGCACTGGTTTTGATCTTTAACACCACATAAAAATATAAAAAAAGAAAGGCATAGTGTCCATCTACAACTTAAAAACAAAACCAAAAACAATTAACTTCAGTCAAGTGCTCTAGTTCTCCTGGATTATCCCAGAATGGAGAGGATACCACCAAAGGGAAAAACCTAAAGGCTTTAGGAGGGTTTCACAAAGTGTCTTGTTAATTCACTTGATTTAATCCAAACACCGATCCCCGCACCCCCAGCACATGCTTTGTAAGTGCTCTACCACTGAGCTGCACCCAAAGCTAAATCACTTCATCTGAACAAATACATGGTTTTGCAGAAGGCCTGTGCTAAAGGTGGTGTTGAGTTTGTTCTGATTTGTAATGACGTGCTGCTCCCTTGGCCATTCTGAGAGCTGAAGTGGTTTCAGTGAAGCTTCCAGGAAGCCCCGTGGGGCAGGAATGACTCCATCACTTGATCTGGGATGCAGGGAAGACAGCTGGAGAAGCTGTAACTGGAAAAAACCTTAAAGGTCTGTTGATTTTAAGACACCCACATCAAAGGAGTTGGATTCCTGTCATATTAGACTATAGAATGAATTAATCACCTTAGTCCTCCAATTTCTAACTCAGTTTCTTTCGGGGGGCCTAATATCAACACAGAAATTTTTGTCTGAGAACATACAAAGCCAACATTGCATGATTTTCCAGAAAACATGTACTCTGTATTACACGGAGTGCTCCCACCTGTGGTGCCTGGTGTATGAGGAAACTAGCCCCACCAATGGCTCACCAGTTGAGCCATGTATTCAATCTGTTTTTGTGTGTGTGTGTGTGGGGGGGCTCGGGGGGGAGTACTGGGGATTGAACCCAGGGGATTTTAACCACCAAGCCATATCCCCAACTTTTTTATTTTTTGGTACCAGGGATTGAACTCAGAGGCATTCAACCCCTGAGCCAGAACTCCAGCCCTTTTATGAATCTTATTTAGAGACAGGGTCTGAATTGTTTAGTGCCTCACTTTTGCTGAAGCTGGCTTTGAACTCACAATCCTCCTGAGTTGCTGGGATTACAGGCGTGTACCACCTTGCTTGGCGCCTTACGGAGTCTCACTAAGTTGCTTAGGTCCTTGTTAAATTACTAAGGCTGGCTCTGAACTTTCAATCCTCCCGCCTCTGCCTCCTGGGTTGCTGGGATTACAGGTGTGTGATACTGCACCTGGCTTTACTCTGTGTTTAAAATCCTTTTTTAACAAAGTAAGAATCAAAACAGATGTTGTCCCAGGGCACCTGGGAGGCTGAGGCAGGAGGATTTTAAGTTCAAAGCCAGTATCAGCATTTAGCGAGACCCTAGGCAACTCAGTGAGATCCTGTCTGTTAAAAAAAATATAAAAAAGGGCTGGGGGGGGGGGCCTGGGGTTGTGGCTCAGAGATGGAGCACTTGCCACCCATGTATGAGGCACATAAAAATAAATTAATAAAATAAAGGTATTATGTCCATCTAAGGAAAAAAAAAATAGATGGCTAGGTTGCATGCCTATAATCCTAGCAGCGTAAGAATCTGAGGCAGGAAGATCACAAGTTCAAAGCCAGCTTCATCATCAACTTAGGTCCTAAGGAAATTAATGAGACCCTGTCTCAAAATAAAAAGGGTGAATGTTTTTTTTTTTAATATTTATTTTTTAGTTTTCAGCGGACACAACATCTTTATATGTGGTGCTGAGGATTGAACCCGGTCCACATACATGCCAGGCGAGCGTGCCACCGCTTGAGCCACATCCCCAGCCCCAAAAAAGGGTGAATGTTTGATATCAAATGGGGCAGTGCTCTACTTTCTTTTAAAGGTGCTGTGAAATTTTGTGGTACAAGGATAACCTAGATTTGTGCACTGTGGTAGTCCTTTCTTTTAGATTCATATTCCTCAAGTATAGAACTAGGGACTAGACCAGGTCAATGTTAAGAAACTGAAGAGAGCCTTAGAGATTCCTGGGAGGGACCAGATGATGAGAGGATATATCCTCCAGTCTGCACAGGTGCATCCCACTTGGTGAAGGCAGCAGGCCCTGGAGCTAGGCCACCTGACTTTTGATAAGTTATTTAACCTTCTTGAGTCTCAGTTTAGTCACACTTGAGTATAAGGGTAGAACCTACCTCGGAGAATTAAATGGATTCGATGATTCGAAAAATGTTTACAACAATACCTGGCATACTTCATTCCTTAATAAATAAGAAATTGCCAAAACAAAAATCAGCAATTTCATAATGGTTCAACCTAACCCTACCCTCCCACTAGTTTTGTGTAAAAAAATCTTTTTGTTGTTGGTACTGTGATGGTACTGATTCTGAACCCAGGAATGCTTTACCACTGATCTGAGTATCCAGCCATTTTTATTTTATTTTTGTAATTTTGAGACAAGGTCTCACTAAATTGCTTAGGACCTCACTAAGCTGCTGGCATTATAGGTGTGTCTCCACCCTAGCAAAAATAACCCTGAAATAGCAATAAAAAACCCAGGACTTGACTGGGAATAGAGCTCAGGGGTACAGTGCTCCTGGATTCAATCCAGAGCATCACCAAAATAAATAAATAAATAGCAAGAGTTAAGGGGATTAATTTGCTGAAATGTAATAAACTACAAATTAGTCCTTGGGTGACAATGTCCACAGATGTCATCCATCCCTGGACTCCTGGTTATTTTTGGGCATTGAAAAATTATAATGAGGACACCCAGCTTATCTTACCAGCCGTTATAAATTATGAAAGCTGCAGGAAGCGGGTAACAATAGTGATGGTGGCTTTTGTTGTAGGAAGATTTCTGCATAGGAAAAAGTCTTGGGTACTTAATCTACATGATGATCTGTAAGAACGAGAGACTGGATCATGTCACCGGACTGCTCTGTGTTCCTTGGAAACTAGTGCTGAGTAAATGTGAGCTAAATGCCATCTCAAATATCCTCAGATCATTCCTGTATAATGTGAAGTAGAGGAAGTGATGTCTAGAATAATTCTTAGAGACCAATGAGGCATAAGGATCCAAAGGTATCAGGTCACACACCACATGCAGAAGAGTCAGACAGCAATTAACATTTATTAAACATTCTCTGGTTGCAAACTTAAGCCAGATAAAAACTCTATCTATAACCACACAAGTTCAAGAAAGTGTCACTAAATGGAGTTTATGCTGGGTGTGGGAGCACACACCTGTATTCCCAGCAGCTCAGGAGGCTGAGGTGGAAGATTGCCAAGAGGAAAGCCAGACTCAGCAACTTAGCAAGGACCTAAAGCAACTTAGTGAGACCCTGTTTCAAATTAAAAAAATAAAGTAAAATGGGCTGGGGATGTGGTTCAGTAGTTTTGTACCTTCTCTTCACCACTTATTGACTGTAAGTAATTACATCTGCTGTGTACCAAACAACCTGTAGGGGGACTAGGGGTAATTTATAGGGACAGCACCAAAAATGTGCACCATTTTTGCATTACAAGTCAGACCTGTACCAAGGCCTGAAAAAAGGAGGCACACACAAGATCCAAGGTACTGCCCATAATGGAGTATAATCTAGTTGGTGGAACTGATCCACCATTGTTGGAAGTCAAGTATAATATGATAGTCAAAGGTAAACCAATTTAGGAGAGGAAAATATTCAAATCACCAACTAAAATTACGTTTTTGTTACTTAATCTATGACATTTTATATTTCCTAAATAACAGATTAAATGGTGTAAGAAATAGTTCTTTCTGGCCCAGTATCTTGCACTTCCTAGCAGTAGGCAGGATCCAAACACATACACAACTGAGGTTGTTGGGTTGTTTCTCCTCAACATGGGCACAATATCTGAATGGACAACATGGTATGATGGGAACACCACAAGGTTTTGTCACAGCCTAATTTTGTCATTTATTAGTAGGAGAGAGACGTAAAGATGGGATAATACTAACCGTCCTTATTTAACAAAGTTATTGTGAGGAATATGAAGATAAAAGGTACAAACTACCTCATCTTTGCTCACAGAAATATGAAGAGTTAACATATTTTATCTTATCCTAGATTAGTAGGTCCTAGATCAGTAACAGTGTACTATTAGCCTAGTAAGATTATATCATACTTCCTTACATTTTCTTGTAAAAAGAAAGCAAGCTGGGGGCCTGCAGCTGTGGCTCAATGGTAGAGTGCTTCCTAGCATATGTGAGGCACTGAGGATCAAAATTCGCAGCACCACATAAAATAAATAAAGAAAGAAATAAATATTGTGTCTGTCTACGAATCTCACACACACACACACACACACACACACACACACACACGAAGAAGAAAAAAGCAAGCTGATCTGTGGTTCCACCACTCCTCACCTAGAACCTGGCTGCCAGTACTAAAGAACAAGGGTAAAACTTGACTTTGGGCAATGATCTACAGGTGCTGTTTTTTTGTCCCTGTCTCAGGGAGCTGAATGACAATAATTAAGAATTAGGCACTGGCACCATATAATATTAAGGGACAAAAATTTGCAAGACCAACAATCACTTCTGCAGTATTAAATAAAGGTGTTCTAGATTAGTGTGGTGGTAGAGCAATACTCCCAGAGACTCAGGAGGCTCTCAAACACAAATGTGAGGCCAGCCTGGGCAACTTAATGAGACCCTGCCTCAAAATAAAAAGTAAAAAGGAGTAGGGATGTAGCTCAGTGTTAGAATGTCCCTGGTGGGTTCAAACCCCAGTACCACTTAAAAACAAAAAAAAAAAACATGCATTGTGTGTTAGAACTTACAAATTCAGGATGTTGTTTCTGAATAAGAACAATCATAGAGAGACATCAAAGCAACAGAGAGGGTGCTCCAAACAGCTGGTATTGACAAAGATTTGCTTGTCTTGCATTTTTGCCCTTGATACAAAATAACAGCCTTTTATTGACTACACCCAGCTTGGCCCAAAGAACTTTGAGAAATTATAACTTCGGTGATTTGCTGAACACAGTAATTTCTACAGACAGGAGGAAATTGCCATGGATGGCAAAGTGTTACAAAATAATGGGAGGAAAGGTCAGATAGAAAGCTTTGTATTCACTCACATCCTTCTCCTGGATGGTGCATTCTTTACAATAATAGGCATCAGAGACTCCTGGGCCTCCACAGATCACACAGCGCCCCTGGTAAGAACCATAGTTACATTCATCACATATTCGCACCAGAGTGCAGGGGCGCACATAGGAGTCACAGATCACACATTTGCCGTCACCTGTAAGGAAAAAGGAATGTGTCATGTTCACTAGTAAGTATGGGTTGTGAACCCAGGGGCACTCTACCACTTAGGTACATCCCCAGTCCTAATTTTTTTTTTTTTAGGGGGGTGGGGAACTGGGGATTGAACCCAGGGATATTTTACCACTAAACTATTATCCCTAGTCCTTTTTGAGACAAGGTTTCTCTAAGTCCAGGCTGGACTCAAACTTGCCATTCTCCTGCCTCAGCCTCCCAGGTAATTGAGATAACTGGTGTGTGCCACCACTGCCCAGGATATCTCTTTTACAGTGACTTTAGGGCCCTCCTCTACTTTTGCATGGCAAAACTTGGCTTATACAAGTTTTTTTCTATATCTCCTGGACACAAAGGAAAAAAATAACCAGTTAACATATATAAAGATCTTGGAATTGCACTTAGGAGATTGTAAGCATTGATAATTGCTGGTAAAAACCTGTGTGTGCACACGGGCATGTGGGCTGGAAAGGATAATGGTAGTTTGCCCATTCTTCCTGATCAAACGTGAGACTTCCTTAAAGCTTAAATACAGTGTTTAAAATGTGCACGTCAGAGTGGGGCGATAGAAGGCGGCTTTAGTGCAGCCCCACACACGTGTTTCCATCCTCCTCCCGGGCACGTCTACTCCAAGCTTTCTTTGTGGCACCTCTGGAAATGCCCGTATGTTGGCTCCACAGAAACTGAGTGGGAGGAATGGGGTGTTGAGGGTGTGTTCCACTCACATTTTTCACACAGTCTCCCGATGGCTGTAAGACCAAAGAAGGGACAGGGTACAATTAGTATTAAAGTTTTGACAAAGCGGGGAAGCACATCCTCGAGGTCGCGATAGGCGCAAAGGCGGCAGTGAGACTCATGGGAAGGGCATCTTATTCTCGTGAATCTCAATCTGAGCCAAACCCACGGCCAAAGCAACCTCCCGAAGCTCCTCCCAGGCCCCGGGCAATCTGCGGCAGTTTCTTCAGACTTGCGGCGGAGGCCCTGGCCGTCAACCCCTTTTACCACAAACCCGCGCGCTCCTACAATACCCAGAGACCAAGAGGCGCGAAACGTGGCGACTCCAAGAAAAGACCCTAAAGAGAAATCAAGAATTCCTAGACTCGAAGCGCCTAATATCACCCCACCCACACAAGCAGTGGGCAAGGCCCGCCTCACCAACACCAGCTTGTTTGCGGCAGAAGATCAAATCCGGATGATGTTTAGCCATAACTCCCTCCAAGTAAACTACCGGAAGCCTCGGGAACTTCCGTCCAACCTCTAACCCCGAGGGTTCCTGCCTCCACGTCGCGGTGATTGGTCTTCGAGGCTCCTATCAGCGTTTACGCTCTGAGCCAAATCGCGCCAGCTGTCGCGCGATTTTCCTTCATCTGAGGGTAGCTAGGTCTCCGCAGATGCGTAGAACTCTTAAAAAACAACAACAACAAAACACTCTCCCGGATTTGGAAGGTATAGACTTTCGGATAAGCCATCTTTGCAACACTGACATCTTTGCTTCTGTGTTTTTTTTTTTTAACTGGGCATTGAACCCAGGCCTTGGCGCATGCTTGGGCTAGTGTTTTTATTCAGCTTTTTTTCCCCTCTCACGCGTCGATTCCTAACATGTGAGCTCCTCCTACTGCCTTCTCAGGGCAATGGAGCCGGTATGGAGGCCTCGCCTTCCCCGTGACGTAGCGCTCTCGAAGCCACGCCCCCACCACGGCTTTAAATAAGCTGTGTGGCACGTCACTTTTACGCGACCTCATCTTTGTCAGTGCACAAAATGGCGCCTTACAGCCTACTGGTGACCCGGCTGCAGGTGAGCGAGCTCGGGCTCTCTGGGTTCACGGGGGCGGGGTGCCTCCTCCTGTGCCTGTGGCGATGGGCGAGGCAAGGCAAGGCGGGCCGAACCTGGGGCCGACTTCCCGTGTACCCGTCGCTGTTGTGGGCCCAGAGCCGTGCCCGCTTCTCGTTGCCCTAGGTCAAGGCGTCCCCGGCACCGTCAGCTCCCTGACCATGTCCCCGCCCCGGGGAAAATGTGGCTATAAGCTGTGATGGCTTGATGAAGAGTGGAGGCACCTCTTTTTCCTTTCTGAGGACCGCACTTCCCTCTCCCTTAGGGTGTCTTTCTGTTCCTCAAGGTGAGGACAAGGTGACTGGGGGGCGCGGTGGTTGTTGAGCCCTGTAGGCCAAGTGCCTGAAGCCTTCATCTCTCAGCAACAGATGCTTGCAAGCCAGGGGCATCCACAATTGCCATCTGGCCTGGAGGCAGGAGAAGCTAGTTCTTTATACTGTCTTTTGAGGACCTTGCGGAGTCAGGAATTGGAGAGTGTTCTTCGTTTACCCTGACGTAGTAAATAGTAATGTTTCTCACCGTTGTACCAGATTCCAAAACTGATTTTAATACCTACTAATATCATTTGATTCATATAATCGTCTGGTGAGATAGATGTGAGATGATTTTTCCCATTGATAGATGATAAAACTACCAGAAAGTCGGTGAAAGTTCTGGCTCTCAAAGACTGTCACCCTTATGTTGTGACCGGAGCATTGACCCTCCTGCCCCTCTGTTCTCCTTCTTTGTGTCAGCCTGCCCTCTGAATTTTATGAGCCAGGGTGGGGTCATTTATATTTGTAAGAGTACAGAATGGACTATTTTGAGCTCACAATTAGTTGCTTTTCAAGTACTAGGTGGGAGAGTAAGGAGACTTAGCAGTTTGACCTTGACTCTCCTGTTATGAGCCATATAGGAAGTTGACTGTAACTGTCAGATGGGTTTTTACTCCTAACTTGACAACTCCCGGAAGGTGTTATATTCAAAACTTCAATGTCAAATGTGTGTTTTCTTAATAAAAATAAAAAGTTACCTGTAGACATTCCTTGTCAACCTCTTAAGATTAATTTTGAATTTTCTTTGGATCAAGTGGCATAACTTTGATTATAGAATTAATAGTTATGTGCTATACCCTCAGAAAGCATTGTTATTTGAAGTGATTTTTCATATTATTTAAATTTAAGCCAAAAAGTAAAATAATTTATCTGAAAATATTTCTGGTCCCAATTCTGAGCAAAGGTAAAAGATTTGCACTTAATTATCTCTTTAGGTTTTTTGATTCTGTAAGTTAATGATGTGAAAATATTTGTTTTTTCCTGATTCTGCTGTCATGTGATTTAATGAAATTAGGCAAAATTATGTGACAGGTAAATAACTTATTGAGCTTGGAAGAAAGACATAATGTCAACATTTTGAATTGAAAAGGATATTGGAAAGTATGAATATTAGGGTGGTATGGAAAGAGATCTGGACTGTACTTCATGCTTTTGCTCCTTGACCTTCAGCATGTAACTTCCTGAGTCCATTATCAGCTGAGGATAATATTTATTTATTTATTTTAAAGAGAGAGAGAGAATTTTTTTTTAATATTTATTTTTTAGTTTTCGGCGGACACAACATCTTTGTTTGTATGTGGTGCTGAGGATCGAACCCGGGCCGCAAGCCTGCCAGGCGAGCGCACTACCGCTTGAGCCACATCCCAGCCCCGAGGATAATATTTAAACAGATGATAACTGTGTACTTGCATTGCCACAAAATGATGAGTAAGTGGAATGTATTTACAATCATGTAGTTCATCCTGTTTTACAGATGGAAAATCCAAGACTTTGAGAGCCTGGGTGATTTCCAGTAGCAGAATCAGGATTAAAATCCAGGTCTCGGGCTTTGGTTGTGGTTCAGAGGTAGAGCGCTTGCCTAGCATGTGTGAGACACTGGGTTCGATTCGATCCTCAGCACCACATGAAAATAAAATATATTGCGTCCACCTACAACTAAAAAATAAATATTAAAAAAAATCCAGGTCTCCTTGTATGTTCATTCAGCGGAGATGGATGAACAGCATTATGCTCTTTGCATTATACCACACTGCGTCCCAGTAGAAACATAATGACAGCTAGCACTTGTCTATTGAGAACCTCTTACATTTACCTCTTTGCTTAGATACTCAGAAATATTTCAGATATTTGAGAAGTGGTAATTATCACCTTAGTAGTCTTTTCTGCAGAACTCAATGATGGAGTCATTTTATTCCCATTCTTCCACATATTTCCTGAGCACCCACTGCTTGCCCTGGAAACACTGGTAAGCAAAGACAATCCCTGATCTCATGCAAGTGTCTACTGTATTCTAATGTATCATACTGCAGAGGGTCTCAGAAATCTTTCTTAGCCAAAATATTTTTCTTTTGCTTTTGGCTGGACCAAAGGTGATGATAGATGATAGAATGATGGCTCTTACTACTACCACTATGAGTAGCTAACATCTACATTACTGAGTGCCAGTAATAGCGCATGACTCTGGGATAATGCATACTATTAGCCCTGCTTTATGGATGAAAAAGGATTAGTGAAGAAACAATAGAATGGTTAATGGCATGGATTCTGGCATCAGACCCGCCAAAGTTTGAATCCTGGCTTTAATACTGAGTAACTGTGACTCAGAGCAAGGTACTTAACCTTTCTGAGCCTGTTTGCTCATCTGTATGATATCATAATAATAGTACCTCTGTTTTAGTCACGTAATAGTTGCAGAGTATTTAGAACCTTGCCTAGCACCTTTTAAGTGTGATATACTTATTAAATTAGATAAATTTTGCATAGGGCCATATCACTGGTATTGGCAGATGTGATTTGGATCTGCCATTGCTGATTTGAAAGCCTGAGGGCCAGCAGCTGTAACTTCCTTTGGCATCAAGACTCAGCCTTGGACCAAGGCATTATTGATTATTATTATCGTAAACTTGAGAACAGTGCTAAATTGTACATACACTGTTGTTTGACAGTACCTGTTACCAGGTAGAACGATTAGAAACTGGGGAAAATGCAAAGTGTGATTCTTTGAAAAGTCATGTTTATTCTCTGGTTTTCAGTATTTATTTTTTTATGCATATCATATGGATAAGAGGGGTTGGGCACTTCAACTTTTTTTTTTTTTTTTTTGTACCAGGGATTAAACCCAGAGGTGCTTCACCACTGAGCCACATCTCCAGACCTTTTTTATATTTTATGTAGAGACAGGATCTTGCTGAGTTGCTGAGGCTTGCTTTGAATTCTAAGTCCTCTTGCTTCAGCCTCCCCAGCCACTGGGATTGCAGGTTTGGGCCACTGCTTGGTGGGGTTGGGTACTTCAGATAATTTCTCAGGTCTTTGGTTTTACCTTGAGGTACTGGAGTTTGGGTTCTCATGACCTTGGGAAGGTCATGTAGCTTCTTGCATGTAAATCTAGGATAAATAATTCATGACAAAGAAGTCTGACTTCTTTGGTAGAAGTTTTCTATGAAGAGCTGCGCTTTTTTTTTTTTTTTTTTTTTTTTTTTAGTGATCTTGCTTTGAATTTTAAACAGGTTATTCTGGTTGTATGTTCACTTGGATGCCTTCCTGGGATCAAATATTGATTTGAATTGAGTAAATGAATGAATGAATTAGTAAACAAACCTATAGTCTCAAACCTGGGTAAAAGGAATGACTACTTCCTGGGACTAGGGCAGCACACCATTGCCTTGGAACAAATTGCTCCTAAAATGCCTAGAACTGCCCTATACCATTGGAATGCAGGGACTAAAGAGGGGGGATAATTTGGGCAAGGTGACACATGCCTATAGCCCAAATTACTCCAGAGGTTGAGGGGAGACAGAAAATAACCAAGTAGAAAACAAGAAAATTGTAGCTACAGAGTGCTATAGGGAAGATAAAATAGAGCCTGGTGCTATGATGCACGCCTGAAATCCCAGTGACTCAAGAGGCGCAGGCAGGAGGATTACAAGTTCCAGGCCAACCTGAACAACTTTGTGAGACCCTGTTTCAAATAGTAAGGACTGGGTTTACTCCTCAGTACCAAATGGGGTGGGGTTTGGGGCATTAAGGAAGAGCCAGGCTCAGTGGTGCACTCCTATAATCCAGCTATTAGGGAGGCTGAGGCAGGAGAATTGCAAGTTTGTGGCCATCATGAAAAACTTAGTGAGACTCTGTCTTGAAAATAAAAAGGTCAGGGATGTGGCCCAGTGGTAGAGCGTTAGCCTGGCATGCACTGAGACTGGGTTCAATCCCCAGTACTATATAAAAAGGAAAACAACTAGCCAGTTGGCCAGTTGTTAGAGTAGATGCCAGAGGAAACAGGGCAGTGCCAGTAAAGGTGACATTTGAACTGAGGTTTACATGGTAAGAAGGCAGCCATTCAGCATTTTGGGAGAAGAAGTTTCAATTAGAAGGAGCAGCATATACAAAGTACCTGAGATAGGTGAACACACAACCAGAATAATTCGGTGTGTTAAGAATAAGGCAAATCAGTGTGGTTGAGGTGTCTTTAGGAATGGGAGGATCTGAGCAGGAAGTTAGGCTCATGCAGGTTTCCATATGGAAATTGGGTTTTGCTTCAAATGTAGTGAAAATCCACAGGAAAGTTTTAAGGTAGGGAGTAACATGATCTGATTTATGCTTCAGAAAAATCATTCAGGCTGCTATATGGATGATGGACCATAGAGGGTTAAGAGAGGAAGCAGGCACATGCCTATAATCCCAGCAATTTGGAAGGTTGAAACAGGAGGATTACAAGTTTGAGGCCAACCTCAGTAATTTAGGGAGGACCTTTGCAACTTAATGAGACCCAGTCTCAAAAAGGACTACAGATAAGCTCAGTTGTAAAGCACCCCTGGGTTAAAATCAGTACCAAAAAAAAAAAAAAAAAGTGCAGGGCTGTTGCACACCTGTATTCCTAGTGACTTGGGAGACTGAGGAAGGAGGATCATAAGTTAGTTCAAGGCTAGCCTGGGGAATTTAAGGAGACCCTGTCTCAAAAGAAAAAGTGTTGGGCGCGGTGGGGCTTACCTTTAATCCCAGCAGCTCAGGAACCTGAAGCAGGAAGATTTCAAGTTTGAGGCCAGCCTCAGCAATTTAGCAAGGCCCTAAACAACTTAGTAAGATTCTGTCTCAAAATAAAAATAAATATAAAAGGCCTATGGATGTGGCTTAGCGATAAAGTGCCCCTGGGTTCAATCTCCAGTGTTCCCTCTCCTCCCCCGAAAAGGGCTAGGGATATAACTCAGTGGTAAAGTATTCCTTGGTTCAACAAACAAGTTGTTTAGGAAAAGCTTTTTGGTACTGCTCTAAGATAGAATTGGGAAACAAAGTAGAAATGAATCTGCTGGGGTTTTGGGGGGTGGGGGTCGGGGGGCATTCTGGAAATTTAACCCAGAGGCACTTTACCACTGAGCTGCATTCCCAGCCTTTTTTCACTTTTTTTTTTTTTAAATTTTTTTATTTTGAGACAGGGCCTTGCTAAATTGCTGAGGCTGGCCTCAAACTTGCCATACTTCTGACAGCCTCCTAAATCCCTAGGATTATAGGCGTGCACTTATTACCATTATTTACAAGCATTCATTGTTTTGTGACTACATTGACTGAGGGAGCTACAGAGCTGGTTTAGTCTCTCCCTGCATGTGAGACTCCTATGCCAAGTGAAGGAGAATCATTTAAATAACTGAAGCCAGGAGGAGGTGGGCACATGTGCTGGGTGGGGGTGCCTGAATACAGACTCAGCTCTGTCTGGCACATGGATGGTGGTGGTTGATGTTTAGTCTGCCTGCTGCTGTGGTTGGTGTATGAATTGCTGTTCCAGGCCCTGGGGAAACGGGAACCACATTAGCTGCCCCATATTGAGTTCAGGCCCTTTCACCAGTCACAGAACTAGGTCTTGTTTTACAAATGTTGCATCCTTTATCCTTTACAACAGCCTTATGAAAACAGACTTGTTTTCATAATGATGAAACCAAGGCCCATAGAGGTTAAAGAGCTCATCTGAGGTCACAGTGTACAGCAGAGTCCGATTTTGAATGCAGATGTGCTGGGCTGCAAAGTCCAGACTTTTTACCACTCAGCCAAACTGTTTCCCCAGAGCATTCCCTTTGGGGGAAGGAGTAAAAGCCAGATCTCTGTAGAGCAGGCTCAGTATAAGGGACACAGTTCAGTTGGCCCTGGATCCATTTGGGTGTGTATCTTTGGGGATGTGGTTGCCTCCTGCCCCAAATACCAGTGAGGCAGAGTTCAGGTCCCACAGAGGCAGCTTTATTCCTTGATCCAACTCACAGACTGCCTGTGGAACTCACAGAGGATGCCCTTCTCAAGGGTATTGGTACTGAGCTGCTGCCCGCCCTTTGTAGCATAGCATGGTTCAGGATTTGTAAGCAGTTCACTATGTGCTGGCTGTAGTCTCCGCTGCTAAAGCCAGCAGCAAAAGAGAATTAGGCAGATGAGTGAATCTATCATCCTGTTCCTTTAAGGAACCCCCTACCATCTTTGGCACCCATTTAGAGGGTATGACTTGGGGGGAGACATGGCTCTTTGTCCCCTTGCCAAACCTGTGAAGAGGACAGTATCACTTTTGTTCCTGCCAGTTGCATAGCAACCAAACTAGCTGATTGCCTGCTGGTGGGAGGGAATTGTTTAGCTTGGAATTCTTAGAAGAGGTGCCAGGCATTGCCTACTGGGGATGGGAAGAAATTGTGATAAGCTTGCAGCCATGTGGGAAGATGCCACTCCTCAGAAGGGTGTTGATTGACATGCATTCTTGTGGAGCCCATCTGAGGCTTCCCTGCCAGGAAAGACTGGGCGGTTAGGCTGCTGAGAGTCATAGTTAGAAGAATCAGGGGTCTGACATCTTTTGAGTCCCTGAAGTCATCTTGGTGAAGTGGGCTGCCTCATAGGGTAGAAAGTTCCCCACCATTAAAAATGGTGCAGAGGTTGGTACAGAAGGTTGGTATTGAATGGTGGACAGTTCCTTTTCAATTCCAAGATGTGCCAGGTTGGCACTTGGTATCTGTTCTGGGGCTGTGATTTGGGGTGGAAAGGGAGAAGTGAAGGCATAGTGGGGAAAAAAGCCTGTAAGCCTTTCTCTAGTGCACAGGCAGGCAGTATGTTCATAAGCAGCAGCTCATTCTCCCAGGAGGACGGGTGGGTAACAGCAGCTCACATTTAGCCATGCCTGTCAGGAGCCCAGCTACCAAGCTCTATGCTTTTTGCATGTTTTTTCCTTACATACACAATGCAGTGTGTTCATAAATGTCCTCTTCCTTCTCTTCATCCCAGTTCCCAGAGGCAACCACTGATCATCCTAGACTTTTTTCTCTGCAGTTATAAGCCATATGTTTCTTTCTTTTTTTTTTTTTTTTGAGAATTTTAATATTTATTTTTTAGTTTTCGGTGGACACAACATCTTTGTATGTGGTGCTGAGGATCGAACCCAGGCCGCACGCCTGCCAGGCGAGCGCTCTACCACTTGAGCCACATCCCCAGCCCAAGCCATATGTTTCTAATCCTCACAAAGTCTCTGCCATTTTGCTTCCATGTCACAGAAGAGGAAATTGAAATTTAGATCAAGAATCTTGTCTGAAGTCCCACAGCTAGGGGAACTGAGATTCTAGGGAGACCCTTCAGATCTAGAACATGTGCCATTTTTTTCTTTTTTAATTTATTTTTTAGTTGTAGTTGGACACAATACCTTTATTTTATTCATTTATTTTTATGTGGTGCTGAGGATTGAACCCAGGGTCCAGCACATGCGAGGTGAGCGCTCTACCGCTGAGCCACAACCCCAGCCCAGAACATGTGCCATTTCTGTAAGTTGTCACTTGTTTTGAAGCATTTCACAATGTACTCTTGACAGATGCTTGGTGATTTCTCAGTATCTACTGAAGCAGTTGTCTCAAGAGACCTGGCCTCCTCTAGGAGCCCAGCCTATTTTGGCAGCTCAGCCATCTTTCGCTCCTTAGCTTGCTGTATATGCTGGTGTCCACATGGCTCCCTAACAGGCATTGCTGGCCTAAGCCAGTCGTGACAGAATAGACAGAATTCTGCCATCAAGCCAGGTGTTGTGGGAGGGTAGGTGCACTATGCATTAGTAGTTGGTGCCACTTGGAGTCACTGAATGTTAAGTCCTCCCTGGGTACCTGGCACCAGGGAGTCTAGTTGAGGGGACGTGGTGAGGGGTGTCCCTGGATGGGCTTTAGGTAGTCTATAAAACTGGGTGTTTTATGTGTAAATTTTTCTTCATGTGCTACTATTTATAATGAAGGAAAGAACCCGTAGTGTTATTTTTAAAAAGTATCTGCTTGTAGCATTTTACATAATAATTGCTCTTCTTTGGGAGCCCATTCCTGTTGTTATTTCATACTTCATAGTAACACTCAGAATAAAATTTATGTCATTTCATTCCTCATAAAATACTACAGAGATTACTTCCTTTTTCTTTCTTTTTTAAAAAAAAAATATTTATTTTTTAGTTGTATTTGGACATAGTACCTTTATTCTATTTATTTATTTTTATGTGGTGCCGAGGATCCAACCGAGGGTCTCGCATGTGCTAGGCGAGCACTCTACCGCTGAGCCACAACCCCAGCCCCTTTTTCTTTCTTTCTTTATTTATTATGTGGTGTTGAGGATCGAACCCAGTGCTCACCGTGTGAGGCAAGTGTGCTTTCACTGAATTACAGCTACAGCCCCTCCTTTTTTCTAAATGAGAAACTTAGTTAAAACCTGCTGGAGGTCACATAGCTAGTGAATGGTAGATGTGGGTTTTGAAGCTAGATGGAAGCTCTGTCCTCTACGCTACATTGCCTCTTGGAAAGCCCAGGTTATAGTTGAGGATTTAGGATAGTAAGCTGCACCCTCCTGGGCCCTGTTGGGTTTCAGGCCCGACCTCCCACCATTTCCTACTTTTGTCTCTTACTTCCTACTATTTTGAATGATTTGTAGCTTCTGCACACCTAACTTGAAGATTCTGTGTCTTTTTGTTGTTTTTTTGTGGTGCTGGGGATGGAACCCAGGGCCTTGATCATGCTAGGCAAGGGCCCTACCCTGAGCTACATCCCTAGTCCTGTGTCTTTTAAGGTACTGCCTGTCATCTTTGACTACCTTGTAAATACCTGTTTATCCTCTGCACCCTGTGCGGGCAATCCCTGCTCTGTGAAGGCATTGCCCCAGCATCCGGGCAGGGTTCCTTATTCCCTGTGCTTCACTCTTTCCTTGTGTGTATGTTTCCTTTGCAAAGGTTTCTGTGGGTTTTTTGCATTTTATATGCTGCTCTTGGCCAGATTAAGGTAAGTTAAGATAGGCACTGTATCATTCTTATTATCTGTGTCACATTGCTTGGTAAATAATAGGGCTCTAATGTTAAAATACAGATGTTCTGCTAGGAAAAAGGTCACATGAGAGGCCACAATCAACCTCTAATAATATTTTTGCTGTTCTGGAATGCATTATCTATAGAGCAGCAATAATGATTTTTTTTTAAATGTGATTTTTAAAAATGTTTTAGCTGTAGATGGACACAACATCTTTATTTTATTTATTTGTGTGGTGCTGAGGATGGAACCCAGTGCCCCATGTGTGCCAGGCAAGAGCTCTACCACTGAGCCACAACCCCAGCCCTGTTTGTTTCTTTTTGCACTGTGGATTGCTTTATTATAGAGTTAACATTTCAATCTTTTTTTTTTTTTTTGTACTAGAGATTGAACCCAAGGATGCTTAACCACTGAGTCACATTGCAGCTGTTTTTTATTTTGAGACAGGGTCTCCCTAAGGGGCCTTAGTTGCTAAGGCTGGCCTTGACCTTGCAATCCTCCTGCCTCAGCCTCCTGAGCTGCTGGGATTATAGGTATGCACCATCACATTCAGCTGTTTGTGTTGGTATTGGGGATTGAACTTTACTACTAAGATGTACTCCCAGCCATTTTTGTTTTTTATTTTGAGGCAGAGTACCTCTGAACTGCTGAGTCTGGCCTTTAACTTGTGATTCTCCTGTCTCGGTCTCCTGAGTAGCTGGGATTATAGGTGTGTGCCACCATACCTGGCTGATGATTTTTAAAATATTCTTTCTTTCCTTTTTTTTTTTTTTTTTAAGAGAGAGAGAATTTTTTTTAAAAAAATATTTATTTGTTAGTTTTCAGTGGACACAATACCTCTATTTTATCTCTATGTGGTTCTGAGGATCGAACCCAGTGCCCCGCACATGCCAGGCCAGCGCGCTACCGCTTGAGCCACATCCTCAGCCCTTTTAATATTCTTTCTAAGAATCCTTTTTTTTTTTTTTAAAGAGAGAGAGAGAGAGAGAGAGAAAGAAATAATTTTAATATTTATTTTTTAGTTTTCGGCGGACACAACATCTTTGTTTGTATGTGGTGCTGAGGATCGAANACAGTGACTGCTTCCATGTTCAGTCTGTTAACTTACATAGTGAAAGGAAGAATAAGCACAGTTGCCTGCTCTTTTCCTGTACACCATAAAGGATGACACCAGGACAAAAGGAACTAATGAGGGCACTGTGGAGAGCCAGATCTGGACTGCAGCTCAGCATTCAGTAACTCTAGTCTAGGGCCAGAAAGCTCTGCTCGATTAGGACCCAGGAGCAAGGAGAAGCTGTTTTCCAACAGCCTTCTGGGAGAGATGGAGGCAAGTTGGAAAGGGCCTTCAGCTCTCCTCAGAGGCCTCCCATCCTCAGCCACTATGGCTTGTATAAGCTGCCGCAAAGTTGTTAGGGTGCCATGGTGTAGCTTTTCTACACCTAAAAGGTCCTTCATGATACCAGGTTCCTTTTCATCTTTTTAGCCTTATTTTTCTGCCATTTCCCCTGTATTTTGCTCACTCGTTATAGCCAAGCTGGTTTTCTCTTTTTGCAGGTACAGCTGCTTTCTTGTAAAGGCCACGGGGCCATTGCATATGCTGTTCTCTGTCTGCAAGGTTTCCTGGACTCCTTCTCTTAAGCCCCATTTTGTTAGCCTGGCTAATTCCTAGTTATGTTTCAGTTCTCAGCCACCCCCCCCCCTCATTAAAGCTGAGGCCTCACACATGCTTAGGCAAGTGCTCTACTACAGCTACATCTGCAGCCCTTTTAATTTTATTTTGAAATAGGATTTCCCTATGTTGCCCAGGCTATCCTTGAACTTGGAATCCTCCTGCCTCAGCTTTCTGAGTAGCGCACCACCGCCTGACTTTTAGATTCTCTAGTTTCATGTTGTCATAGCTGCTTAATTTGGCTTTTATTGCACTCCTTTTGCATAGTTGCTACATAAGCCCTTGAGTGATCACTCACTGGATGTCTATTTTCTCCTCCATGCAGTAAGCTCTTCAAGGGCAGGGACTATTCCTGTCTTGTTTTATGTATTTTAGTACTTAGGATTGAACCAAAGGGTGTTTCACCACTGAGCTTCATCCCTAGCCCTGTTCATTTTTCATTTTGAGGTAGGTAGGGACTCATCAAGTTGGTGAGGCTGACCTCAAATTTATGAAAATAAAAAGGAATGAGGATATGGCCCAGTGGTAGTGTCCCTGGGTCCAGTCTCAGTACTAAAAAAAAAAAAAAAATTGGTAATACAGGGTCATGTTGGTTCTGATAATCTGATTCCTGATGAGCCATCTAATGAGCAGAGCTCTAGAAGGATGGGACTAAGGGTGAGAATCCCAGCTGCCTGCTTGACATGTGCACATAGGTATCAGGCCAGTGTCTATAACGGAACTCCTGGTCTTACCTTGTTCAAAAACTGCTCCTCGTGTACCATCCCCATTTCACTTTAAAGCAGCTCCATTCTTTCAGTTACTAAGGCCTCAAACCTCAGTGATATTCGTTTTTCCTTTCCTTTTTTTAAATTAATTTTTACACATAAAGAAAAATTGAAAATGGTATAAACTTAGATACCTTCCATCTAAATTCAGCAGCTAACATTTTTGCCTTATTTAACTTATGTATTTTTACTGTTATTTCTGAATCATTTCAAAAGAAGAGGTATTGTAATACCTTGTCCCTGAAAACTTGAGCATTCATCTCTCTTTTGTTGTTTTGTGGTGCTGGGAATGGAACCCAGGCCTTTGAGCTTGCTAGGCGAGTGCTCTGTCACTCAACTATATCCCCAGTTCTGTTCTCAAAATTTTTCCAAACAACAACAAATTTCCCCCCATTAGAGATTGAACCCAGAGACACTGTACCACTGAGCTACATCCCAAGATTATTTGTTTTATTTGTTTTTTCCCCCAGGACTGAGGACTGAACCCAGGGCCTAGCAAGGCAAGCGCTCTGCCACTGAGCTAAATCCCCAACCCCTGTTTGGTTTTTTTTAGACAATGTTTTATTAAGTTGTTGAGGGCCTTGCTAAGTTGCTGAGGCTGACTTCAAATTTGCGATCTTTCTCCTTCGGCCTCCCCAGTTCTTGGGATTATAGGTGTGTGCCACCATGCCCAGCAACATCCTTAGCCCTTTATATTTTTTATTTTGAGACAGGGTCTAAGTAGCTGAGGTTGGCCTCAAACTTGTAATCCTTCTGCAGTAGCCTCTAGAATTGTTGACATTACAGATGTTTACTACTGTACTTGGCTTCAACATTCATCTCTCTCTCTCTCTTTTTTTTTTTTTAAATAAGTCATAGGTGGACACAATATCTTTATTTTATTTTTATGTGGTGCTGAGGATCAAATTGGGTGCCTCACGCATTGTAGGCGAGCGCTCTACCTCTGAGCCACAACCTCAGCCCCTCAACATTCATCTCTTAAGAAATAAGTCAAGGGGCTGGGATGTGGCTCAAGCGGTAGCGTGCTCACCTGGCATGCATGCGGCCCGGGTTCGATCCTCAGCACCACATACAAACAAAGCTGTTGGGCCCATCGANAAAAAAAAAAAAAAAAAAAAAAAAGGGCTGTAGATGTGGCTCAGTGGTTGAGTGCCCCTGGGTTCAATCCCTGGTACCAAAAACAGAAAAAGAATAAGTCAAACTTTGAGAGCACTTGACTAGGCTTCGATTTTGATGCCCAGGACTGCAATAAGGACACCAAAGTCAGTTATCTGTGTAACCACAGTAGTATTACCTGACCTAGGGAGAATAATAATTTTCTTTCTTTCTTTCTTTTTTTTGGTACTGGGGATTGAACCCAGGGGGTGAGGGGTCCTTTAACCACTGAGCCATATCCCAGCCTCCCCACACCGGCTTTTAAAATTTAGATAGAATCTGGCTGAATTACTTAGGGCCTTCCTAAATTGCTGAGGCTGGCTTTGAACTTGCAGCCCTCTGCCTTAGCCACCCAAGCTGATGGGATTACAGGTGTGTGCCACCACATATGCAGACTGCATTCTCATTCTTTTTTTTTTTTTTTTAATATGTTTTTTAGTTGTAGATGGACACAATACCTTTATTTTATTTATTTGTTTTTATGTGGTACCTAGGATCAAGCTCAGTGCCTCACATGTGCTAGGTGAGTGTTCTATCACTGAGCCACAACCCCAGTCCCTCGGACTGCATTCTTAATTTCTTCCAAAATGTCTGTGGTAGCTGTCTTTTTCCAAATCATAATCTAATTTTTAAAAATTGTACATTGCATTGGTTTTACCTTTTTGTTTTCTCTTTATCTAGAGTAGCACCTTTTGTTTTTTCCTATGATACTGATTTTTTTTTTCCAGTTTTATCAGGCCAGTTTTCTTGTAGAATGTGCACATTGTAGGTAGGTTTAATTATTCTTTTCGTCCCCTGCTTTGGATGTAAGTTCCTAGAGCTCTCTAAGATTGAGATCAAACATTTTTGGCAAGAATTCTTCCTATGATGCTATGCCACTTGGAGACACCAGTGCCAGTCTGTCCTGCTATTAGTAATGCTAAGTTAGATCTCCACGTTGACGTGTTGGTAACCAGATCCTGCTATTGTCAGGGTACATATCTTCCGTTTTTCCCTAAGTAGTGATAAATTCCTTTAAATTAACTTGCTGGCACAGAGGGTTTGCACATTAACAACAGCAAAAAAAAAAATTAAAATACTTAAGGTTTTTGTCAAATTGCTACAACTTGCTACTCTGCACTGTAGCTTGCCTTTTCTGCACTTACTTGCTTCCTTTATTCTTTTTTTCTGATTACAGTAGATACTGTATCATGCAAAATTTAAAAATTATTCAAAGCCAGAGTGGCCCAGCCTGAATTCCAAGTGTTTTAGGAGGCCAAGGCAGGAGTCCTGATCACAGGTTCTAGGCTTGTTTGGATAACTTAAGGAGACTGTATCCCAAAAAGTAAAAAGGTGTGGGGGGCTGGGGATGTAGTGAAGCTGAGTTCAATCCCCTGTACTGGGTTTAGGGTGGGATTACAGAAATGAATAGTATAGAAAGTGAAAGTACCAATAATTCTAATCCAGAGATAATTGCTGTGGACAGTTTAGGCACATTATTTCAGTATGTTTTTTCCTAAACATACTTACATTTGTTTAATATTATTACACTTAAATGGGCTTATAACTATAAAATTGTTTTACTAATTATTTTTATTGGATGTGTCATGGAGGTTTCCTTGCCAGTAAAGATTGATTTATTATGTTGTATTTTTTTTAATAATGGAAAAATAATAAAATTTGACATTTTAACCTTTTTTTTTTATAGCTTCATTTTATTTTTATGTGGTGCTGAGGATTGAACCCAGTACCTCATGCACGCTAGGCAAGTGCTGTACCACTGAACCACAACCCCAGCCCTGACATTTTAACTGTTTTTTTTTTTTTTTAAGAGAGAGTGAGAGAGAATTTTTTTTTTTAATATTTATTTTTTAGTTTCCAGTGGGCACAACATCTTTGTTTGTATGTGGTGCTGAGGATCGAACCCGGGCCGCACGCATGCCAGGCAAGCGCGCTACCACTTGAGCCACATCCCCAGCCCCCATTTTAACTGTTTATTTTTTAAACTATTTTTTAGCTATAGTTTGACACAATATCTTTATTTTGTTTATTTATTTTTATGTGATGCTGAGTATCAAACCCAGTGCCTCACACCTCACACCAAGCACTCCACTACTGACCTACAACCCCTGCCCACCTTTTATTTTATTTTATTTATTTGATTTTGGTACTAGGGATTGAACCCAGGGGCATTTTACCACTGAGCTACATTCCCAGCTCTTTTTTTTTTTTTTTTAAAGAGCTGGGAGGGCTGGGGATATGGCTCATGCGATAGCACGCTCGCCTGGCATGCATGCGGCCTGGGTTCGATCCTCAGCACCACATACAAAACAAAGATATCGTGTCCGCCGAAAACTAAAAAATAAATATTAAAAAATAAATAAATAAATATTAAAAATTCTCTCTCTTTCTCTCTCTCTTTAAAAAAAAAAAAAAAAGAGCTGGGAATGTAGCTCAGTGG
>NW_025999962.1:6120468-6153895 GCF_001458135.2 Marmota marmota marmota | reverse complement strand
ATTTAGTCATTGATGGACCTTTATTTAATTTATTTATTTGTATGTGGTGCTGAGAATTGAATCCAGGGCCTCACATGTGCCAGGCAAGCACTCTACCTCGGAGCTACCACTCCAGCCCCCCCCTTTTTTTAATATTTAATTTTTAATTATACTTGAACACAATCTCTTTATTTTATTTATTTATTTTTATGTGGTGCTGAGGATTGAACCCAGGGCCTCGCACGTGCTAGGTGAGCACCCTACCGCTGAGCCACAATCCCAGCCACCTTGATAAGTTTTTGATGCTGGCCTCAAACTTGCGATCCTCCTGCCTCAGTCTCCCCACTGTGCCTGGTGATATTTTAACCATTTTTAAGTATTCCATTCAGTGATGTTAATTACGTTTGTATTGTTGTATAGCCATCACTACTATCTTTTTTCTTCTGTGGTCCCGGGTATGGAGCCCAGGGCCTCACTACACCCCCCAGCCAATTATCTTCTTAAATAACTGTTGGCTAGGGATGTTGCTCACTGGTTGAAAATTTGCCTAACATGTGTGAGACCCTGGGTTCAATCCCTAGCACTATAAGAAAGCAAAACACAAACAGCTGTATATTGACATTCCATGGTGGATGAGCCAGAATTTATTTAATCAGTGTTCTACTTATGGGCAGTTGAGTTGTTCTCTTAAAAGCAATGCTGTAGCTGGAAACAGTGGCGTATGCATACAGCAGCTCGGGAGGCTGAGGCAGGAGGATCATGAGTTCAGAGTAGCTTCAGCAAAAGCAAGGCACTAAGCTACTCAGACTCTGTCTCTAAATAAAATACAAAATAGGGCTGAGGGTGTGGCTCAATGGCTGAGTGCCCCTGAGTTCAATCCCTGGTACCCCCCCCCCCCAAAAAAAAAATTCTGTAGGGGGCTAGAGCTATAGCTCAGTAGTAGAGCATGCTTGCCTAGCACATGTGAGGCACTGGATTTGATCTCTACCACCACATAAAAACCAAATAAATAAAATAAAGGTATTGTGTCCATCTACAACTAAAAATGTTTTTTGTTTTTTTTTTAAAGAGAGAGAGAGATTTTTTTAATATTTATTCTTTAGTTTTCGGTGGACACAACATCTTTATTTTACTTTTATGTGGTACTGAGGATCAAATCCAGTGCCCCGCGCATGCCAGCCAAGCGCGCTACCGCTTGAGCCACATCCTCAGCCCCACTAAAAATGATTTTTGAAAAAATGCTGTAGATAATGTCCTTGCCTGTCTCTTGGCTCATTTATTTGAACATTTTAGTAAGATAACTTCTAGGAAAAGGGAAAGATAGTCAAAAGGCACAAACATTTTACATTTTAATAAGTATTGCCTAATTGTCTTTCACCAATGTTGAATCTCTGTACACTCTAACCAAGAGCACGTAACCCTGGTAAATTATTGATTTGTCTTGTTGACTGTTTGCTCACCTGAGGTTGGCTGGACCTCCTCTGTGTTTAACCCTGTACAGTAAAGAAGGGCTGGGTGGCAAGTCAAAGCAGCATTCCTTGGTTAATGTGGCACCACCTGTGTATCAGACTTTGTGTTTGGGCATGGGGAATTGTGAATAAACATGATTCCTCCCCTGAGTGGGCCTTACAAACTAGTGGACACCGCCATAATCTCACGAATGAATGTCAGAAAGAGATAAGTGGGCATATATGATAGGAACCTCTGATGGGGCTGGGAGTCAGGGAAGAAGAGTTCCCTGAGAGTGTGAAGTGTGTTTGAAGTTTGAAGGATCAACTGAAGTTACCTAAACAAAGGGCAGACTGGGAATGGCAGTAGACATAGAACATTCCAAACAGAAGAATTAGCTAGCATTTGCAAAGCCCCTGTGGCAGGTCCCTTTAGAATTTTTACTGGCCAAGGAAGTTCATCATGTTTGGTGCCCTGAGAAAGGCAGTTTCTGAATTATGTAGAGACCAAATAAATAAATGAGATCTCACTACAAGGACTCCATAAACAGAAGGGATTTCAGAGGGATGGGAGGTTTTCCCAAAGCAGTCTTTCACACTCTTACCTGTAAAAGTTGGATAATGAAAGTTTTTAGAATGACTTATCCAACATTAGAAGGAGGGCAGGTAACTGTGGAGCAGCTGGAATACATTAGAAGTGGGTAAGGAGCCGGGCTCAGTGGCACATGCCTATAAATCCCAGTGACCGGGGAGGCTGAGGCAAGAGGATTACAAGTTTGAGGCCAGCTTCAGCAATTTAGCAAGACCCTGGGCTGGGGATGTGGCTCAAACGGTAGCGTGCTCGCCTGGCATGCGTGCGGCCCAGGTTCGATTCTCAGCACCACATACAAAGATGTTGTGTCCGCCAAATACTAAAAAATAAATGTTGAAATTCTCTCTGTCTCTATCTCTCTCTCTACCTCTCTCTCACTCTCTTTAAAAAAAAAGAAAATAAAAAAAAAAATTTAGCAAGACCCTCAGCAACTTAACAAGACCTTGTCTGAAAATTAAAAAATAAAAGAGCTAGGGATATAGCTCAGTGGTAGATTGCCTCTGGGTTTAGCCCCTAGTACTTATCAAACAAAACAAAACCACTGGGATATGGATTAGTGGTAAAATACCTATGGGGTATGTTGACTCCCCAGTACCAAAGAAACCCCAAAAAGTGTGTGTGTAGGGGGGTGTTCTGGAATGCCAAAGATGCCAAAGGCTGGGCTGGAGCTGGGGCTCAGTGGCAGAGCACTTGCCTACCATGTGAGGTGCTAGGTTTGATCCTTAGCACCACATAAAAAAGTAAATAAATAAAATAAAAGCATGCTGACAATCTATAACTATCCAAAAAAAAAAAAGATGCCAAAGGCCCAGGTGAGTTAGGCCTTAAGCTGTGTTTGTAATCAGAAAAATCTTGAGTCCTGCTTCTGGAAGTGTCCAGAGAAAAGGAACACTGAAATTGATGTGTGTATTCACTGTAGTGAAACTAAGGCTTGGGAGATGAAATGACCTGCCCAAGGTCACAGTAGGTAAGTGGTGGAGCTGGGTTGGGTGGGCAGTTGGACTGAACCATCACACTGTCCTGGGAAAAAGAGAACAGTGGGAGGGAAGAGGAACTGGCTCTGAATCTAGAGGTGGCAGAATCCAGTAGATATGGCCCATCCAGAAAGGGACAGACATGAGCTTGCTTTCAGTTCACCACTAGTAGGTATATCACTTCTGACTTAACTCAGTGACCTTCATTTTCTACGTGCATGCGTAAGACAGGAATAGCAATTACCTTACATGGTTGGGAATGGGAATTCAGAATGGACATAGAAAGTGCTTGGCACAGAGCAGATGCTTAATAAGTAATTGTGTTTGTTTTTATTCTGAGTGGAGGTATAGCACCCCATTTTTTGTTGTTTTTTTTTTTTTTTTAAAGAGAGAGAGAGAGAATTTTTTAATGTTTTATTTTTTAGTTTTCGGCGGACATAACATCTTTCTTTGTACGTGGTGCTGAGGATCGAACCCGGCCACACGCATGCCAGGCGAGCGTGCTACCACTCGAGCCACATCCCCAGCCCACACCCCGTCTTTTTTATATATATGAGAGAGATGTGGTCTGTAAATGGATGTTACATGGTGTGCTTGTCTTTCAAGCCAATCTATGGGATAAGCATATTAATATGTGTAAATTCTTCCCAGCTTACACGTGACATTTCATGCACTTAAAACCTCTTTCAACGTTGCTCTGAAGCATGGAGCAAGGCTGAGATTTTACCTTGTATAGGGTGAAAAGCTGGGGTCCCGGAAGAGTTAATTGCCTGAATTTTCACAGCTTAGTTAACAACATCTTTTGAGATATATATGTATTTTTTTTTTATTTATTTTTTTCTGGGATTAGTAGATTAGCCTGAGTGAGTATTGATTCTGCAGAACATTTGACAAAATCAGTCAGGTTGTCCCTAACAAAAGAGAGAAGCAAAGACAGAACAATAAATGGCTCAGTTGGGTGGCTATTGCAGTGCTTTGAACACCTGGCCCCAAGAAGTGTTGATATTGGATCAGCGTGGGCCTGACCAAACGTCTGCACTGGGAAGCCTAAGCAGGATGGGTCACATTTACTATAAGACCAGGACGGACAACACATCATGTTTACTGTGTGTGCCTGACACACTGAGAGGATTGGGGTGATTGCCAGGACTAATGTAGACACAGGGATGGATGAGGATGTTAAATCAATATTAGGGTCAAGTTCTTCATCCAGGTTCAGAAAACCAAATCCACAAGTAAGTATGGCTCAGGAGCAGTTGATGAAGATGGCATGGAGGTATCAGGGTATTTGGAGGTCAGTGGGAGTGTAGTTGTAAGGTGAGCTATTCTAAGAAGGCTGATTAGAGCAGCAGAGAGCCTGCAGCATGGAATGGGATCAGGCTATTGCAGAATTTGAAAATATGTTACATAGAGACATAGTTGGAAAACCTCAGGGATGCCCTTGGCCTAGAGAAGAGATTTAGGGTGGGCATGGTGGTGCAAGCCTATAATTCCAACAACTCCAGAGGTTGAGATAGGAGGATCACCCCTTAAAATTGCCAGCTTCCGCAATTTTAGTGAGTCTCTAAGCAACTTAATGAGAACCTGTCCAGAAATAAAAAGGGCTAGGGATGTTCCTCACTGGTTAAGTTCCCTTGGGTTCAATCTCTGGTACTATGAAAAAAAAAATTAGGGAGAAAAACAGGGTAGATAGCTAGTAGGTCTCCAGATATCTGGAGGACGCCACCCCTGGAGAAAGTCATTGACCTTAGTGGGATCTCAGATTTTTTTTAAGAGTTATTGCAGCATTCTTTTTAAAAAAATTTTTTTAATATCTTTATTTATTTATTTTATTATTATTATTATTTAATATTTATTTTTCAGTTTTCGGCAGACACAACATCTTTGTTTGTATGTGGTGCTGAGAATCGAACCCGGGCCGCACGCATGCCAGGCGAGCGTGCTACCGCTTGAGCCACATCCCCAGCCCTATTTGTTTATTTTTTATGTGGTGCTGATGATTGAACCCAGTGCCTTGCATGTGCTAGGCAAGCACTCACTACTGCTGAGCCACAACCCCAGCCCTGGGATCTCAGATATATATATATGTATATATATGTATGTATGTATTTATATTTATACACTTTTAACATACATATATATTTTTTTTAAGTTGTAGATGGACACAATATTTTATTTATGTGGTGCTTTGGGTCAAACTCAGAGCCTCATGCATGTGAGGCAAACACTCAACCACTGAGCTACAACCCCAATCCCAGATCATATATTTTTAACAGATTCCAGGGGTTCTGATGCATCTGAGGTCATGGAACCCTTCTCATGAGGAAGTTGCGATGACTGGTCCCAGAGACCTAAACTGAAGAGCCGGCTGTGCAGGGACTCAGAGTGGCTGAATGTGAAGGAGAATGCTCTGAAATCTTTCAGGAAATAGACTTTGCTATTGGTGTGGGATGAACTCCTGGCATAAGGGTGTCCAGACTTAAGAATAGATAGGAACTTTTACCAAGAAAATGATCTAACAAACATTCAACTTGTTCAGGCTTCCTAAAAACTCTTTTCATCCTTACTAATGTAAAAGACTGAGTCCCATGTAATTTTAATTAAAATTAATTAAACTTAAATAACAGTAATAATCTTTTTCTTGGCATCACTTACCACATTTCATGCATTGGTAGTAGCTGTTCTGTTGGCCAGCGCGAATCTGGAGCTTGGACAGTGCTAGCTGCTCTGAATGCATTTTTTTACAGGGTGGGAAAGCATAGCACCATGGTTGAGGATTGGCATGTAGATGATTCCCTTTGTCATTAACACTATGAAGTTTAACTCCATTTTGGGGAGAGGTTAGGGAGTTAAGTGATGTGCTTTAGTCAACAGATAGTGAAGATGAGTTCTGTCCCACTTGCTCTGGGGTAGCCCTGGGGTCAAGCATCTTCCATGCAAGCCTCAGTTTCTTCCTTGGGAAAATGGAGTCATCACAGGAGTAACTACACTGGATGACTGTGAAGATTAGATAATGTGATATGTGCCAGGTGCTTAGCACAGTGTTCTCATACATCTTAGGCACTCAATACATGTTCTATCTTTACCCATAAGTTGTTTCTGTATCAGCATATTTTTTTTTTATGGTGTTGAGGATTGAACCCAGGGTTCCATACATGCTAGGCAAGCATTTTACCACTGAGCTACAATCCCAGCGTATTATTTTATCTTTCTTTCCAATCAGCATTAATATTTTTTCTTTTGGTACTGAGGATTGAACCCAGGGGCACTTTACTACGGAGCTACATGCCCAGGTCTTTTTATTTTGAGATAGGCTTACACTAAATTACTGAGGGTCTCCCTAAATTGCTGAGACTGGCCTTAAATTTGTGATCCTCCTCTCAGCCTCCCCAGTTGCTGGGATTATAGGCGCATACCACCATGCCCAGCTCATTCTGCATTATTTCTTTTTATTTATTTATTTATTTATTACCTATCTTTCTATCTGTTGGTGCATTATAGTTGTATATAATGATGGAATTTATTGTTATATATTTGTATGAATTTGTTGTTACCTTTTTAAAACTTCATTTATTTATTTATTTTTATGTGGTGCTGAGGATCGAACCCAGGGCCTCACAGGTGCTAAGTGAGCGCTCTACCAGTGAGTCATAACCCCAGCCCCTAAGTGACACAATTTTTTCTTTGTGACTGAATAAAATTCCATATTTTCTTTATCCATTCATCTATTGACGGGTACCTAGGCTGGTTCCATAGTTTGGCTGTTGTGAATTGTGCCTCTGTAAACATGGGTGTGCATGTTTAATTCCTCAGGATAAATACTGAGAAATCATATTGTTGGTTTATGTATTTCTACATCTAGTCTTTGAGGAGCATCCATTATTGCCAATCAGCATTATTTCTTTCTCTCTTTTTTTTTAATACCTATTTTGTTTGTTTTTTGGGTGAACACAATGTCTTTATTTTATTTGTATGTGGTGCTGAGGATTGAACCCAGTGCCTCATATGTGCTAGGCAAGTACTTTACCACTTGAGCTACAACCCCAGCCCAATCAGCATTATTTCTTAAGCCTATTTTTTGGTATTAGGATGTAGTCCATACTGGTTCTTTGCTGTTGGGAATTGGGACTTTATCTTTTCCTAGTACTATAACTAGGATTGCAGTTTATGGTTTTACTTACCAGGCCAGACACTAGGTATTGTTGCACACCTTTTTGTTTCTAAGGAAACTGATGGGGCAGTTAATTTGCAAAAAATTGATAGGTCTATATACAGACATTGAAAAGCTGTCTGAGTTAAATTAATAAATGTAAAGAGCAAGTTGTGGAACAGCTTGTCGTGTCTTGTTTGCATGCAGAACACTGAGGGAGCTGTGTGTGTGTTCATCAGTACACAAGGGTAATAAGAATAGAAACTGTTCTCAGAGCTTCATGTAATCTCTCCTGATCCTCCTAGTTGCCAGGAAGTGAGTGCTGAGGTTAAATTGTCCAAGATCACTCAGGCAGTGAGTAGCAGCTCAGGTCTGGCCAGTGCCCTCCCTTGCAGTAGGCTTTTCCTGGGGTTGCGAGGGTGGTGATAGCTGCTGCTGATGTTCATTGCCTCTCCCTGTGCTTGGGCAGTGTTGAAGGTCCTCGATGTGTCATTGATGTGCCCTTCACACCTGCCCTGTGAGGTAGATAGTGGGGCCCTGCAGATGGATCCAAGCTCTACCCTGGAGAGGTCATTCCTGCAGCTATTAAGTGAGGCTGGATGATGGGTGGTTGGGGTACAGTTTCATAGTGTGGCCTGTTCTCACCCCAGCATGACCTGCACAGGGGTGGCAACTATAGGCCTATGTTGGGTTCTGATGGTGAGGTTGACAGGTTTGGATGTAAATATCCAGTGGCATAAAGAAGAAAGCCTGGGGCAGCACCTTCCACTTTGCCCCTTCCCTTCCCCAGGGAATAGCCCAAAACTGGATCATTTTCCTTTCCCATTGTCATTCCTTTGGATTCATTTATTATTCTCTGGTCACAAGGTTGTTGCCCACAATTTAAAAATCAACTAGCACACATCTCATCCTAATAATCACTTACCTACTGCATAGCACATAGGCAGAAGCTATTCTTTTTGTGACCCTGTCACAAAGCCACACAGCATGGTTGTCACATTGTATTCCTTAGAAGTCAGTCAGGAAGCTGGGCATGGCACATACTTCAACCCCAGCGATTTCAACTGAGGCAGGAAGATTGCATGTTCCAGGCCAATTTGGGCAACTTGGTGAGGCTCTATCTTAAAATGAAAACAAAAACAAAAACACTAAATAACAAAAAGGGCTGGGATGTAGCTCAGTGGTAGAGCACCCCTGGGATCAAAGCCAGGTTCTACCATGTAAACTGAATCATATGAAGGAAATCTTCCATGGTCTCGGTGCTAGAGAAGAACATTAACATTGTTCGCAAACGGTAAGTCTGTAGGTGGGAGCTCGTAGTGCTGTCTGCCCTTTTAGGCAAGTTAAGAAGATTGGTGAAAGATGGTTAGTGGCAGGATTAAGTATTTGGGATGTAAAGGTCCCTATAGAAGAGAGGCATTCTGAAACATTGGTGGAACTTCTGCCCTCTCTGCCGAAGAGGAACCTGTGTTATCCAGAAGCTTGGTAATCTGGGCTCTTAGGGAAAGACTGAGGTCTGCTTTGGTGCTGTGGCCCAAGTCTCCCAGTTGTTGAGGGCAGGCTGCTGAGCCTGGACCACACCTCTGGGAGCCATCAGGCTGGAGGTTCACCTATATTTCCTGTTTGGTGCAGAGGCCCCAAGGAGAGAGTTCCAGCTTGAGACCCAGAAGAAAACTCAGATGGGATCCTATGCCTGTCTTTCTCCTGGGCCTCTGTTCCTCATTTGGTAGGAGGGCAGTCATCTTTGCCTGCTGTCCTGTGTGCCAGGTCCTGGGCTAGATGCTACCTCCAGAAGAGTGAATAAGGGACCCCAGGAGAATGAGTGGGAGCTGGCAATACACAGCACTGCCTTTGGAGATTGATCAACTACAGACAGGGCTGTGCCCTTGCCTGTCTGGTAGCCTCTGCAATATTGATCCTGGTGACCCTGGGAGAGGTCAGATTTGAGTGTACTTATTGTACAGCTGAGAAGGCTCAAATGGAGCTGCAACTCATCCAAGGCCGAATGTACAGTCTCAGTCCCCACCCTATACCAACTGAGCCAGAACCTGCCATTAACAAGATCCTTGGGGAACTTTGTGATGTTAAAATATGAGAAGTGCTGGCCATTTTCCCAGCTGATTTTAAAATGCAGTCAGAACCAAGAACCACTGTCCCCATCAACACAGGACCTTGAACTGATCTCCAGGAAACAATATTTTATTTGTGAAGCTCGGACGCCATAGCTCAGTAGGAAAGTGATGGATTTTTCTTTTCTTTTTTTTTTTTTTTTTTAAATATTTATTTATTTATTTTTCGGTGGACACAACATCTTTGTTTTGTATGTGGTGCTGAGGATCGAACCCGGGCCGCACGCATGCCAGGCGAGCGCGCTACCACTTGAGCCACATCCCCAGCCCTGGATTTTTCTTTTATCTGCAGAACACTTCCACCTTGGTCTTCTCCATGTGTGGGAGGAGAGCTAGCACAAAAATGTGCTTTGAGATAACTTGACTACAGAATATTATTCGGCATTTAGTTTTTGCCTTAAACAATTAGCAACAACAAGTATACCCTTTAAGAAAAAAAAAGTGTGTGTGTGTGTATGGGACTCTTCTTCCACCCTGTGTCTGTGATGGTGGAGATATGATTCTTTAATATTTTTTAAGTTATACTTCGACACAATATCTTTGTTTTTTTTTTTTAAATTTATTTTTATGTGGTGTTGAGGATCGAACCCAGTGCCTCATATGTGTGAGGCAAGCTCTCTGCCACTGAGCCACAACCCCAGCCCCTAGAGATCTGATTCTTTTCTTGGGAACTAGGTCTATCACCAAGAGGGACAGAGGGACATAGAGGAACCATTTTGTTTACCTTGGAACTGTGACAGTGAGCTGTCTTTAGGCTTTATCATTGACAAGATTTTTCGTCTGTGTGTGTGTGATCAAACCCAGGGTGCTCGACCACTGAGCTATATCCCGTCCTTTTCATTTTTTGAGACAAGATCTCAATGAATTGTTGAGGATCTTGCTGAATTACCAAGGCAGCCGCACAAGGAACTTGAGATCCTCCTGTCTCAGCCTCTGACTGCTGAGATTAATATGCACCACTAAGCCCTGTTATCACTTTTTCATACAACATCAGGCATTTGCTTTCATTGTGTTGGATTCTTAAACCCATGTGCTGTTTTTTCTCTCCCTGGCCCAGAAGAGGGGTCTGTGTATGTAGTATTGCCACACCCAGCCTTGGAGATGCTTGCAGATGGGCCACTGTACAACAGGCTTGTGCTATTTTTATGCAAGGTTCCTGATGGCAGAACCCAGATTCTTAGCATCTTTGATTGATCTGTGGTTGCTGGAGAACCAGCACCTTGAGGAACTCTTAATTTCAAGGACTTAGGGGACTATGAGAGTGTGAAGCTGGGAATTAGGCTGTCAGAAGGAAGAGTCTCTGTTCCCAGCAAGTCATATTGGCAGTGCTGGTATTAATGACTGAACACTGTGTGAGGGGCCTGCTCTGTTTCCAAACATTGAATCTCAGTAGAAGTTAACGTGAAGAGCACAGACAGTAGCGCCACTTTGCTGTGTTCTCTTAGTCTAAGTTTGCACTCATAGTTTTGAGACCCCACAGCAAGTCACTTCATCTCTCTGTCCCTCAGTTTCCCCATCTGTGTTCTGGGCCAGAGATGCAACTCAGTGTAGAGTGCTTATCTAGCATGCATGAGGCTCTGGATTTAATCCTCTGTGTTGCAAAAACAATACAAAACATTAGACCTCATCTGTGTCATGAGGATAAAATGAGTTATATATAAGAAAATGTCTGGGCCCCGTGCAGGGGCATTTGCCTGTAATCCCATTGGATCACGAGTTTGATGCAAGCCTCAGCAATTTAGTAAAATCCTCAGCAATTTAATGAGACCCTACCTTAAAATAAAAAATGAAAAGACCTGGGGGTATAGTTCAGTGATCAAGCACCCCTGAGTTAATCCCTAGTGTCAAAAAAAAAAAAAAAAGATTAGAAAATGCTCTGATAACATTAATCTGTAGTGACAGAAAGCAGATGAGTGGTAAACTGAGAATGGGATGGGAGGGAATTTTTGTTTTTTTATTTTATATTTATTTTTTATATTTATTTTTTAGCTTTAGGTGGACACAATATCTTTATTTTATTTTTATGTAGTGCTGAGGATCGAACCCAGTGCCTCACGCATGCCAGGCGAGCTCGCTACTACTTGAGCCATATCCCCAGCCCCCAATTTTTGTTTTTTTAACATTTATTTTTTATTTGTAGGTTTACACAATACCTTTATTTTATGTGGTGCTGAGGATTGAACCCAGTGCCTCACACATGCTAGGCAAGTGCTGTACCTCTGAGCCACAACCCAGCCCAGATGGGAGGGATTATTATCATAGGTCAAGAGAAAACCTTTAAGGGGGAGGTGGAGATGGTCAGTGACTTGATTGTGGTGATTGTTTCACAGGTGTAAATTGTCAAAACTGAATCAAATTGTATACTTTTAAAAACTATAAATATTGTATTTATTTTTTTTTTTTTTAAAGAAAGAGTGGGGGGGAGAGAGAGAGAGAATTTTTTAATATTTATTTTTTAGTTCTCGGCTGACACAACATCTTTGTTTGTATGTGGTGCTGAGGATCGAACCTGGGCCGCACGCATGCCAGGCAGGCGCGCTACCACTTGAGCCACATCCCCAGCCCCTTGTATTTAATTTTTTTGCAGGGCTAGGGATTAAAGCCAAGACCTTGAGCATGCTAGTCAAGTGCTCTATCACTGAGCCACGGACCCAACCCCAAATCATTTACATACATATATATATCTTGTAGTTGTAAATGGACGGATTGCCTTTATTTTATTTGTTTATTTTATGTAGTGCTAAGAATCAAACCCAGTTCTTCCCACGTGCTAGGCAAGCACTCTGCCATCGAACTACAGCCCAAGCCCTCCCCCCTCCCTTTTTTTTTTTTTTTTTTTAAGCTGTTCTAGGGATTGAATTCAGGGCTGTTACATGATAGGCAAATACTCTACCTCTGAGCTACATCCCCAGCCCTTTTTATTTTAAGACAGGATCTTGCTAAATTGCCCAGCTTGCCTTGAACTTGGGATCCTCCTGCCTTAGCCTCCAAGTAGCTGGGATTACAGGTGTGTGCCATCACACCCATCTTCAAATTGTACACTATTAATGTACACAGTTCATTATATGTCAATTATTTCTAAATTAAACTGTTTAAAAACAAAGGAAGTGCTATATTAAATGCCATTCCTTCCAGTCAAGCCCTGCACTTTGGAGGCAGGCTGGATGGACTGCTGGAGAAAGATAGTAATTTATTCACTTCAATGGTAGGTTTATTAATACGGTCACCTCTAAACCCAGAGCTTCTGACTCCCAGTGGACAGTTTTTCCCTTGACCTCAAACAGTAGTGTGGCTTGTGGCTATAAGTAGAACTTAGCTGCTTCCTAAGAAGGCTCAAGTTTGGCCTAAGCTTCCAGAATGGTGGGAGGCAGAGTGTGAATCCACTGGGGCGACTGCCCTGTTGTGTGACAGCAGCAGGGCATTCTCAGGGAGCTTGAGGGTGGGCAGTGGAGCGCTGACCTGCACAGACCTGAGTCTAGTGGGGTGGGAGGCTGGCAATGAGGAGACAGTTGAGTCCTTGTAGATGCTGCACCCCACAAGGGGTGGGTTTGGACTGCCATTTTAATAAGGAAGGGAGGGTGGAATAGCCAGGGAAATGGGTGTTAACAAGAAAGGACCACCAAGAGGCTGGAGTCATGACTGGTTTCTATACTGAGAGCTGAGAGCCGCAATCCACGCTTCTCAGTGGAGTGAGAGTGAGCGCAGCTAATGGGGGAAGCTTTAGCATATGAGGGAGCCAGTCATCCAGCATATGAATTGCAGCCTGGTAGCTGGCAGTTGTGTCAGATTCAGGGAGGGGGACTTTTGCATGATCCCATGTCTTACTGGGGCTGAGGGCAGGGGAGAGGGCAGAGAGAAAAATAGGGGACCCAATGTGAGACTTAGGCTATGAACTTGAGCTCTTAACATCTCTCTCCTGAGTCTGTTTCTTTTTGGTTGTTTTATTAAATAGCAAGAATATCATGAACATTAAACAATTATATGTACTTGATAGTATTTATTAGGTAATAGCGATTAATATGGTAGGAAAAACAAATGTCCATTGAAAACAATCAACACTGTCATTCTTATGATGTCACTTACTCATCAAGTAATTTTGGAGCATGCAATGAGCGGCAGATGCTGTGCCATAGGGAACAGGACCAATTTGTCCCCATTGAGTGGAACTTCAGGTCCTGGGCACAATCGCCCCTCTGCCTGCCCACTGTTAGGTTGCCACTTGCACTGAAAAGGAGAGGCTGTGGATGGGCAAGGGGTTGTACAGCTGATACCTACCACCCTTTCCCTTCTCCCCAGGTTGAACCGGCCCCTGACCCTCTCAGAGAAGATTGTATATGGACACCTAGATGACCCAGCCAACCAGGAGATTGAGCGAGGCAAGACATACCTGCGGTTACGGCCTGATCGTGTAGCTATGCAGGATGCCACAGCCCAGATGGCCATGCTGCAGTTCATCAGCAGTGGGCTTCCCAAGGTGGCTGTGCCATCCACAATCCACTGTGACCATCTGATCGAGGCCCAGGTTGGGGGTGAGAAAGACCTGCGCCGGGCTAAGGTGAGGCCCAAAGTAGCATGGGGGGCATGTAAGGTGTGTAACATGGGGATGAGAGGAAGAGCTCTCATCCTGGGGCCAGTGGGGGCACCGTGTCTAAGTTCTGTTTTTTTCCACAGTATTGGGGACCTACCACTGAGTCCCTTTAACATTTTTATTTATTTATTAGCTTTACCACTGAGCTACATCCTCATCCCTTTTTTATTTTTTGAGACAAACTCTCATTAGGTTGTTAAGGGTCTTACTAAGTTGCTGAGACTAGTCTTGAACTTGCAGTCCTCCTGCCTTATCATCTTAAATAGATGAGATGATAGGCATGCACCGCCATGTCTGGCATTTTTTTGTTTTGTTTTTTGAGACAGTGCTAAGTTGCCCAAGTTGGACTTGAATTTGCTATCCTCCTGCTTCAGCCTCCCAAGTAGGTGGGATCATAGGTGTGTGCCACTGTGCCCTACTAATCACCTCCAAGTTCTAATGAACTCTTTGGTTTAGTCTGGTTTTGCTTTTTTTTTTTTTTTTCCCTAGTTCTGGAGATAGAACCCAGGGCCTTGGGCATGGTCAACAAGCATTGTACCACTTTACACCCTAGATCTAAACTTTTTAAACTTTTTTTTTTCTGCTGTTTCCTAATACTGGAAATACCATTTGGTCATTGAAAATGTTAGAAAATACAGAGAATGCCTAGAGAAAAGGAAGATCATCCTTGATCTTACCACATTAGTGGCCCTTTTGGATTAGAAAAGTGCTGCCGACTCCTCATGATGTCTCATACTGGTGTATGGGCGGGGCAGTCACATTTCCCTTTCTGTTCAAGCAGTGAGGGGCTCATCTTGTCCACATCACACATGTGCTTTCTGCCCCCTCCTCTGGCCCTCTGAGAGCAGTGACCACTGGCTATCAGGGAGGTAGGTAATGGTCACTGTAACAGCACCATATAGTTGGATCCTATAACCACACGAGGGCGTGCTTGGGCTAAAACTGATCTCAACTCCAGCTCCAGTGCTGTCTCATGCAGATTAACCTCCTTAGGGCCCTTTCTTCTTCTCTTGAGTTTTGCCTAACTAGACAAAAGTGGCCATGTGCCAAACAGAAGAGATTTTTCCCTGAACTCCCCACCTTGTGAAACCTAACCCTGCTCCTTCTCTGAGGAGCCTCTGGGGCCTGTGTGTGCACTACTGTGGCAGCACTGGGCCTCCTGCTGCTAGCTCTGGACCTTCCCAGTCTCTGCTTCCTACAGTGGGAGTGGCGCCCCTCAGGGAGGCCATTGGCAGGAGCTGAATGCTGGCAGGGCTCCAGCAGCTAGCAGAAAGTGGGGCATGTGATTGAAAGTGCTGTGGCTTCCAGGGTCAGCACAGCTCAGAGCCTCTCAGACCCATGGGAAACACCTGGGGCAGCCTTCCCATTTGAGTCCTTTCTCCCTACCCTTTCCTACCCATTTGTGTCCTGGTCACACTGTGCCTTTTTCCACTTGTCAGAAGAGGTGGTCACATTCCATGACTTTTTGCAGGATAAGAACTGCTCAAGGGCAGGGGCCTGGGACCTCTTCAGCCCAGAGGACAACTGTCCACAGCAGAGCCTTACTGTATGGAGATGCTCCTTCCCTTGCTTTATGGGTTCAGAATCTACTTGCTGGAGATGAGACTCCCAGAGTGATAGGATGTCATAGCACATTTCTTTGTTTATTCAACAAATATTTATTGAGGAGTCAGCATGTCAGATGCTATGCTAGGTGCTGGGGTTCATTGTGAACATGACAGACAAGGCCCAGCCTACATGATCTTGGGTCAGTAGGGAGATGGGGAGTGCTGAACAATCACAGAAATCATAATTGCATGTTTGGATATGTGTTAGGAAGGGAAAATGCAGGACTCTGAGATTATTAAAAAGAAGCCCTAATTTGCCAGAAGTGGTGGTACATGCCTATAATCCCAGTAGCTCTGGAGACTGAGGCAGGAGGATCTTAAGTTTGAAGCCAGCTTTAGCAACTTAGTGAGACCCTGTCTCAAAACAAAAAAAATAAAATAAAAAGAGCTAGGAATGTAGTTCAGTGGTTAAACACCCCTGGGTTCAATCCCTGATACCAGCTAGGTGCTCTCAGATTGAGTCTCATGCCCTCCTCCTCAGAAAGGGCAGCTTTATTTTTTGATAGGATGTTGCTCTCAGGCTCTGTGCCTGGGTGGTCCTGTTTAACCCTGGCTCCTGTTTAACCCTATGGTCTCCCACAAGTTATTTCACCTATAAAGTGGACTTGATGACGATCTCTCCCTCCTTCAGGTGGGTAGTGAGGATGTATATAGCATGATGCCATTTCTGTAGGAGGCATTCATTCAGTAAATGTCAGCTGGGGTTACAGATGAGGCATCCAAGACTCACATGGGGGAGCAACATCCACATGAGCCACAGTGGAGCAGGGAGGTCCATGTGATCCCAGCACCTCCCTGTATCTTTAGCAGCCTGTCCTGTGTGGTATATTCCTTCAGTGTTGGCCTTGGCTGGGGACTTGAGTGCCAGAGGGACCGGTGGCAATTTTTTAGTCAGTTATTTTTACAAATGAGGAAACTGAGACCCAGGGCAGGTAGGGACTTGTTCCAGAGCCACAACCCCAGCCAGCTGTCACAGAACTGAGGCTATCTCTGCTCCCTTGCCTTTTTCCTGGGCCTGCCAGCTAAGACTGTGGGCCAACAGCCAAACCCTTCTGGAATTACTTTCAGAAGGTCTCCAAGAAAGGGCCTGTCTTCACAGTGCCAGCTTCTCGGTACCATGGGGAGGGGTGGAGTGAGGAGAGCATGGCAGAGGTCCTGCAGATGCAAACCGTGTTACTAATCCTCTGGTTATTGATTTGTCTTAATAGGACATAAACCAGGAAGTGTATAATTTCCTGGCAACTGCTGGTGCCAAGTATGGTGTGGGCTTCTGGAGGCCTGGATCTGGAATTATTCACCAGGTAAAGCAGTGCCCAGCCTTTCTCTGCAAGGGGCCCAAGCCCAGGCTGCACAGAGGTAACCAGAGAACACCTTCCTGATCTCCAGAGGCTGGGGACTCAAGGCCCAAGAGAGCCAAGGGGGAGCAGGAGGATGTTTCACTCATCTCTCAGGTTCTTCTTCTTATTTGTAAATTAATTTTCGTGTCAACTTACACACTCTCCATGTGAAGTAGTCCCTCCTAACCTCCCAGATACCTCACTTATATTTTTTGGTGGTGGGACTGCCAATAGCAGGGATTGAACTCCTGGCCTTAAGTATATTAGGCAAGTGTTCTACCATTTGGTGAGCTACAGCCTCACCCCGGTAACCCATGTTTTAAAGTTGTCCTATTTCTTCTACCCAAGTGTTAAGCTTAGTGTTTTGAAGATACTCAGTTCACTGCTCACCATGACCCTATGAAGTAGGGGGTATTACTGTCCACACCTTGCAGATGAGAAAAATAAGTCAGAGAGGTTAATATACTTGCCCAGGGAACGTTTCTGGCTAATGATGGAACCTGGATTTGTAGCAGGTGGTCTGGCCCACAGCAAGGGCTCTGCACCACCATGCTGCTCTGCTGCCTCTGTCACCCAGGAGCCCTTCCCACCCCTGCAGACAGCTACTCTGATTCCATTTGGTCCCTTCATGGGATTCTTTATAACAGAGGTACCATAGGCCATTGGCCATGTTGACAAGGGACTCTTCTGTGTCCCTGCATGTTCCCTGGTAATATGCTTCACTTCCTTCAGAAGTTATTGTTGAGGACACTGGCTTGATATATGTGTGTCCGTTTATTATCATTTCATATGTATGAAACCTGCCCTATCCCTTTCCAAGGTAGACCCTTCTCCCACCTCCATCCCAGGCCTTCCTGTGAGGAGGGGTCAGGCTTTCATCTGACCCCATCTGGGCCTCTGGCTCTGCTCCACTCTGAAACCAGAGCAAATAGCAGATCACTGCTCTGTACTTTCAGAACTTTGCCCTTGGTAGGACAGAGCTGTGAGATGACAGGTATACCATCCTTCAGGGGCCAGAGAGCCTCTCTCTGCAGGAGGACAGGGAGGCAGATGGATTATGAAAAGCACCCCAGTCTAAATATCCCTCATTTCACCTCTACAAAGATCCAGGCCTTATTGGCAGCTTCTAATCCAAATTTTGGGGCTGTCAGTGATAGTTGTTCACTCCTGCCTTTGGCTACCTACTCAGTGTTTAGCCCAATGGATTTATTCCTTGGTAGAGAATGTTCCCAAGTGTTCATCTAGCTGGGTGTGGTGGCATATACCTGTAATCCCAGTGATTTGGGAGGCTGAGGCAGAAGGATCACAAGTTCAAGGCCAGCCTCAGCAATTTAGCAAGGTCCTGAGCAACTTAGTGAGATCCTGTCTCAAAAAATAAATAAATAAAAAGGACTGGGATATGGCTTAGTGGTAAAGTGCTCCTGGGTTCAAATCTCAGTACCAAAAAAAAGTGTTCATCCAAAGCAAGCCCCAACCCTTCCACCTCGATGCCCTGTCCTCTGTTGACCCAGCAGACCCTATTTCTCCACATTTTAGCTTTCTGGCTTCCTATTTGATTCCTTGGCTCTGTCTTTGCCCTGAATCAGGTCTCTTGTGTGATCCTCTATGGGCTCCTTTGCATTATGTTCCTAGTTGTGGGAATAGGGACTGTGGCTTATTTACTCCTCTGTAGCTCTGGGGACAGGTGGGTAGAGTTGGTCCTTGGTGTGTGTGTGTGTGTGTTATGATGCTGAGGCTAGGGAAGCCCTTAGACTTCTTTCCAGTTGAGCAGTGCAGAAACTCATGGCTTTTGTATTCCCACTGGCTCCCTAGTTCTTTCGTAGGGTCCCTGTGGGGGCTGGAGCTAGTTCAGAATTGCCCACCAAGGTGGGCACAGTGCCCACCCTGGACAGTATACTACATGAGACTGAGAGTATCATCAGCATCTTTCAGTTGTCACACTTAAACCAGGCCCATCACAGGACACATTTACAAGCCAGTTTATCGGGTTCTTGCCACATCCCAGGGTTAAAGTGGTGTGGATATTTTTACTACTGTATTACAAATTAGGAAACTAAGGCACTGGGTGGCATTTATAGGCCCAGGCTACACAGCAGGAACTGCTTGTGTCCCAAGACCGGTTCTTCCTGGCTACACTGGAAATGACTTATACTAAATGGGGTCAGCCCCACAGGTCCCACCCTGGAGGAGCAGCTGGGCATGGCCAGTGGCCTGGTGTCAGTGGGGGGGAATTTTGCAAATCCCTTCTGGGTCCTACATCCTTTCTCTGCTGAGGTATTCTTGCATGCCAAGCAAGCACTTCACCACTGAGCTACCTCCCCAGCGTTCTGATGAGGTCTTCTAAGCTTAAGATCTTAAATTCTTTTTCAGATCATTTTGGAAAACTATGCCTACCCAGGGGTTCTCCTGATTGGCACTGACTCCCACACCCCCAATGGTGGTGGCCTAGGGGGCATCTGTATTGGAGTTGGAGGTGCTGATGCAGTGGACGTCATGGCTGGCATCCCCTGGGAGCTGAAGTGCCCAAAGGTAAGGTTGGTGGGCATGAATGGGGGACTGTTGGCCAGAAGGGCTGAGGGAGTAGGTCAAGCTTAAGTTTCATTTGGAGGGAGACGGGGATGAATGAGCAGAGTATTAGCAGCAGGATTCATTGACTTCTGGTTGGCATGTGGCCCAAGGGGTTGGTAATTGCCATCTTACCCACCTCATCTTCAGGTGATTGGTGTGAAGCTGACAGGCTCCCTCTCTGGTTGGACCTCACCCAAAGATGTGATCCTGAAGGTAGCAGGCATCCTAACGGTGAAAGGTGGCACGGGTGCCATTGTGGAATACCATGGGCCTGGTGTGGACTCCATTTCCTGCACTGGTGAGGAAAGTTGCCACAGGATATGGCCCTCATCCTATATTGGGCTGGGTATGGCCTGCAGTTGAACAGCAGAAGTATTGAATAACCTTCCAGAACATTGTTCAGGCAGTGTGGGGGTACAGGAAGTTGTGGAGTTGACCTCCCTTCTTATAGTTCCCTTCTCCAGTCTTAGCTTTAACCCTGGGCCTCCAGGGATGAGTGTCTGCTGCCAATAGGTGGCCCTGAGAGTGAGGAAGGAAATGAAGCAGCTCCTTGGTGTGAAGAGGGGCATGCACCCCTAATAGGTGCCCCATACCCAGCAGCTCAGCCAGCCCCACAAGCCCTGTTTCTCCACAGGCATGGCAACAATTTGCAACATGGGCGCAGAAATTGGGGCTACCACTTCAGTGTTCCCTTACAACCACAGGATGAAGAAATACCTGAACAAGACAGGCCGGGCAGGTGAGCTGGCAAGGGCAGAGTGGTGTGGGCAGGATAGTTGTCCAGCATGCCTCTATAACTTCCCTTTAGGGTAAGGGGTCCTTAACCTGTTGCCTCTATGCTAACTTCAGAGGTTCTGAGAAGCCCCTGCAACTATATGACAAGCTGGGTATGTATTAGTATTCCTGAATGGGGTGTCTGGTGCTCTCTTCAGCTTCTAGAAAAATCTGGCATCCAAGTTTGAGATCCCTGCCTAAGGGTTGGATTTCGTTTCACACAGAAGGATGATTACAGATGGCATTCTTGGTCTGGTCCCTGGTGCCCTCTAAAGGAAGCTCCAGAAATGACATGGACCTCCTTTGTGTAATTGCTGCCTTAGCAGGGGTAGGAGGGGAAATATATGGAACAAGAACCAGCTTCCCTGCCTCTCCCAGCAACTTCCCTGAGTTTCTAGCTTGGTTTCTTTGAAGTTCAGAGGAAGAAATAAGGTGCTGGGGTCTGGAAATGGAGGAGAGCAAGAGCCCAGTGGGGAGAGTTCAGCCTCCAGAGTCCTCTTAGAGGCCCTTTCCTCCTTTTTTTCATTGTGTGACTTCTCCAGAACTGTGCTCTCCATCTCTAGGAAGCCTTCCCTCACTAGTTAGTGCTTCTCCATTCCTGTGTCCCCATGTACCTCTCCTATCATACTGGCACGGTCCGAGCCCCTCAAGGGCAGGGACCATGCCCTGTGCTGTGTGCGTTGTTCCTTTGTGGGTTCAGTTAGTGCCTGGGGTCTGGTGTTGGGCAGGTGCCAGGTCACTGGCTCAGATGGGTGGATGGAATCTCAAGACCACATTCTGTTTCACATGCTTCACTTCCCTCCCCTGCTCATTCCAGACATTGCCAGTCTAGCTGAGGAATTCAAGGATCATTTGGTACCCGACCCTGGCTGCCAGTATGACCAACTCATTGAAATTAACCTCAATGAGGTAAGGAAGGAAACTGGGTTTGGGGGACTTCTGAGAGTGGGGCAAGTCCAGCCTGCACACTCAATAGTGCTCATGGCCCTTGGTTCTCTAGTCCCCTACAGACTGCTACCTGAACCAGGCAGAAATGGAGGGGAGGGAAGAGGGGTGTTTGTGACCAATCAGAAACCCAGAAACCGGAGTTGGTTTACCCTCACCCCAACTTTAGTAGAGGCTGAGATTTCACCCTGAAGCATTGAAATTTAGAGGGCCAGGCCCAGTAGGACTTGGTCTGAGACCTACAGGCCAGAGCAGACATTCAGAGAGCCAGAGGAAAGGCAGACTGAAGCAACAGAAACCAGTCTTATGAGGTTGAATGCTGGCCCTGCCACTGAGGCTCTGCGGCCTTGAGCAGGTTGCTTAATCTCTCTGTGCCACACTACATGTGTGAGAGCCAAGGCAGGTGTGAGTTCATTGGGTTTATTCGTGTAATTAACAGTCATTCATATTTATTGAGAGTTTACTGTGTGCCAGGCAGTTCACTGCGCACATCACTTTGTGTGTGTGTGTGTGTGTGTGTGAATATGTGTGTGTGGTGTGCTGAGGATCCAACCCAGGACCCAGTGCATGCTAGGTAAGCATTCTACCCCTGAGCCACTGTGCTGCCATCCTTAGCCCTTCATATTGATTAGTGTTATCACATGGAAAACATCTGCCCTTAAGTCCTTGTTTGTCAGATGATTCCAAAAACAACGTAGTTTACAATGAGGCACATACAACCAAGTGCTGTGGTGCATAAACACCTGTAATCCCAGCTACAGGAGGCTGAGACAGGAAGGTTGCAAGTTCAAGGCCAATCTCAGCAATTTAATGAAACCCTGTCTCAAAATTTTTTTAAAAAAGGACAAAAAAGGACTGAAGATGTAGCTCAGTGGTAGTGTGCTTGCCTAGCATATGTAAGGCCCTAAGTTCAACCCCAGGCACCACACCAAAAGCATTATAGTTGGGGAGATGATGGACTTACTAGATAGGCATTCATTCCATGCCTCTGCCATGCCCTAGCTACATGACCTTGTGTGAGGCTCCTTACTTCTGAGCTTCAGCTCCTGGTGTGTGCAGAGAGGAGATGAGGACAGCCTGGTAGAGCTGGCGTATCCCAGGAGCTGATGCGAGTTCAGATCTTCTGCCCACGTATTTCCCACAGTGAGGTTTATGCTATGATGACAGGAGTCTGACTCCCTCGAGGGATCTGGAAAGGCTGTGAACTGTCATTCTCACTCAAACGTATTCCTACCTTTCTCTTTCAATTCCTTATGTCCCCATCTTCTAGCTGAAGCCACACATCAATGGACCCTTCACCCCTGACCTGGCTCACCCTGTGGCAGAAGTTGGCACTGTGGCAGAGAAGGAAGGATGGCCTCTGGACATCCGAGTGGGTGAGCACCTTCCATCTGGTTGGGTTAGCAGGTCTCTGGGCTAGCTGCTCTACCCAGGCACGCCCTATGGTGCTTCTAAAAGGAGGTACTTTCTATAAAATTGCCTTTGCTTGGTATACAAGAATATTAACGAGGAATTTTAAAAACACCTCTAAATTCAACCCCTAAGCAGAAACAAACTTTTTTGTTGTTGTTGTTGTTGTTACTGGGAATTAAACCCAAGGTATTCTACCATTGAGCCTCATTCCCAGGTGCCTCCCCACCCCCACATTGTCTTTGAGACAGGGTCTTACTAAGTTACCCGGGCTAGCCTTGAACTTGTAGTCCTCTTGCTTCAGCCTCCTGAGTCACTGGAATTACAGATGTCCACCATTGCATCTGACAAGATACAAGAAACAAGCTCTTTGAGTTACACTGTGTTTCTCTGTACATATTTCACATGCATGCATTTGTGTGTATTTCTTTTTTGTAAACACAAATCTTACCAGCCACACTTCTTTTTTACATGGTTATGCATGTGTGGACAGAGGTATTCAGTGTCCCTGGTTTCTGCTGCTGTGAGGTAGTATGCATGACTGTAAAGAGCCTGGACCCTGGTGCCACAAGGCCTGAGTTTGAATCCTGCCTCGGCCACTTGTTAACTGGGTACCTTGAGCAAACTGCTTTCCCCTCTGCCTGGTTCTCCATCTGTGAATCAGGAGTGATAGACTTGCCTTCAAAGTTGTCTGGAGGAGTGACAAGTTATTATGTGAAAACTGTCTTGTATGGTATCTGGCATTAGTGTTACATAAAGCACTCACCCCAATTAGTTGAAGTAAATTTTTAATATTTAGGAAATAAATTGCCAAATTGTTAAGAGAAACTATCTTCACATCTGTAGGTCATGCAGTATTGTTCAGTTTTTATTGAGTTTTATGAATAACTGACAAATACTTTAAAAAGATCTCTTGTTACCTGGATTATAAAGCAGTAAAGAAAACAGAAAATAAGACAGGCCCCAAAGGTGTATACCTGTAATCCCATCTAAATTTTGGGGCCAGTTAAGGCAACTTGGCGAGACCCTACCTAAAAACAAAAAGCACTGAGGATATAACTCAGTGATAGAGTACTTGCCTAGGGTGTGCAAGGCCCTGGGTTCCACCCCGGCACTGCAAAAACAAAACAAAAAACTGGAAATATAAAGGAAACAAATTAGACTCACTTATCAGCCCCCTACCCAGCAATGCTTATAGTTCATGTGTTTCTATTAGTATAAACCTTCTGGTGTATGTACACATGCACATGGTGTAAAATGAATTAACACTCCTCACATACGTTCAGTGTCATGGTCAGAGACTCCAGATTCTTCCCTGGAATGGCTGTTCACAGGAGCCTGCCCTTTACTGTTGGATATTTAAGTCGCTTCCTACTTGTCTCTGTTAAAAACAGTGTCTAACCAGCCCAGTTGGCAAACTCTTTGGATTAGGTCTGGATAGTTTAAGGTTGGGTAGAGACCTCTGGTCACTGTCTCCTTCTGACCCTTGACCGTACCATCCACAATACACCAGGCCTGATCGGTAGCTGCACCAATTCAAGCTATGAGGACATGGGGCGCTCAGCAGCTGTGGCCAAGCAGGCATTGGCCCATGGACTCAAGTGCAAGTCCCAGTTCACCATCACACCAGGCTCTGAGCAGATCCGTGCCACCATTGAACGGGATGGCTATGTGAGTGCCCATCTACCCCTGCCTCTGGCTCCCCTACCCCACTGCTGAGTAATGTGGCTGTAGAGTGGGACAAGCCACAGCCTATTGGGCCAGAGGGGGTGTAGGTCCCAGTGGCTGCCATAGGGTTCCAGTATAGTCTTCATCCTGCAAACTATTCACCTGCCCTTTTTCCCATCAGCCACTTGCCTGCTCCTGACAGTTCCCTGTCTTCTCTCTCTCCAGGCACAGATCCTGAGGGATGTGGGCGGCATTGTCCTGGCCAATGCATGTGGCCCTTGTATTGGCCAGTGGGACAGGTAAAAAGCACAACTTTGATAGGATAGCCCCTTGTATACTGGAGTATTCATACCCACAAATTGAAGGGAGATGTTGGGGTGGAGAGAAGACTCAAGTCCAAAGCCTCTGGCTCCAGAGGCTGCTGTACATTAGAAGACCTAATTAGACAAGGGGATGCAGAGCCTGCAGGGGCACCAAGTGACTGTGGCTGAAGCCTGAACTGGCAGGAAGAAGCCAGCAAGGCCACATTCTCTTGGACACAGCCAGGGACTTGGATATGAAAGGAGGCAGCTGCCCTCGTCAGGAAACTCAGGCTTGGATCTGGGCTCTTCCTCTGTCTTCTTTGTGGTCTCAGACAAGGCCCAGTGAACCAAATACCCTCCTGGGTCATGAACAAGGCATGTGCTATAGGAACCCTGCCCATCTCATCTCAGGACAGGATAGGTGACACCATATAGCCCTAATTTTGTCCCCTTTGACCTGGCAGGAAGGACATCAAGAAGGGAGAGAAGAACACAATTGTTACTTCCTACAACAGGAATTTCACAGGCCGCAATGATGCTAATCCTGAGACCCATGCTTTTGTCACGTCCCCAGAGGTAGGACTACCTGGCCAGGCTCTAGCCTGGTGAAAAAAGGGGTTTCAGGGCTGCTGAGGAGGGTGGCATTGAAGGGCAAAGGATTTTCTGAATAGAACCAAGGGCCCTGGTCTCCCAATCCCTCAAGCATTGTGCTTCCTGGGCACTTTCAGCCTGGGTCTCCCTTGAATCATAGGATTGTGAGATGTTGTTTACAACACAGCACTTATGAACATTGAATATGAAATCTCACTAGTTGGGATAAACCCTAGCCCTTTCTCTAGTCTATCAGGGTTACATGAGAACATATGTGGAATTCTGGCTTGCAGTTCTTTTTTCTTTTCTTTTTCTTCTTTTTTTTTTTTTTTTTTTTTTGAGACAGGGGTCTTCTATTTTGCTTACTATGTTGCCCAGTCTGGCCTTGAGTTCCTCAGCTCAAGTGATCCTTCTGCCTTACCCTCCCAAGTAGCTGGGACTAAAGGCACACACCACTCACTGCAGCAGCTCTAATTTCTGGATACATTTCTAATTTTTCTAGTAAAAGTTAGGCCTTGCCATTATGGTGAGCACTGAGCGAGCTGATGTGCCCCAGGCAGTTGGTAGGTTTCCTGCCTTGCCATCACTGGCACATGGCTATTCTCTTTTTTGCATGAATGTTCTAGAATGTTTGTACTTCTTTGCAAGGGAGATTGCGGCTTTTGTACTTTCCACGTGCTGTCCACCTAGGAGCATTTCATCACTGCAGAATTTCTGTGCTGGGGCTTCTACTTGTCTGCCCAGGACACAGGGGACTGAAGAATGCCACAGTAGTGTTTGCCTAACCTGTGGGAGAATGCTAAGCTTGGGCCCCAACAGCAGTGGTAAGGCCAGATGGCCTTTGCATTCTTGAGTCCTCAGCAGCACAATGGCCCATGATCCCAAAGACAGTTCTGGCCTTTTAAGAAAAGGGACTTGGGAAGAACATAGATGTTTCCTGGTTTGTGTATTTGTTTGTTAGTTTGTTTTGGTACCAGGGATTGAACTCATAGGCACTTGACCAATGAGCCACATTCCCAGCCCTATTTTGTATTTTTATTTAGAGACAGATCTCACTCAGTTGCTTAGCGCCTCATTTTTTGCTGAGGCTGGCTTTGAACTCGCGATTCTCCTACCTCAGCCTCCTGAGCTGCTGGGATTACATGCGTGTGCCACTGCGCCCGGCCGCTTCCTGGTTTTTGTTCTCAGTTTGGTCTTAGGCTTCAGCTGGAATGGGGAGGGTAAATGTGATGGTTAGCCTCACCAGCAAACTGGCTTCTTCCGTTTCAGATTGTCACAGCCTTGGCCATCGCAGGAACCCTCAAGTTCAACCCAGAAACTGACTTCCTGACAGGGAAGGATGGCAAGAAGTTCAAGCTGGAGGCTCCAGATGCAGATGAGCTGCCCCGAGCGGTGAGCAGGCACTGTCACTCTACTGTCAGCCTCTGAAGGCCTGCTTCGGCCTGGGTGCCTCAGAGCCATTGCTGGTTGCTGTGTGGCCAAGACATTTCCCAGCATCTGAACATCTGGGGCTGGCCCCTCTTGTGCAGGCAGGGGTGACAATGTTAGTGAAAATGAAGCAGCTACATTCTCTGGGAGGAAGTGGCTTGGGGCAGGGGAAAGCTTACTTGCTCTGAGAGCTTTCTCTATGGGGAATGAAGATCCAGCACTCAGCATTCTCTGTCCCCTGCTACAGGAGTTTGACCCAGGACAGGACACCTACCAGCATCCCCCCAAGGATAGTAGTGGGCAGCGGGTAGATGTGAGCCCTACCAGCCAGCGCCTGCAGCTCCTGGAGCCTTTTGACAAGTGGGACGGCAAAGACCTAGAGGACCTGCAGATCCTTATCAAGGTCAGCAGCAAGAGGACTGGCAGAACTGCTGGGGCCCCCAGTTCCCTGAGCATCAGGAAAGATTAGGAACCCATTGGGAGCAAGGGTGGATGGTCAAGATGAAGGTGGGACAGGGAGGGAGGTCACTGCAGAGGAGGAAGGGCATTGTAGCCTGGGCTTCCCCTTCTCTATGGCCCAAGCCGAGTAGGGCTGGATCTGACTAGCTGCTGTCCAGGGCTCACTCATCGGACATGTATGACTATACAGTGGGTTTCCACATCTCTGGCTTCATTGACCAGGCTCCTGAAGCTGTGGATTCCTCCTGACCCCTGCTGAGCACTAGTGGTGTGGCCTATGTTTGGGAGCTGAGCTGAGCCTTTATGTGTGGCCAGGGACCTCAAACCCATGTCTGACATTAATTTATGTGTTTACTAAGGGGTCTTGTACCCCTGTGACACAGCCAGTATTGAGTCCATGTGACGTGAGATGGATCAGCCAATAGCCAGGAATCCAGTGTCCCAGGCTCTCTGTGTCTAACGTGAAGTCTGTTTAATCTTCCACCCTGGACAGTTCTTAATTGAGGCCTAGGCCCTGGAGGGGAAGTGGGCACATTCACCTATCTTCCCTTTAAGTGTCCTGTCCCATGAGGGAGTATCCTGTCCTAGGGACAGAGAAGTTGTTGAGGGGTGGTTGTCTTGCCTGAGCCTGGTAGCACCAGGACTGCAGACTACATGTCCAGAAACTGCTTCCCTGGTCACTCCTCTTGGGTCCTGGGCCTGCCTGCTACCTGCCTCTGGAAGGCGGCTTCTTCCCTTTACCATTCACCGGCCCCATACTGACCTCTGTCGCCTCTGCTCACTCACCAAGGTCAAAGGGAAGTGTACCACAGACCACATCTCAGCTGCAGGCCCCTGGCTCAAGTTTCGTGGGCACCTGGACAACATCTCTAACAACTTGCTCATCGGTGCCATCAACATTGAAAATGGCAAAGCCAACTCCGTGCGCAACGCTGTCACCCAGGAGTTTGGCCCTGTCCCTGACACTGCCCGCTACTACAAGGTAGGGCAAAGTCAGTGAGGGGCATGGTTGGGAACCACTCTCCTGAGGGCATGCAGGGCAGGCACAGGGAAGACATGGGGAATGGAAACAGGGAGGCGGGCAACCACTTTCTCAGAGGGAACTGCCATCTGGAAGGAAGGAAGGAAAGCCCTTCAGCCACTGCCCCTGCAGCTCAGGTGGGCAGAGCTGGGTGCACACACCCAGGAGCCGATAGTGAGAGGAGCACTGTTGGCAGATGTTTGACCCAGTTCTGAGAAGAGTGTTGGAAGAAACTGTGGAGGAAAGAGGAACTGCCTTGGGAAATCAGAGAGGAGCCTGAGGCTCAGAGAAGAAAAGAGCTGTGTAGGCCTTAAGGGAATGGGCAATGAGGGTCCACGGTCAGCCTGGCCCAGCCAGAAGCCAGGGAGCAAGGAGTTTGGGGACAAGGTTAGAGGAACCAAGGGGCTGCCAAGGTTAGAGGCAGAGCCAGAGTCCAAAGCTTTTTGACTCTTTCTGCTTTGAGAAATGAACAGAACCAAGGCTAATCCCAAGTCCTGGCCCATCAGTATCTCTGGGCACCCCTTGGTGGCTGGGCAGGGCACAGTGGGTGCTCACTCCACCCCAGAGCCCACACCAGCTGTACAAGAGCCTTGTCTCCCCTGCCTACTGCAACCACAGCTCTGCCCCACTCTGACCTCCATTTTTCTGACTCTGCACTGAGCCCCAGTGTTGTGACTTCTGTGTCCACTGCAGACAGGCAGGCAGGGCCCATGTCCACCTGCTGCTGCCCCTCAGGGCCTAGTTGGACCCAGTAGGTTCACTCTGACTTCAGCTGCCCTTCAGAGCAGAAGAGGAAAGCCCCTCCAGCCCTTTCCTCATGGGCCTCAGTATGCCCAGGGGCTACTGGGAGGTGCACGCCTTCCTCTGCCTCACAACGAGCTCCCCTTGCCTGGCAGAAACACGGCATCAGGTGGGTGGTGATTGGAGATGAGAATTATGGTGAGGGCTCCAGCCGGGAGCATGCAGCGCTGGAGCCTCGCCACCTTGGTGGCCGGGCCATCATCACCAAGAGCTTCGCCAGGATCCACGGTGAGTGGGAGTCCACACCCAGCCATACCTGCTGCCCTTCACTCAGAGTCCAAGGTCACCCACCCTGCCAGCAGCCTACTCGGTCCTGGAGCCAAGTGCCTAGCTCCCAGTCTACGTCTAACCATCAGCCCCTTCTCAGGTTTACATTGCCCAAATCCAATGTCCACAGCTTCCCATCAGTGCTGGTCTTGCTTCCAAACTTGAAGACCAGAGCAGTTGAAATCCAGGACACATAATGAGAGAGTCTGTTCTCATTGTGAACATGTCTACCAGGAAGGCCTCACAGAGACATCTGCACCAAGGCATACCCCTTCAGGTGCCCCTAGTGAAAGGGAGCATGTCACTGGGACTTTAGTAGACCTGAGCCCTCTAGTCATTGTGTTTGTTCCCAGTAGCAGGACCAGAGGTGTCTGCCAAGGTCCCAACCAGATTTAGAAAATGATATATTCCTTGGACTGGTAAGGGTCCCTGAAGGGGAAGAGGAAGGTAAGGCTGGGGACCAGGCAGACACCACCCAATTAACTTAACTGAGTGTGCCTCTGTCTTCCAGAAACCAACCTGAAGAAGCAGGGCCTGTTGCCTCTCACCTTTGCTGACCCTGCTGACTACAACAAGATACACCCTGTGGACAAGCTGACCATTCAGGGCTTGAAGGACTTTGCCCCTGGCAAGGTCAGGGGGCAGGGAAGGAGCATAGACAGGCTAGGGTCCTCCTAGGTGGAAGGGTGGGGGCAGCCACTTTCCCTTCCTACTGTCCCTGCAGCTCCTCCAAGTGAGCTGGAAGGGCCCTTAAGTTCTCTAGGCAAATCCCAGATAGGAAGAGAAGTGCCTTTCCAGAGCCAAGGGTGGAGCCAGCCCAGGCTTCCCCAGTGTGATCCACTGGCCCCAGGACCCCCCTATGGGTAGCAGAGGCCCAGATCTGCCTAGGACTTACTTTGCCTGTTGGCCTCCAAATCCCTTGGCAACTTCAGGGCCCAAAGCAGCTACCCCAGGCTGGCTTCTCCCCTACCTTCCCATTCCTGCCTCAACTCAACCCTGCCAGTGGTCATGCTACTAGGAACATGTACAACTCTTTACCCACACCTGCCTCCCCCATTGCAGCCCCTGAAATGCATCATCAAGCACCCCAACGGGACCCAGGAGACCATCCTCCTGAACCATACCTTCAACGAGACGCAGATCGAGTGGTTCCGTGCAGGCAGTGCTCTGAACAGGATGAAGGAGCTGCAGCAGTAAGGAAGGGCCCTGCTCTGCCCCACCCCTGCCCAAGCTGGTGTCATTACAAGTGCAGTTCCACATGCATCGTCAGGGCCACTGGTCCATCCAATCATGGCTTCCTACTCCGGGATGGTGTGACCAGACGTGCTTCCTGCTCTTTCCCACTTCAGCCCACTCAGTGACCCATGGTGGGGGCTTCTTAAAATCAATTTCCAGTCCCTGCCTTCCCACTTTTAGTTTGGTTCAAATCTTGAGCAGCGCCACATGACTGTATTTATTTTTATGACAACACAACACTCCCCTCTAAAGAAGTTTTTATTCTGCCTGATCATTTGGTGGCTGAAGGATTTTAGAGAACATTTTTTTCTTGCAAGAAAAATAAGAATCAAATTCATTGACTGTTCCTGCGTGAGTGGTGGTCTCTGCTGTTTGTACCAACTCTAGGGTTCAGGGAGGGCCTTTTTAGCCAATGTCAGTGGACACCCCACAGTCACACCTGGAGCCCAGTTGCTGCTGTGAAGGGGATGTGAGCTATGGCAGAAAGGCCCTCCCCATCACCACCTGCCTCCTGCACTTGCACCAGCTAGACAGGCATGGCCCTAGATCCCATGGTTTTCCTGGTGGGAAAGAGCCTCCTGGAGAGAGAACCCACCTTCTTCCCTTGGGCACTGATGGCATGGCTGGCATGGTCTTGTTAATCCCTCTAATCACTCTGAGGGATGGTCTGTGTATCTTACAGATAAGGTCATGACTAGAATATGCTATATACTGTTCTGTCCCTTTAGCATGGTGAAAAATAGGGTCCCCCTGAGGTTGCATAGGCTGACACTGCCCAGGACCTCCACTGGTAACCTGAAGTAAAAAGTCTCCATGGAGGCCCAACACCAGGACAAGACTCAGGCACAAGTGTCCTGGTGTCCACAGCAGTGGGAGAAAGGGGCAGGAGGACCTGTCAGAGCCATTCTCCTGCTCAGATCTGGGGCATCACTGCACTACATAGCTATACCTGCGGTCTGAGTGACAGGCACTAGGATTCCTGCTCTTCTATGGGGGATGATACCTGGGGTCAAGAAAGTCCACAGCCTTCACTTCCTCAACTCAGAGCTGGTTTAGCCAATTTCAGGGGCTTCCTTCTATCTTCCAAATGCAGAGCGGGTGTATTGCCTCTAATTCAATCAACAACTGGGAGCTTCAGGACCAAAGCAGCTAGCCTAGACTGGCCTCTCTCTACTATGGAGCCAAGCTCAGCCAGCCCAAGGCCCCGCCTGGGGTGGCAGGAATTCCACAATCTGAAAACCCCACTTCTTGCATTTGGGGGGAGTTCTTCAAAAGGGATATGGGGTGAGTTAAGGACATGTCCCAGCTTGGCAACTCAGTAGATCATGACATTGGCCATTAAGACAAATCCAGGGAAGGATCTTGATGATCCTTCCCTGCAGATGCTGCCATTACTTTATTAAAATGTTACTATCACTGAAAACCACAGGATGGGACTGGATAGGGCTGGGGGTGTGGCTCAGTGGTCTCAGTCTTTGCCTAGCATGTGGCAGGCCCTATGTTCCATCATCCCCCAGCACCGCCAAAAAAAAAAAAAAAATCACAGGGATGGCAGGACTTCAGGGGTAGCGCTCTGTGGGGAAGAGCAGGGCTAGGTCACTGGGGAGGGAGGACATGCTGGCAGAAGTGCTGACCCCTGCCCCTTATGGTCCTGGGTGACATGGACTCCTCAGCATCTGCTCGGGACCAGCTGCACCACCTTCCCCAGGGCTGAGGTAGGGTCTACTGGATGGGCAAGTTCCCCGTCGAACCCCGAATCTAGTTGCTGGTCCACCACGAGAGAAGGCCCAGGCCAGGCTCACTGATGGATCCCTGCCAGAGAGAGAACAGGTATGTTTCACCACCATTTAGGGCTTAACTACCCTGGAGAGGAGATAACAGGGACCCACCCTTGATTCACAGCAGAACCAGCATAGGCAAAGGAGAGGTGAGGCACACAACAGCCATGGGGCTGTAGGGAAATGGGGACCCACATCCGTGATGGCACAGTGGAGCACGTGGGGCACAGACCCCTCTTCTGCCCCTCCCCTCCTGAGGTCTGTAAGGAGAGTGCTGGTTTGCTGGCCCCAAGGCCTCAGTGGGATCAAGCACCGGTCCTCACCCCCAGGCCCACCGTTTAGTCCTGCCAGAAAAGCTGACAGTCCATGAGGCTTGGCCTCCAAATATGTACAGAGGGAGCAGCCCCCAGGCCACTCTTCCCTCCTGGGCTTGTTTCTTCCCTGCAGCCCCGGTGGCTTGTGCAGCATGGACCCTTGCAAGCAAGGCACTAATCCCACCCACCCTCTCCAATATTCATGGCAACTTTGGCTCCGCTGCCCTAGCCTTGAGAAATAGGGATTTCGATTTCGGGGATAAGTGACAGGCCAAGACCACACAAGAGGGGCCTGGTCCCTGACCTGCTGGAGAGCAGGTCCTACAGCAGAACTTCCAGGGAGCCGCCCATCACTGCACACTGGGCTCTCCTGCCTCCCAGTGATTCCTGCTGCACCATCAAAACCTCTCACCACAAGTGTGTATGGAGCCTCCTTCTTTGGCAGCTCCTCATTGGAAGAGGTGGCCTCCGCAGAGCTGGGCCCTGTAGGAGACGTGTCCACAAAGCTCTCATCCACCACTCGGAAGCGGATCTCCTCACCAGTGTCCATGTACAGGTCGTGTGCTCCCTCCTCCGTCTCATACTCCCACACCCACACCTGTTCTGCTTCATCACTGAGGGCTCAGGGTCAAGGCCACAACCAAGCCGTGAGGAGCACAGAGTTGTGGAGTCCTCCTAAGCACCCACCCCAAGAAAAAACAACCCCAAAGATGACATCACTTTGGCTGAGAAGTCACAGGAAAAGCAGGTGGGACTGGCGGCAGTGTCTGTTTCCAACAGTGAGAAGCAGGAGTTGCTGCTGCCAGGGAAACGCTGGGACCACAGCCAGCCCACCTCTCAAAGAGTGACTGAGGCACCTCACGCCACTTCTCATCCAAGCCTTGTGACAACCCAAGGGGCAGGTAGCTTAAGGGCTTGTCCAGTTCTCAGGAGGATGAGGTGGTTGGGAGGTTACCTGCCTAAAGCCCTACCATTGATGAGAGTAGCAGCCAGGCTGGGTCAGGTGTGATGTCACACCAGGCAGGGCAGCACCCCCACCCCCACCACCCCCTCCTCTCCTA
>NW_025999962.1:6095497-6120448 GCF_001458135.2 Marmota marmota marmota | reverse complement strand
CCCCACCACCCCCTCCTCTCCTACCCCAGAGCCCACAATGAATCACACTGCCTTCTAGTGGCAGTCCCACCACTGGGCACTGCCTCCTCTACCAGGCCCCTTCTGGCCCCTGGCTACAGTTCCTCCAGTGAACAGCTCCACAGAAACAGACAAGTGCAGCCAGTTGCAGCACTGGGATTGGGACAATAGTGGGCCTGGAGAGGAAGACTCGCACCTAAGTAAAGTGAATCAGAAGAAGAGGGTCCCACAGCCCTATTCTACCATCAGCCTGCTACCTGCAGACAAGGGCACATGGAACTGAGGTCAGGTGGAAAGCAGAGGTGGGTCAGCATACCCAGAGCACAAGGGCTGCAGGGGGACAGCAGTGTCAGGTCACAGGATATGAAGGCCACCACAGGAGCAGGTACCTTCTATTGAAGAGGCCTAACTCCTCTGTGACCCACTTTTACCTTGGAAGGATACAACTTGGCAGGCTGCTGCAGTGACTCTGGGGGGATGAGAATGTCATCAAAGAACCCTAGAGAGACTGGAAGAAACGGAGATGACTGCATGAGACAGGGCCCAAGAAGCCAGCCAGACAATAAGGGGTCTGCATGCTTAACAGGCACATCCCTATCCAGTGTGCCCATGGGACTGATGTCACCATGGGATTTAGCCCTTCTCACCTCAGATCCCCACACCTCTGCCTACATCACACACCAACCTGAGCAGCTCTGGGCAAAGCTCTAAGCACCTGGTACCCCAAACCTGAGGTCTGAGTTATGGCCTCATAGTGAAAGCCGATGGCCAACTGAGGTCCTTGCTCAATACCTGAAAGTGGGAGGGAGCTGAGTATACCTGTGCTTGGCCCTGAAAGCTGAGCAGTCTCCTCCAACAGCACAGGAAGATCTGCTTCCATATCTGAGCACCCCACCCCCCAACCACATGCACAGCACAGGCTACCTGCCCCCAGCCAGACTGCCCGAGATACTCAGGGTCACCTCACCATGCACTCCCTCTGGGCTGCAGCCCTTGATCTTCCCAATCAAAATCTCATCCAGGAATGGGTGGAACACCACGTAGCGAAAATGTACTGAAATGAAGGCAGCACGTTATTGACCAGCAGGCACAGGAGGACGACCTTGGAGACTGGGGTTGCCCATGCTCTCCACAATCCCTCCTCACCACCAGCACACTGACCCAGTGGTCAATGTCAAGTCCTCCTGCAAATCCACACCCTTCGGCTGAGCCCAAGAGACCCTCCCTCACCCCCAACAAGGTCATAGCTTGATCCTTTGACGGACCAGCAGCAGCAGCTGCTCTGGGTCTGTGGGCTGGCTCCCAAATCCATATGATAAGCCACACCTGAGCCCACACTCTGGGCCATGGATGACTCCAAGTCAATTCCAACCTTCCTCCAGGCTCTGCTTTAAATTCTAAAAAGGGCAACTGGCAAAGGAAATCAGGTTTGGAAACAAATTCCTATCTCCTGATGACTATTGAAGTTTGCCCCAGGCACAGCACTGACCTGGAACAGGATGCTAAAAATGCCCTGAACTTAGGGGGTAGAGTGGGTGTGGTGTGACAGCTCAGCAAACATACCTCTGTGGGTTTTCAAGACTACCTCAGGTGTCCCCACTCTCCTTATCTCGAGAAAAAATACCAGCTATGGTCCATGCCCACATTACTCTGACCCCAGGACCTAGCAGGACCGTCCCCCACATGACCAACACTCAGCTTGGTTTAATGAATCCTCAGATTCTCTACCAGGTGTGCACCAGCTTGGGCATCAGGCTTGTGGAGGCAGACAGCACATAATGGGGTGCCCAGGAAGCTCCAACTTTTTTTTTTTTTTGGGTACTGGGGATTGAACTCAGGGGAACTCAAACACTGAACCACAACCCCAGCCCTATTTTGTATTTTATTTAGACACAAGGTCTCACTGAGTTGCTTGGCACCTCACTGTGGCTGAGGCTGGCTTTGAACTCACAATCCTCCTGTCTCAGCCTCCCAAGTTGCTGGGATTACAGTCGTGTGGCACTGCACCCGGCTCCAGCTTTTTCTTGTATTTTATTAGAGACAGGATCTCACTGAATTGCTCAGGGCATCCCTATGTTGCTGAGACTGGTTTTGAGCTCGCAATCCTCCTGCCTCAGCCACTGGGATTACGGGTGTATGCCACTGCGCATACACATCCAAAAGTCGGAAGCATACAATGGACAGCCCAAGTGTCCATCTATGGATGAATTGTACACAAATGTGGTGCCCATACACATGGGATTATAAACCCTAAGGAAGAGGGCTGGGGGTGCAGCTCAGTGATAAAGCCCCTGCCTTACTTGTGTGATGCCCTGAGTCCATCCCCAGCACCCCTCCCTCACCAAAAAAGGAGAGTTTGGCCTGCACAGTGGCACGTGCCTGTAATCCCAGCAGCTCAGGAGGCTGAGGCAGGAAAATTGTGAGTTCATAGTCAGCCTCAGCACTTTAGCAAGGCTCTAAGCAACTTAGCAACACCCTGTCCCTAAATAAAACATAAAAAGGGCTGGGGATGTGGCTCAGTGGTTGAGCACCCCTGGGTTCAACCCCCAGTCTCCAATTAAAAAAAAAGAAGAGTTTGTTCTTAGTTGTGGGCTTAAGCAAAATTTGTGCAAGAATAAGTAAGGTTGCTTTGGGGTGTAGTAAATTTCTGCAAAAAGGATACTATGATTCTTACTCATGTCATGGTCAAGTTCACAGGGCCGAAAGCAGAATGGGGGTTTCGAGGAACTACAGAATAAGAAGACAGTATTTAATGGGAAGGGAATTTCAGCATAGGAAGATGAGAAAGTCTTGGAGGTAGATGGTGGTAACAGTAATAATAGCCAGGTATCGTGGCACACACCTATAACCCCAGCAGCTCAGGAGGCTAAGGCAGGAGGATCACAACTTCAAAGTCAGCCTCAGCAACTTAGCAAGACACTGTCCCAAAATAAAAAATAAAAAGGGGTAGGGATGTATCTCTGTGGTTAATCCCCCCTGGGTTCAACCCCTGGTTCCAAAATGTTTTTTTTAAATTAAAGTGATGGGAATGTAGATCATGGTAAAGCACCCATGGGTTCAATCGCCAGTACTTTGGGGTGGCAGGGGGGGAGACATAATGGGAATATATTTAATATCACTGAACTGTACACACAAAAAAGTTAAATCATTAAATTTTGTTACACACTTTTTATCAAAACAGGGAATAAAAAAGAAAAAGAAAAACCACCAACAGCAGGCTGCTAAGGGCTGAGTGGACAGAACAGAGTATTAGAGGGGGAGGCCAGGACCCAGGCTTGGCGGGCACCAGGTAGAAGTGCTCTAAGTGATTGTGGATAAGCCTGGCAAGTCAAGGTCAGTGTCTCAAATCATGAAAGCTGAAGTCTTCTGAGTACCCACCACACAGGAAGTTTTGCAGAAGAGTCTACTCGTGTACATTTAATGAGTATGCACTGTTATACTATTGGAATATATGGGGAAATGGAGTTTCAGAGAGCTAAAGCAACCTGTCCCAGGTGACAAAATGCAGAAGCACCTAGCAAATGAATATTCCTCAAAGCAGAGGTAAAGGCAGGACCTATCCTGGTGCTGTGGCCCCCTGCGGCACTTGCTCCACCAGACCAGAGCCTTGTGGAAGGCAGAAAGGGAACAGCAGAACTGTGCCTGGGGACAAAAGCCAGCATCAGAATCAAACAGCAACTGACCTCACTACAAAATAGCAACTCCACCTGCATGGTGCTCAGTGGCCCATGAGGAACTATATTATCAGAGTTACCCTACTGCACTCACGGAGAAACCAAAACCAGGAAGCGGAATTACCTGCCAATGCCCCCATCCAGGACCAGACCCAGAATTCACTTCTAGTCCCTGTGATGCGCCTACCCAGCGCTCAGCGCCGCATATTTGTTCCCAGGTGGAGAATGATGAAGATCAATGGGCAGTCGTACACAGAAACAACCAACCAACCATGCAGAACTTCCCCAAACCAGACTTATATCTGGAAGCTCAGGTACCTAGGGCCACCTGCTTTCTGGACAACCAGAGGTCACTTAGAGCCAGGGCTCAGCTCAGCTCCTTCTCCTGGAAGCAGCCCTGCTGGTGGTTTTCACATCACAGTCTTTGTTTTCTGCTCATGAAAATGCCCCTAGTCCACTCAAAGACAGCCTATTTCTTAGGGCTCCCTATGGAGCACAGTAACATCCACATGAATGAGTTAAGCCCTGGATGCCTGCAAGGGCCCAGGCAGTCCCAGCACATTCTGGAATGCCTGGGCATCCTCGTGCTGAGAGGCTGACAAGCAAAGGCTAGGACAGGGCTCCTTGGCCACAGGCTGTGAGAGCATCACAGGGCCCTCAAAACTGCCTCACTTCTGCTCTCAACTCTGATCCATGGTCTGGGCAGGCTGAGAATCTGCATTTCCATCACATGCCCAGGTGACAGCAAGGCTACAGACCCACACTCCAACAAGCTCCACACATCTCCATCAGGACCACGCCCCAGGCCCCTCTCCTCCTCTAACCCTGCCCTCCCAGATGCACACCCCTTCAATGTGACAGCATTTTCTCCCATCAAGAGGTGGAGTCTCTCCATCTCTTGCCCAGGGCCTTGGCCACATGACCCTCTGGCCACTGGGATTTAAACAGAGGCTGCAGAAGCGCTTCCTCAGGGAGCTTTGCAACCTTGAAACTGCCAAGCCCAGAGTGGCCTACTGAAAGATGAGACCACAGGAGGACCCAGACCAGCCAGGCTGCCACTAACCAGAACACACAGCCATCCTACATGGCCCAGACCTGGCCAAGCCACCCCAGAAGAACACCACCTAAATGACCCAGAGCATGGAGAAAAGCAATCCAACTGGAGGAGTACATGCTAGGTGCTATGGTCCTGTCCTAGGAGCTCTACCATGTATTAACCCCATCCTCACAGCAGTCCTGGAATATAAAATCTCTTTTTTTTTTTTTTTTAAGGAGAGAGAGAGAGAGAGAGAGAGATTGAGAAAATGAATATCTTTTTTGTGAGCCCATAGCATGCCAGACACTCGACCCTGGAGCCACACTCCCAGCCCTTTTTTCATTTTATTTTGAGACAGAGTCTTACTAAGTTAAGTTGCCCAGACTGGCCTGGAACTCATGTTGCTCCTGTCTCATCTTCATGAGGGGCCAGAATTACAGGCCTGTGCCACCATACCCAGCACAGGCCACATTTTCAACAGCTATGTCCTCCTGCTTCTCAAGGTCACCTGCTTCCCCCACCCTGCAACCCAGCAATGGCCTGGCCTGTCTCCTATACCGGGTGATGAGCAGCCCCAAGGATGGGCAAAGAGCAGGGCTGGGCAGTAGAAAAGACCCAAAGGGGCACAGATGTGGAGCCCCAATCACAGAGCTGGAGAGGTCTTGAAAATCACTTAGTTTACCTCCAATTTCTTTTTCTGGTACCAGGGATTGAACTCAGGGGCACTTGACCACAGAGGCACATCCCCAGCCCTATTTTTGAATTTAGAGACAGGGTCTGAGTTGCTTAGCACCTCACTTTTGCTGAGGCTGGCTTTGAATTTGCGATCCTCCTGTCTCAGCCTCCCAAGCCACTGGGATTACAGGCATGCACCACCGTGCTGGCGTTACATCTTATTTTTTACAGATGAGAAAACTGAGGCCCAGAGAGGGCATGAATCTGCCCACTCTTATGGCATCAACTCTTGACACAGTCAGGAATGGGCCCAGGTCTCCCACCACCTGCAGTTTCTTTATAGCTTGACCTCTTGCTATAGAATTGAGCCCAGGAAATGCAATGCCCTAGGAGGAGAAGGTACCCACCTTTGGTATGTGAAGCGCCATCCCCTGGGAACACATAGGCATCCTCCAGCTTGGTGATGTCAAACAGACAGATGCAGAGTCCCACGTTGTACACAACCTGTGTGCATGTGTACACATACACGTGACTATGAAGTCCAGTTCCCCAGGAGTACCTCTGGAGACCCTCATAACCATAAGCAAGTTGAGTATCCTCTTTTAAATGGAAATGAGTTGGGGCTCTGCAGGAGGTAACCATGGTAGGGAAGCTCAGGACACAGGGCTCTGGAAAGAGCAGGCCCATGGTGACAAGACAGATCCAGCCTCCAATGCCAGCTCTATCGTTCACTGTGTGACCCCTAATGCCATCATATTGCCTCTTGGAGCCTGTTTCCCCATCTGCAAAAATGAAATACCAGCTACAGTATTGTTAAATTAATACAGAGATTGGAGTAAAGCCCTATCTTAGTGTCTGGCTCAGCCACTGCAAAAACAACCAAGTGAGGATCCCTGGTATTACCAGTGAGGACTGGGGCAGGAATCCTGGCTACACCCACACGTTCCAACATCCCAAAGTCCACGCTGCAGCTTGCAGCCATTGAGTGGTAGAACCACAGCTAACTCCACTATGCTCACAATGTGTCACACACAGGCAGTTGTAGGGAATGTGCTGGCACAGTGACCAAGGGCCAAGACCCTAAGACAGGACAGAAGATCCCATGGCCCCAGTCCCACACCACAGTGCTCCAAACAACTTGTCTACTATGTCCAGTATCCACCAACAACACTATAATATCACCTCCTAGTAACAGACCTTGCAGGAGCTGTTCAGGGATTAGCAAGATACTCAGAGAACTGAGCTGTGGGCAGACCTCACTGCCACAAGATTGTGAAAGCCAGCTGGCTCAGGAGGCAGGTGAGATGCCCTTCAAGGACGCTAGGCCTTTTCTGTGTGGCCTCCTCTCAGACTCCCTAGTTCAAATATAGAAAGATTTGTCTCAAAAGGACTATGCCCCAGGGGACTATATTCCCTTCCTATATTTTTACACCTCTCTCTACCATGTTCATACCTCATTCCTCCACAAATCTTCACCTTCTACCTCACAAGGTAACAGAAACATCCACTAAGGGTTCCGTGAGTTCCATCTACCATCTAAACACTCCCAGATCTATACACTGCCATCCTTTGATCTCAACCTATTTTGAAGGAATCTTCCTCCTGTCTAAAGTCAACCAGTCTTCCTCTGGCTCTTTCCCAGCCCATCACCTCCTGCTGCTCTACCCATGAAGACTGAAACTCTGACTGTGAAATCGTATGGGGATGCAGACCTATCCATCTTCCAGCCCACGCTCCTCTCACCCTTCCCAAACCTACTAGCTTCCTCCATGTCCTTCCACAGGGCCTTTGCACATGCTGATTCCTCTGCCTGCACAGCTCTTCTCTATGCCTGGCCTACTCCCAACTCAAAAACAAATCCTCCAGTTGGCTCCTCCTCACCATAACATCGCCTCACAATCAGATGGCTCAAGTGCCACCTCCTCAACAAAGCCACCTATCCCTCTCAAGTTCATTTTGTTCCACAAGTGTGTGAATACCTGTTCTTCATGATATTTATATCAACTCGTCCTCATATACTTAACTGCGGGGGTCCTCCTTAGTCATTTCTGCTTTTCTCACCATAATCAATGATTATGGAGCATTTACTCTGCCAAGCTCTGGCTAAGTGTGGAGATACTGCAAGGAAAAAAACAGACAGGTCCCTGTCCTCATGGAGAGGAAAAACAAAATGCACTCAACAAATAAACAAAAAACAAGAATGTAACAGAGGAAAGAAAAAAGCAAGGTGTAGTGGCATGCCTGGAATCCCAGCAGTTCCGCAGACAAGTTCAAAGTTAGCTTCAACAACTAGCAAGGCTTTAAGCAACTCAAGGAGACCTTCTCTAAATAGAATATAAAAAAATACTGGGGGGCTGGGGATGTGGCTCAAGCGGTAGTGCGCTCGCCTGGCATGCGTGCGGCCCGGGTTCGATCCTCAGCACCACATACAAACAAAGATGTTGTGTCTGCCAAAAACTAAAAAATAAATATTAAAAATTCTCTCTCTCTCTCTCTCTCTCTCTCTCAAAAAAAAAAAAAAAGATACTGGGGATGTGGCTCAGTGGTTAAGCATCCCAGGGTTCAATTCCTGGTACCAAAAAGAGAATTAAAAGGAAAGATAATGATGACACTGGACCACTGGGCAGAGGGCAAGCACAGAAGGATAGGAAGGCCCCTCAGGAGCTAGCACTGAGGCAAACAGGCATGGCACATAGAAGATGTGCAAACATGTGACAGGAATAAATGGATAAATCTCCTGACAGTGAATTCCATGCCACTAGAACTCTCCATCTTTACAAAAAATAACAAATGGTAGGTAGAAGAGCATTGTCCTCATTTTGTAATAGAAACTGAGGCCCAGAGGGAGTGACTTGCCCAAGATCGCAAAGTGATTTGGAAGTGTGGAACCCAGCATTTATCTGTTACAAAACCCTTTAAAAGTCCATTTTCTCTTCTGATCCCCTCCTCAATCCTTGTGAGATTCGGAATACCCCCATCCCGTTTCCAAGCGGCGGCAAGGAGGTCCTGAGACTTTCAGCTCCTTGCCCAGGGACAAGGCTGGGCATGACCGTGACCAGGTCTGCAGCGGGCGGGGCCGGGCGGTACCTTGTTGGCCAATTTCTTGTTCAGCTCCTCGGCAATAGAGTCGTTGAGCTTCCTCTCAAACTGCCACGGGGGGATTCGCACGGTGTCCACCATCTCCACCAGGACGAACATCCCGGCCTGCGCCTGGAGCTCTGGGAACCGGAGAGCAGGTCACGCACCAGGGTCAGGGGTGTGGGGACCGTCAGCCCCACGGTCCCGCCTCAGTTGCTGAGACCCCCCGCCCCCGCCGCCCTGCCACAAGTCAGCGCCACGCGCCGCCACCACGCACAGCGCATCCGCACCCACCTGCCCTGGTGTTGCCAGACTGTGCGCGAGATTCCGAATTCCGTCACTTCCGAAGAGACGACCAATAAGAAGGCTCCGCCCGCCCCCTAATGCGGGGCGGGGCTACTACAGACTCTTGAGAGGGCGGGGCTACTACAGGCTCTTGAGGGGGCGGGGCATGGAGATAAACGAGGCGGGGCCTCCCTCAGCTGCGGAGCGGTCACCCCCGGGCTGAGCGCTTTCCGGTTGCTAGGCGACCTGCAAGCTCTCCCGGCCCTTGCGTGGCGCTCCTGGACTGTACTGCAGTACCTTCCTTCCAGGTCTCTAGCGGTTCTCTGCTCCGCATCCGGTGCGATCCTTTCAAATCACAAACATCATGCTGAAAACCCTTCGGTACTCTTGAGTTGTATCGGGGAGTTGCCGAGAAAGGGGCACTAGGAACTTTACTGGGACAATAGAAATGTTCTGGGTCTTCTTTTAGGTGGTGGTAACCATGATGAATACAATTGCCCAAACTCAGCGAACCCAGCACTTAAGATCTTTGCATTTAGGGCTGGGGTTGTGGCTCAGTGGCAGAGCCCTTGCCTCGCACATGTGAGGCATTGGGTTTGATTCTCAGCACCACATAAAAATAAACAAAGTAAAGATATTGTGTACATGTATAACAAAAAAGTTTTTTAAAGTCTCCTAATATTAATAATAAGATCTTCTCATTTAGCCTGGCGCGGTGGCGCACACCTGTGATATCCCAGCAGCTCGGGAGGCTGAGGCAGGAGGATCACGAATTCAGTGGTCTAATGTTCCTGAGTTCAATCCCGGGTAGTCACCGCCCCCCCCCCGAAAAAAAAAACAAAAAACTTTGCATTTAATGGGAGAAAGACTATACCTAAATTTAAAACTAATAGGAGTGGGGGCTGGGATTGTGGCTCAGCGGTAGAGCGCTCGCCTAGCATGGGCGGTCACGGGTTCGATTCTCAGCATCACATAAAAATAAAGGCATTGTGTTGTGTTCATCTACAGAAATAAATAAATAAATAAATAAAAAGATTCTCTCTCTTAAAAACAAAAACTAAAAACTAATAGGGGCAGAGGATGTAGCTCGGTAATAAAGTGCTTGCCTAGCATGTTTAAGTCCCTAGGTTCTATCCTCATTACTGCGTAAATAAATAAATGCTAATAAATTGGGACAAAATAAAACTCACAAGACTTATCAGGACCCTGTCTCAAAAATAAAAAGGTCTGAGGATGGAAGTCAGTGTAGAGGGTCAAAAACAAAAACAAACACACACACACACATAAAAAAAGAAAAACCACCAACAGCAGGCTGCTAAGGGCTGAGTGGACAGAACAGAGTATTAGAGGGGGAGGCCAGGACCCAGGCTTGGCGGGCACCAGGTAGAAGTGCTCTAAGNGGATGGAAGTCAGTGTAGAGGGTGCAAAAACCAAAAACAAACACACACACACACAATTTAAAAAAAAAAAAAAAACCCACCTCAGTAACATTCCATTGAATTAAGAATAAGTCCAGGGCTGAGGATATAGCTCATGGAAAGAGTGCTTGCCTCACACGCACAAGGCCCTGGGTTCAATCTCCAGCACCACAACTCAGGAAGCTGAGGTGGGAGATGGTGAGTTTGAGGGCACCTTGGGCAACTTAGCAAAACTCTCTTTCAATATAAAAACTAAAAAGGGCTGGGGATATGCCTCAATGGCAGAGTTTCCCTGGGCTCAAACCCAAGTACAAAATTGGTCTTTGGAGGGCTGGGGTTGGGGTTGGGGCTCAAAGGTAGAGCGCTGTATGTGTGAGGCTCTGGGTTCGATCCTAAGTAACACATAAAAATAAAATAAAGATATTGTGTCCACCTATAACTAAAAAATAAATATTAAAAAAATGTATCTTTGGGAATACTTGAAAAGGCAATTTCCGTCAATGAATTTGCTGATTTCCCAAGCATAGAGATCTCTCAATGAGACTGGCTGCAGTGCTACTGAATGTGGCTTTCACTACATCTATATTTTGTTTGTAGGTTGGTCCGCTTCTACTAGGATTTGAGCTACTTGAAGACAAGAATAAATGCTATTTCGGTTCTTTTTATTTCCACAATCCCTTAACATAATTCCTAGGAGGCACTCAATAAAGTACGTAGATTAATATTAATTCTTTCTCTCAGATATCTCATATGCTGCTTCTTTATTTCTTTCTCACTGCCACTGCTTTGGTTCAGGCCTTCTCATTGCTGGAACTTAGAACACACCCCACTCTGACCTCAGTCTTTTCTGCAAATAATTGCCACACTATCACAAAAGCCTTCCCACCAGGAATCTCTTTCCCACACAGATATGGAACTAGCTGGTGGGTGGTACATGCCTCTAATTGCAATGATTCAGGAGGCTGAAACAGGAGGATCTCCAGTTCAAAACCAGCCTCAGCAACTTATTGAGGACCTAAGCAACTTAGCAGGGCCCTGTCTCAAAATAAAAAGAGCTGGGGAATTAGCTCAGTGGTAATGTGCCCCTAGGTTCAATCCCCAGTACATCCCCCAAAAAAGCATTCTAATGAACCCAGCATTCCTCTTTAGCATCATCTCCCTCTGAACTCAAGGAATAGGGAACCTCCATTGCCATTGATGAAGCAACCCATCTCCAGCCTCAATCACTACTTTTTTTTTTTTTGAACTGGAGATTGGAGCCTGGACCTTAATCATACTATGTAAATGCTCTGCCACTGAGCTACATCCCCAGCCCTCAATTACCTCTTCTTTACCTGGAAAGCTCCTAGTCTCCCAACAGAACCCAAATGTAATGCCTCTCTCATTTATTCACTCACTTATTCATCCTACCATCCTGCCCAGTTGATGAAAGTCCAAACAGGAGGAAAAGCAGGGGCCTGGGCCCAGCTTCAGCTCAGAGTGGTTGGGTTTGGGGGCAGGGTTTGTTATCCCAGGTAATCAAAAGTATTTTAGAACTAGGGATGTAGTTCAGTGGTAGAGTGCATGCTTAGCATTTGCAAGACCCTGGTTCAATGCCTAGCACCAAAATAAGAAGAAGAATCAGGATGTAGTAGTGCATGCCTGTAATCCCAGTGGCTAGGGAGGCTGTGGCAGGAGGATCAAAAGTTTAAAACCAGCCATCCTCAGCAAGGATAAGGTGCTAAGCAACTCAGTGAGACCCTGTCTCTAAATAAAATACAAAATAGGGCTGGGGATGTGACTCAGTGGTTGAGTGCCACTGAGTTCAATCCTTGGTAACTCTACCCCCGAAAAAAAAAGTTCAAAGGCAGCCTCAGCAATTTAGTGAGGTCCTGAGGAACCTAGCAAGACCCTGTCTCAAAAATAAGAAGGGTGGGGATGTCCTCAGTGGTTAAGCACTCTGGATTCAATTCCCAGTATAAAAAAAAAGGGGGGGGCTGGGGGTATATCTCAGTTGGTAGAGCACTTGCCTCACATGCACAAAGGCCCTGGGTTCAATCCCCAGCACCACCAAATAAATAAATAAAAATAAACTAAAAAATAAAAGACAAAGAGGAGAAGGAAGAGGTGCTCTACCACTGAGCTACACTCCTGGCACTTTCTTATTTTGAGGATCATGCTGGTCTAGATCTTGTGATCCTCCTGCCTTACCCTAGAGTTGCTGGGATTACAGACAGGTGTGTGCTGCCACACCTGGCTGTCAGGCACTGCTTAAAAACTGTACGTGTACAGATGCTCCTTGACTTACCCTGGGGGTACATCCTGATAAACTCAATGTAAGTTGAAAATATAATAAATCAAAATGCATGTAAGGGCCTGGGGTTGTGGCTCAGTGGTAGAGCGCCCACCTAGCATGTGCGAGGCCCTGGGTTTGATCCTCAGCCCCACATAAAAATAAATAAATAAATAAAGGTATTGTGTTCAACTACAACTAAAAAATAAATATTAAAAAAAAAAAGAGCTGGGATTGTGGCTCAGTGGCAGAATGCTTGCCTAGCATGTGTCAGGCACTGGGTTCGATTCTCAGCACCACATTTAAATAAACAAAATAAAGGTCCATTAACAACTAAAAAATATTTTTTTAAAAAATGCATGTAATACATCTGGCCTGCTGAACATCCATCATGGCTTAGATAGCCTAGCCTACTTTTTTTTTTTTTTTTGGTACCAGGGCTTGAATCCAGGGATGCTTAACCACTGAGCTCCATCACATCCCCAGCCCTTTTTATGTTTTGTTTTGAGACAGGGTCTCACTAAGTTCCTGAGGGCCTCACTAAGTGATGAAGCTGGCTTTGAATTTATGATCCTCCTGCCTCAGCCTCTGCAGCTGCTGGGATTATAGGTGTATACCACCATGCCCAGCCACCTCACCTACCTTAAATGTTCTTAGAACACTTATGTTAGCCCACAGTTGGGCAAATTATCTAATATAAAGCCTGTTTCATAATAAAGTACTGAATGTGTCATTTTATTTATTTATTCATTTTTAATTTTTGTAGTCCTGGGGATAGAACCCAAGGCCCTGCATATGCTAGGCAAATGCTCTACCACTGAGTCATACTCCTTATTTATTTGTTTGTTTGTTTGTTTATTATTTTCTTCCCTTTTTCTGTGTGTATGGTATGAGTAATCATCCCAGGGCCTTGTGTACGGAAAGTAAGCACCCTAACCCTGAGTTACATCCCCAGCCCTATTTATTTATTATTTATTGATTGATTGATACTGAGGATTGAACTCAGGGACACTCAACCACTCAGGCACATCCCCAGCCCTTTTTTGTATTTCATTTAGAGACAGGGTCTCACTGAGTTGCTTAGGCTCTTGCTAAGTTGCTAAGACTGGCCTTGACCTCACAATCCTCTTGCCTCAGCCTCTGGAGCTGCTGGGATTACAGGCTTGCGCCACCACACCTGGCTATTTTTGAGACAGAGTCTCACTATGTTACCTAAGCTAATTTCCAATTCCTAGGCTCAAAGTGATCCTCCTGCTTCAGCCTCCCGAGTAGCTGGGATTACAGGCAAGCGTCACCATGCCCAGCTCTCGGGTGGTTTATTGAATACTGTACTGGAAGTGAAAAACAGAATGTTGCATCAGTACACTTTTGCATCATCTTAAATTGGAAAATCATAAATCAAACCATCGTAAGTCAGGGACTGTCTATACTGTTATTTTTCTTGCAGCTGAATAAGGTAGGAGCTACTATATCAGTAGAAGTGCAGCTTAATAGTAGAATTGAGTCAGGGGTCTCAGAGACCCAGAGAACTATGGAAACCCTTCAGCTTGGAGAAACCCTTAATGGTTCTGAGGAAGACAATGTAGAACTAGGTGGAGAAGAGGAAGCAGAAGCACCTGAGGTGCTGGAGCCAGGAATGGACAATGAAGCATGGACTCCTGACCAACAAGCCAATCCTGAGCAACAGAAGTCCAGTAACTGCAGCTCCGTGAACAAAGAACAATCTGATTCTAATTCTGCACCCCAAAATATATAACTCAGGAAATGTCACCCGTCTCCCAACCATGTAAGCGTTGCAGCCATCACCTTTTATGCTTCATCTCAACATTTAGCACTGTCCAGCAGTTATATGTGTTTAATTCCCAACAAATATTTTTGTAGCTTTTATGTATTCGTTATGATCGATAGCTTTTAATTAGCATCAAAGTGTCTTTCTAAGGACTATGCAGAAAATTCAAATCTGTTTCACCTTATTTTATAAAGAAAATAATAATTAAAAGAGAAGACCAAGTTTTAAAGAAAATAAATTTAAAATGCCTATTTAAGTTCATTTTGAAAGCTTAAGATCAAGGTTCTAAGGATAAAAGCAGCTGTCAGTGTTTGTTTCATGACTACAACTCCTTCACTCTTAATTTGTCTGATTAAAAAGTTGTGTTTTTTTTTTTAAGGTAGGAGCTATCATCATCATCTCGTTTATACCATTCTCACTTATGATCTCCTTTTGCTTATCTAAGGCAAAGAGAGGTTAAGTAGGTCATTCAAGGTAGCACAGATAATGAGAGGCAGAGCTGGGACTCGGACTCCAGAGTCCACGAAGGATCCTAACTTGCAGCTGTGCTACCAAGACATTGCCTGAGGGAGGCAGAGAAGCCTTAGCAGGTTCAAACAGTGACACTTCAGCTGGGTGGGCAGTGGATGGGAAAGCGCTGGAGGCGGGAAGAGCAGGGAGAAGAGAGAATGTGGCCCCAGCAAGAGAAGACGGAGCAAGGCTGGTAGCCAGGGAGAGCTTGGTTGGGCAGAGTCCAGAGGTCTTCAGCGGTAGGATGGATGGAGGACTTGGGAGACAGAGGGGAGGAAACAAGGCCTGAGGACTTTAGCCAGCGGCTGGATGGGAAACTGGAGGAGGGCCAGGCTGGGGGTGGAGGCCACACTGAGCTTTGGATTCCCGTCGTCTTTTGTGGCATTCAGCTCGCAGGATCGCCACAATGATTTGTTGGCACGATGGTTTACTCATTAGTAAGGACGAGGTTCCGGGCCTCTTTATTAATTCTCCACGTCGCTCCGTGGAAGATTCGAGGTAGCTTTCAAAACACACCAACGCCTCCGTCTGCAAGCTCCATGACAGCAAAAGGCTTCTCTATCCTGTCCCTCCCTGTCCTCTGGGCCTGGCCCATGGCCAGGGCTTGTAAATACGTGCTATTTGAATGGACAAAAGAAAAACCAAATAATTGCTATGGGTAAAGGAGTGAGGGAGAAACTGGGTTCGGAACTAATCAAGGCGGAGGGACAGTCGGGTGCAGCGGCAAAGGGCAGGGCGCTCCCACGCCACCGAGCACGCAGGAGCTGAGCACCGCGGGAGCCCAGGGACCTCTCAGGGCCCTGTCGCCTCTCTGAAGAACGGGGATGATAACAGAGCGGATCTCAAAGGACTGACCTTCCGTGGAGGGCTGCTAAGAGAAGCGTCGTATGTGTCAAATGACAGAAAACCATGAAGCCGTGGAAAAGGGCGAGATGCCCTCTGTGTCCTGATACAGAAGGACCTTTGGGATGTTGTGAAAGCCAAAGCGAGGTACGGAGCAGGCGGTGGGCCGCCACCAGGGGACGGAGCCCCCAGGGCCGGGCACACGCTAGGCCCGTGCTCTACCACGGAGCCACACCCTGTGTGTCAAAAGGGGAGGAAGATAATATTTATGTTGGTTTATGCACAAAATAGCTCTGAAAGGATATGATATGAAAGAAACTGGTGACATTGGTGTCTCCGGTGGCTAAGGGGTGGGAATGAGGGTGGGGTAGGAGGGACAATTTTCTACCAAATGCCCTTTGGAAGCTTTGGTGTTTGGGCTCATGGGAATGAGGTAGGATCAAAGAAATAAGGACAGCTGGAAGGAAGGTTCACAGGGAAGGGAAAAGAAACTAGAGCTTTATCATTTTTATTTATTTATTTGTATGTGGGGGCGAGTACCAGGGATTGAAGCCAGGGCTTTACACACTGAGCCACATCCACAGCCCCCACTGTTTTGTTTTTTTGTTTGTTTGTTTGTTTTTTGAGACAGGGTCTCAGTGAATTACCCAGGCTGGCCTTGAATTTTCGATCCTACTGCCTCAGCCTCCTAAGTCCTTGAGATGACAGGATGCAGACTAAAAACTTTTATTATTATTATTATTTTTTGTGATGGGGATTGAACCCAGAGCACTTTGTCACTGAGACATATCTCCATCCCTTTTTTATTTTTTATTTTTTTGTGTGTTTGTTTGTTTTCCTCCTCCTCCTCTTCCTTCTTCTTCTTTTTGGTACTAGGGATTGAACTCAGGGGCACTCAGCCACTGAGCCACACACCCCCAGCCTCTTCTGTGTTTAGAGACAGGGGCTCACTGAGTTGCTTAGCACCTTGCTTTTGCTGAGGCTGGCTTTGAACCCAGGATCCTCCTGCCTCAGCCTCCCAAGCCATTGGGTTTACAGGCGTGTGCCATCAGGCCCGGCTTGGAAACTTGTAACTTTAAGCCTAAGAAGCTCCGTGAACATCCTCACCTTTATTTCCCACGCCTGTTTTCCTGTAGACATAAATTCCTAAAAGGCCTATAAATCTTAAGAGTATTATGAGCCCAGATGATTCATTGCTACCTTACAGAACATATTTTTTTTTCAGACTTAATAACCCCAAGGGGGGGCTGGGGTTGTGGCCTAGTGGCAGAGCACTTGCCTAGCATGTGTGAAGTACTGGATTTGATTCTCAGCATGGCTTATGAATAAATGAATACAATAAAGGTCCACCAACGATTAAGAACATATTTAATAAATAAATAAATAAACAAACCCAAGGGGAAATATTGTTGGAGAATAATGATATGAGTATATTCCATGTTACCTATGGACTGGATGATGTCAACCTAGACATCCTGGAAGTCCAGATCACATGACGGGCCTTGTGCCCCATCCTTAAGGAATCTGAGCTGACAAGACTAAGGTCACCTCCATGGACTTCTCCTATTCACTTTTTTTTTTTTTTTTTTTGTACCAGGAATTAAACCCAGGGGCTTGAACCCAGGGGCTCTTAACCACTGAGCCACATCCCCAGCCCTTTGTTATATTTTATTTGAAACAGGGTTTTGCTGAATTGCTTAGGGCCTCGCCACTGGGATCACAGGTGTGTGCCACTACACCTGGTTCTCCTGTTCGCTTTTTTTTTTTTTTTAATATTTTTTTAGTTGTCAATGGACCTTTATTTTATTTATTTTTATGTGGTGCTGAGAATCAAACCCAGTGCCTCACACATGCTAGGCAGGCACTCTGCCACTGAGCCACAACTCTAGCTCTTCCTGTTCACTTTTAAAGATGAGCCTGGAACCCCAAAGCACATCCCCCTCAAGCACCACCCTCCTTCTCCTTAGAGTGTATCTGCTCTGATCCTCGGTGGCCTGAACAAATCTTTGTTTGTTGTTTGGACACGTTCTGAAATTTCTTCCTGAAGTGTAAGTCAAGAATCTTCCAGGGGGCTGGGGATGTGGCTCAAGCAGTAGCGCGCTCGCCTGGCATGCGTGCGGCCTGGGTTCGATCCTCAGCACCACATACAAACAAAGATGTTGTGTCCGCCGAAAACTAGAAAATAAATATTAAAAAATTAAAAAAAAAAAAGAATCTTCCAGGGCCATCTTGAGATCCCCTTCTTCCTTTTGGGGGACATCCTTGGACCCCCATCTGAGGAATATGTGACATGATCACAAGTGAATAAAATGTAGATTAAAAATGATGAAGTTTTTATCATCTTAAAAAAAAGGCTCCCTTGGGGCTGGGGTTGTGGCTCAGTGGTAGAGTGCTTCCTAGCATGTGTGAGGCACTGGGTTCGATTCTCAACACCACATAAAAATAAATAAAGTCCATCAACAACTAAAAAATAAAAAAGCCTCCCTTGGCCCCTTTCCCTCCAGCTACTGCCCCGTTTTTTCTACTACTTTTGCCAGAAAAACAGCTCAAAAGAGTGCAAAGTGCTCGCTGGTCCAGCTCCTCTGCCTGGTTCTCTCTTCGGCCTGCTCCAGGCCACCACTCCACTCACACTGTTTCCTCGTGTTCCTGAAGGTCTCTGTGTTGCCCAATCCATCGGTTCCAGGTCCCCAAGGGCAACATCTGTCCCAGCTGCCGCCCCCCTTCTTCAAACACCTTTTCAAAGCTGAGTGGCAGGCGCTTGCCTAATGCTCGAGGCCCAGTTCCATCTCCCGCAGTGCAAAACACAAAGCAAAAGCAAAACCCCTCTTGTGTGGGGTTCACCTGGGTCCCCCTCCCCTCATTAGCCCCTCGCCCTACCTAATGTTGGCACCCCATGCCAGGGGGCCTGGCGGCTTTTCACAGCATCCCTGGCTGGTGGCTTCCTGTGGCCCCTGCAGCCCAGAGTCTCCGGAGCACCAGACTCCTGCACCACAGCCTGCCTGGGAGCCCAAGCTTAACCCCGGGCCCAAAGGGAACTCCTGGTTGTCCCTCCAACAAACGTGCTCCCGTCAGCCTTCCCCGTTTTGGAGGATGATTTCTCCATTCTTCCAGCTGCTCAGGTGAGAACCTGTCCCACACCCCACAGGAAAACGGAGCAAATCCTGTAGCTGCTGCCTCCCCATAGACTCTAACCCTCCACACCTCCGCTGCCACTCTGGGGTCCCAGCTGCCCTCAGCCCTCACCTCGGACATCAAAGCTGCCCTTGAGTGGTCCTCCTTGCTCCAGCCCATACCCAACACAGAAGGCAGAGCAGATGCTGTGGACGGGAGTCCAGAATCCTCACTCCCGGGCTGGGAGGAAGCTCAGTGGTAGAACATGGCTTAGCACACACAAGGTCTGGGGTCCAGTCTGCAGCATTGCTGGAGAGAAAAGGAAAGATCTCTCTGTTTCTCTCCAGCCCCTGCAGTGCCCCATCTTACTGAGGTGAAGAGCCAGGGCCTTAGAGTAGCTCTGAGGGTGCCCCTGCCATTACCCCTCCAGCCACACGCCCCAGTCTGGCATGTGCTGGCCCCTGCCCTGCCCCTGGTCCACTCCCACCCTCATGCTTTCCTTGCTTACCTCTTCCAGCTCCCGGCTGTAATGTCACCTTGCTGAGGCTTCCTCTGGCCCCTGGGTACCAGACTTACCAGCCTCCCACCCCTGCACCTCCCACCCCCATCCCCACCCCTGCCCTCCTTCCTAAGCGTTTATTGCCTCTGGTGTGACACAGAGTAATTGTTAGGTTGTGTTCTGGCCTCCCTCCCCCTGCTTGACTGTCAGCTCCACAGGGATGGTGTCTGTTCTCTTCACTGTTCATTTTCTAGCACCTAGAAAAGTACCAGGCACACATCAAACCCGGGCAAAGATTTTCCGGATGATCAAATGGATGAGGGAGGAAAAGAGCAGAGTAGCCCTCAGCCAGGCCTAGCCCTGCAGAACTGCCAGGGGTAGGAGCCTTTTAGCAGACAAGGCAAAGAGAAAATAGTCTTTTTTTTTTTTTTTTTGGTACTGGGAGTTGAACCCAGAGGGGTTTAACCACTGAGCCACATCCCCATCCCTTTATAGACAGAATTGTTTAAATGGCTTGCTAAGTTGCTGAGGGTGGCTTTGAACTCATGATCCTCTTGCCTCAGCCCCTCACTGGGATTACAGGTATGTGCCACTGCACCCGGAGAGAAAAACATTCTTGCTGATCATGTGGAAACTCACTAGGCATGGGCCCAGATGTTCTCAAAATTTTTCCAGGCAAAGCCAGGAGTGTGGCACATGCCTGTAATCACAGTGGCTCTGGAGGCCGAGGCAGGAGGATCACAGTTCAAAGCCAGCCTCAGCAACTTCATGAGAGCCTGTGTCAAAAATAAATAAATAAATAAATAAATAAAAAGGGCTGGGGACATGGCTCAATGATAAAGCAACCCTGGATTGAATTCAGATAAAACAAAACTTTCCAGGAGAGCAGGAATGGAGGCTCTGTAGAGCTGGGCTGAGCTCTGGACAGTCTGTCTGAATACACTTGGGAACTCTTCTTATTTGGACCCTTTTTTTTTTTTTGTACCAGGTACAAAAAAAAAGTGGGCACTCAACCACCGAGCCACATCCCAAGCCCTATTTCATATTTTATTTAGAGACAGGGTCTCACTAAGTTGTTTAGCTCCTCGCCATTGCTGAGGCTGGCTTTGAACTTTTGATCCTCCTGTCTCAGCCTCCAGAGCCACTGGGATTACAGGTGTGGGCCACTGCGCCTGGCTGGGCCCTGTTTTTTTTTTTTTTTAATTTGTTACGGGGTCCCACTATGTTACCCAGGCTGGTCTCACCACAGCCTCCCAAGTAGCTGGTACCACAGGCAAGTGCCACTGCACCCAGCTTCTTTGGGCATTTTCAAAATGTCCCTCCACGGAGGCAAAGGTGCAGCTTCAGTGCCACCTGGAGAGATCAAGGAAGGGCCCAAGCAGAGTGTGCCCAGGACATGGTTCTCTGCTCTGCAATGAGCTGGAATTAAAGTTCAAGGTCCCCCAGCGTTAGGCGGGGGCCACTGGGTATGAGCCCTGGCTGTAGTGCGGGGACAGACGAGGGGCACAAACATACAAGAGCCTCCCTCACACCACTCCTGAGAAAGGTCCTGAAGGTAACATGATGGCGACCAGGGCTGCTGCCCTGGCCAGAGCATCCTGGAAGGCCTTGTCCATAAGGTGAGGCTGGAGGTGAGCCCTTGTCCTTGTGGAGGCCGGAGGCCGGAGGCCGCCGCCCAGAGTGCACGCAGGGACAGACGCTTGCCTTAGGTTTGGTTCACAGCCAGCCCGGCTCTGGGGTCAGACTGGCTGCCAGCCCAGGAGCTCAGGACAGGGAGCTGGGAGGCCAGCTGAGGGCCAGGGTCCCCCCTGCTGCATCCCAGAGAGCTCCTCTTTGACCCCGAAGGAATCCTAGCACCAGCTGCCAAAGGCGGGTCTCCCACCAGCCAGACTCCCCAACCTTCCTGCCTACGTTGATCAGTACCCTAGACATGAGCACCCCAGTCATTTAGAGGGGCCCTGTCGGGTGCCAGTTGTGTTGTCCGGAGGCAGGAACAAGGCTCACCTTCCCCTCCGTTCAGATGAAAAGTAGCCCTCTCGCCAAGCCCGAGTCCCCCAGAGGGTGGCCTTGCCCCGCTCCTACTCCAGGCTCTGACCACGTCTGCAGCCTTAAATTACTTGAGTGTGCAGATGCTCCCCGCCTGGGCACCTGCCTGTCCGTCTCCTCTTCAGGAGACACTCTGCCCCTGGTTTACACAAGGCTGCTTCCATCACCCTTTGGGCTCAGTTATAGGGCCCCTTAGAGAGGTCCCCAGCCCACATCTCAGCAGGTGGACTCAGCTCCACGGATTCTGCCATCTCTCCCGGTTGGTTTTGATCATTTGTGATCAGACATTTCTCTCTAGAGGAGATGTGACCCTCGTGAACTCAAGGAGCTCAACTTCTTGGTCCACTGATGGATTCCCAGAGCCTAGACCAACTGGCACAGAGCAGGTAATTAACAGAAATTTACTGAACGTATGTGTGCACGAACAAATGAGCTCTCTGAAAGAAAGAGACCTGGTAGTAGTGGTTGGACTGGAGAAGACACTGGTGGAGGAGGAAGAAAGGGCCACCTAATTTGTTGGGCAAAAATGTAGTACAGGATGGAGACAAGTTCTAGGGTCAAGAAGGCAAATGTCCAGGGATGAGAAAACACTTCAAAGGTACTGTGGCATAGCCAAAAGAGCAAGGGTGTAATGAAACCAGAACCTTTGCATTTCCATATGAGCTGTGTGATGCTGAGCAAGTGTCTTAACCTCTCTGTGTCTGCGCTTCCTCGTCATCTGTCAAGTGACAGCAGTGTTTTAGGGGTCTGTGTACTATACAGAGCTACGTAGCCTCAAGGCTGTGTTAGTTCAGGCCTGGCCCCTGTGAGTGGGCTGACGGTAGGTAAAGAGGGGCAATTTCAACTCCCATAGAGTCAACAGGACTCAGGGGCTGTTCGGCTCTAGCCACCTCTCAGCATCTCCACAGGGAGGGAGGCTTTTGAGGAGATGAGTTTTTGAATTCTCAGCTTTTCACAAAAATAGCCTCCACACGGAGCCCCTGGTTTCAAGCAGACGATTTCTTTGTTACTCAGCGACTGGTGGGTGGGTGGGTGGTGCCGGCTGCTCATTTCCTGAATGAACAGCTGTGCCCTCGGCTGCGGGGGATAATCATCACACCACTTCACTGAGGCCCAGCCTCCTCCATTCACTGCACCCGGCTGCTGGCGGCCCTGTGCCCATGCTGGCAGCCAGGAGGGGCCTCGGTGAAAGAAACTGGATGCCAAGGGAGGGGCTAAGGTCCTCAGCCCTGGCCCTGGCCTCCCCTGCAGTGAGCCAGGCCTCAGCCTCCTCAGAACTGGCCTTCATGGCCTCCTGGCCTCCCAGCCTGTGTCCTTCCTCTCCCTCCCCTCCCTTGTCCTGCCACGCCAGCCTCCTCCTCTGCAATGCCAACATGCACACCCCCAGGGCCTCTCCCCACTGGAATATGTCTCCGGTTTCTGTCAAGGCTGGCTCCTTCTTGTCACTTGGAGCTTAGAGAAGTCCTCCTTGGCACCCCTGGCTGCTGGCCCCTGGCTCAGCCATCAAAAGGTCAAGGTGACTGGGAGGAGAGCCTGCCTCGGCACTGACATTCCCGCCCAGGTCCTGACACTGGTTCGATGGGCCAGGCGTGGACAGGGGTCCTGCAGATGGAGAGGGGAATGATTCCCCAGGTGACAGCAGGGAGGCAGTTCCAGCAGATGGGACAGGTGTCCACTGTGGCCCCAGCCCTTCGTCACAAGGGCAGGCTGGTGTGTTGGGAAGTCACAGGTCCAGAGGACAGGACCCAGGCTCCTGTCAGGCACCTAGGAGCCCTGTGACCCCAAGAGGGCTCCAAGACTGTCTCCTCATCCAGGCGAGCCTCACGGAGCTGTTACCAGAAGCAGCATCACAAAACAAAACAGACAAATCATTGAGTCGTGCCTGATGGCACACACCTGTAATTCCAGCTACTCAGGAGGCTGAGGCAGGAGGATCTCAAGTTAGAGGTCAGCCTGTGCAACTTGGTGAGACCCTCAGCAATTTATGAAGACCCTGTATCAAAATAAAATAAAAAAGGCTGGGGGTGTTGCTCAGTGGTAAAGCACCCCTTGGTTCAATCTTCTTTTTTTTTTTTTAAGTTTGACCATTTTTTTTTTAAAGAGAGAGAGAGAGAGTTTCAATATTTATTTTTCAGTTTTCGGCGGACACAACATCTTTGTTTGTATGTGGTGCTGAGGATCGAACCCAGGCCGCACGCATGCCAGGCAAGCGCACTACAGCTTGAGCCAAATCCCCAGTCCCTGGTTCAATCTTCAGCACAAAAAAAAAAAAAAAAAGAAAAGAAAGAAAGAAAGAAAGAAAAAGAAAAAAGAGACAAGAATAAAATTATTGGGTGATTGTGAAGGTGAAACACATTACCTCACAGGTAGGACAGACCACTTTTAATTTTCATAGTTGTTTCTCTTTCCACTCCCACCTCCTTCTTATTTATTATTATGTATTTCTTTATTTTTGCAGAGCTGGGGATTGGACTCGGGGGAGCTTTACCACTGAGCTACATTCCCAGCCCTTTTTATTTGATTTTGAGACATATTACTGCTAAATTGCCCAGGCTGCCTCAAATTTACAATCCTCCTGCCTCAGCCTCCAGAGTAGCTGGGATTACAGGTGTGTGCCACCACACCTGGCTTCCTTCTTAATTAATTAATTTTTGCAGACCCTGTCTTAGAATAAAAAATGGGGGGAAAGGGGCTGGGGATATAGCTTAGTGGTTGAGCACCCCAGCGTTCAATCCTCAGTACGAGAGAAAAAAAGAAAATGTCGCCTGCCCAGTGGTACTAAATACCAGCAGGGAAGGACTTCTTTCCAAGCCAAGGCTGAGGGGAAAGGAGGGGAGGAGGCAGAGGCCCCATTGTGGAGGCCTCCTCCACCCAGGCCCTGGGCTCACAGATGTTGTTGCATTTTGGCCCCAACAATCCTCAGGGGAGACTCAGAATGATAAGGGGTTTGGCCAGGGACACACTGTGGGGCTGAAATTCAAAACTGGCTCTTGTCTGATGTGGACCCTGGGCTTCCTTTAGGCGCAGGCAGCTGTCCAGCAGGGTGCTGTGCCTGGACTGGATCAGTCCCCTCTGCCAGTGTGTGTGTTTGTGTGTGTGTGTGTGTGTGGGGGGAAAGCTAGCTCTTTACTCCCTTAGGGTCCTCTTCAGTTCAATTCCATAGACCATCTCAAGGGCCTGCTGTGTGCCAAAAAGACGCCTTCCCCGGACTTGCCCACCTTCTTCACTCCAGGGCAGGGCATCTCACAGTCAAGCCAGGGGACAAGCGGAGGGCCATGTGGGGGCAGCTGGAGGGCAGGAGCGTCCAGACAAAGGAGCGTCTGGGAGTCCCTGGGAACTTGGCTTGCCCCCAGAGGGCCTCCCCCCTGCCGGGCCTCCCTTCTCCCGGACGCAGCCTCGCGCGCGCACCCCACCCCTTGCTCTAATTGCCAGGAATGCGTCGGCAGCGCGGTCCCCAGCTCTTCCTCGCCGGCATTCCTCAGCGGCTGCCCTGACAGGGCCGGGCAAATTACACGGTGGCCCAGCCATAAAAGCCACTTTCCCAAACAAGAAGCTTTAGGCTGAGACGCAGCTAAGTCACTCCCCGGCGGTGCCTGGCTCGGGAGGTGGTGTCTGGGTCGGAGGCGACAAAGCCGGGTGTCCCTTTAAGCAGGGATACAAATTCCCACCGGCCCCTCCCGCCGCTCCCCTGACGTCA